>NW_022436997.1:10309014-10324420 GCF_009761245.1 Sapajus apella
AAAAAGAGAAAAAGAAAGTAACCATTATGTAATAAAATTAAAAGTGTTAATAAAATAAAAAAATGTATAAAAATATTTTTAAAATAAAAAAGGAAAAAAAAAAAAAAAAAAAAAAAAAAAAAACATTCTCAGTAGTTATATTGCTGTTGGTAGTATTGTTATTCTGATACTACTGTGTGAGTGATATAAATTCAAGTGGGTAAATATGGGATATTCTAATTCTATCCACTCTTGTGTTCTTGATAACCTGGACACATAAGGGTAGAGAAATAAGATGAGGATGTAATATAGAAGATATTATATAAAAACCTTGTGGCACAGAACTGGAATTTGAAGTATCATTATATTTTCATGAGCTACTTTATCCTAGGTAAATAAATACATATATATACAACACATATCTTCCAGCTTCTCCCACTAAGGAGGCTCAGAAACTATGACAATCCAGTAGCAGTAAATATCTGCAGCACTCAAATTGCAATTTCGAAATATTTTCTGCTAGCAACAGCAACAAACTGGGCTTCCTCAAGAAATAGTTGATTCCAGACCTGGGGCAGGTAATGCATAAGATGAACTGAAACATCTTGCTCTAGCACTCAGAGAGGAAACTAAAGAGAACACCAATGATTCAGAAGCCTCCTTGGGTTCCAGTGGCCAAAAATGGGACAAGTCAAACTTCAAGTTCATTAAGTGCAACCGACTGAAACCCATCAAATGCATTTGGATCTGTAAGTTCACAGTAAAAACTCTAGGTTTTCAAAACAAGCATGATAGGAACTGCAGTAACCAACTCACCCAGATGCCTAGGAACACTGATTTCTTTGTTCCTTGAAATTTGCCATGATCTATACTTGTCAGTATAATATGCTGTTTTGTGTTTTTTTAATACCACACATCACTTCCCAGCATGTTAGGGGGCAGGAAGAATCTCACTGCAGTCAGTTAATCACGGAATCAGGGCCAATCTTGGCTTCCTCCAACCATGTTTCTCAAGTGTAACCCTGGAGCCCTCTCCACCACCAGCTCCCCCTCTAGTGCTGGGGTGGGGTGGGGATGGGTATTGGTCAGCTATACCACTCCTTCCTCTTGGCTCCTTCCCATCCAATTAATTCTATATGCCATTTCCAGAATATTCTCCCCTGCTCAAAATCTGATTTCAGTGATTATTTTCTATTCACAGTGTCTGCTTGTGAAAACTGTCTACACGATGACCTTAATAATGACTTCCATTTGGGAAGCCCAATACTTACACCGATTTTATCTTGACCATAACAATGAATCTGTAAGACAGATAGCATGTTCCCCAGGAGATGGCTTAGAAAATCCAGGTCTTCCTCACTTGGCCTGATATTTCTCACTCCCCTACGCCCACACCAGTGTTTTTTCCTTCCTTGATCCTTCCAAGTAGGTTGGATTTGCTTTGTTAGCAAATTCACTCCTGCTCATGCTCATCTATGTGTCTTTTCTCCAGTGGCTCCCTCAGCCACTCCCTGTTACTTAAATAAATCTTCCAAGTTTTAATCAAGCCACTTACTATCCAAGTCCTCTCCTAAGACTGATATATCTGTAGTCCCCTCTAGATCCAAGTGGATTAACTAGCTCCCTGCCTTCACATAGGATACCATCAGAACACAGGGTTTTCTGAGTATCGACCCAGCAGTAGGATCAGTTAGTATGACTTAAGAGGAAGCCTTCTGGCCCCAATCAAAATACCCATTTCCTTAACCTGCTTAGAGAACCAGGCTCATTTCACTCCCCTTCGTATTCTCCAGGTCTAGTTGGGCACACAACTGGGACTCCAGGATAATGTTTCCTGGGGAAATGAATTACTGATAACCTTTGTGTAGCTCGATACCCTGTACTGGTGGGGGTTATGGACAGTTTGTTAGTCCCTTTGTGACAATCTCAGGGCCAGCTCTAGAGCAGTAATTCTCAACTGTGACCACGTTTGCCTCAAAAGGGACATCTGACAATATCTACGAGTATCTTTTGCCATCACAATTAGGGGTACTGCAACTGGCATCTAGTGGGTAAAGGCCAGGGATGCCACCAAGAATCCTACAATTCACAGAACAACCCCTGCTAACGAAGAAGTGTTGGCCCCAAATGTCAGTAGTGTCAAGGTGGAGAAACCCTGTAGAGAACAACACAAGGAAAGAGAAAGTGTCCAGAAGATCCAGATCCCTAAACATCATGATGGAAATATCACAACATGCCTTGCCAGATTCAGATCCATCATAAATGCTTTCACCGTTACGTTTGTTTAACTCTAAAATTAAGCAGGCAGCCTTCTGCCCTGCAGCCGTCCCAGAAGCATGTGGCCAGCATGGCAGACACTCTGGAATGACCACATCACAAACTAACTAGAGCTGGCTGCAGCATTTCTGCCTACTAATTTTAATCTCCCTTTCTCAAAGGTCATGAATATTTTCAGACCTCTAAGCACAGGCATATTGTGGGCAGACTTAATATATGTTGCTTCCAGTTGGCAAAGCACTTCACTCACCAGCACCCTAAGCTGAGTTACAGGCTTAACTTTGGCCATGTCACTTTCCAAGGGACTTTCTCAGTCCATTATCCTAACTGGCAAATGATATGTAAGTACCAGAAGGCTGTGTGTCAGCAGTTATATTTATAATGAAAGCTTAATCTCCAAAAGAAAACATTAATTCATTAAAACCTCCTTTCCCATCTGCCTTAACAGTAGCCAAAGGAAAAAGAATCTGTGAAATACAAATTAGCTGCCTGAGCATGAAACACAGACAAGACCAGACGAAGGGGAAGAGGAGATGTACCCTGCTTGATCCCAGGAAAGCCGTCCTCACTCTACACAGCGTTGCCCTGTCTCTAGGTCTCTAAGAGACAGAAGCTTGAGGATCAGAGCCTGGGAGGGCAGGAAGCAGTCCTTCCTCTGTCCTCTACTCAGGGAGACCTTTTTTAGCAGGCACTGTTCAGCTTTGGCCACTATAAGTTATCAGCACTTCAAGGAAACTTGAGAGGGTTTTGGGAAGAAAAGGAAGATGACTCCACAGTCTGATATTTCAGCTCGGCTCTCACTATAATCCCACACTCTGCTGCCCTTATTATTCATATAGATATATTAAGACCCATCATGTGTCATGCATTGTGCTAGGGAAGCCAATTATAGCTACCCCATGCACAGTACTTACTCTGTGCTGGGTGTGGGTTCTGGGCACCTGGCATGAATTCACTCATTTAACCCCCCAAAACCCTGTGACTGTCTCATTTTACAGGTGAGAAAATAGAGCTGGTGAGAAATCATCTGCTCAAGGTCATGCAGCCTGGAAGTGCTGGTGCCAGGGTGTGAATCGGGAGGGCCAGCTCCAAGTCCACCCTGCTACACAGGGGTCCAGCGCCACTGTGCAGGACAGCAGGGCTCACATGTGCAGTGAGCACATTATGCCACAGGGACTACAACAAGTGCTTCGAATGCCCCATCTCATCTGTTGGAGACAGGGACGACCATAAGCTATTTTCCCTGTGGCATGGGGAGACAATTGAGCAGAGCCTGAGAATTGAGTCAGAGTCAGCAGACACAGCGGGGGCCACCAACACAAGGTCATGGGGCCACACGGCCTATCCACCAGCAGAATGAAAGCTGGAGTGGCAGGAGGTGTGCTATCACCTCATCCAGGCCTCCAATCCACCTGGTAAGGTGTGCACGATGAGCAACCATGCCCTTTACAAGAGTCACCTGAGGCCTGGAGAGGTTAAGGGTCCTACTTAAGGTCACACAATTGCTGAGTGGCAGAGCCAGGGCTCAGCCAGGCATGTCTGACTAAAAAGCCCAGGCTTCCAGGACCCTGCTAAGATCCAGTATGTGCCTCCCCAACTGCAGTTGTAGGCCTTGAATTTCTGGAGCTCTAACTCCCTGAATTTACCATTGTCCATGCCATATTCCCTGTAGGACCCTCCTACCATTGAGGAGAAATTCCCATGAACAAGGCTGCCCCGACCAGGCCAAGGGATCCTTGTCTGGACTCCAGGTACTTGCAAGCACCCCTGCAGAAACAGGGATCCTGGCATCTGTCCAGGAATAGACCAACACCCTAAGCAGAGTTACAGGCTTAGGGTGTTGAATTGTAGGATTCCTTAGAAAAATGGCCTCTCCCTGTTCCATGAGCCACCCCCTTTAAAAGTGGGTACACTTTGCCCCCCAGACCCTAGGTGCCCCTATGGTCCCTCCATGGGATGGCTCTGATGCCTCACCACACTGCAGGTCGGCACCTGGTGACAGTGAAGTGTGCCCTTCACGCAGTGTTGGCAGCATCAGATGAAACCTGGCCTTATGCTTATGGAGAGATCTCCAGCAAACAGAAGCAGAATTCTGACTGGTGTCTACAGTTGGAGTGCTCAGGCTTCCTGCCCCTCCAATCCTAATTTCCCATCACAGAGTCAACAATCACTTTCTGGTGAATATTCATGGACTATCTTTCTGCAGCAAGAGGAAAGAAAACTGAGGCAGTGCATACCTGTCTATACAGGTGAGTACTTGATCTTCCCAAGTTGGATTCATTCATGGATTACAGGTGATTGACCCATGTGGACCACTTGTTATTTCTCCCCACCCCCAAGAGTTTGACAGTTTCATAACTTCCTACTTCCCCTTCAAGGGAGTGGAGAATCACTCCAGGTTTAGCAGGGCCATCATCATGTAGTAAGTGTGGGTCTGTTAGATCAGTCACTCAGGTAGTAAGTTTTCTTAAAGCAGGTTTGCTGCAAATATACACATCTCAAAACCATCACTTGTTCACACCTTGACACGCCAAGTCACAGAGGTCAGAGTGTGAGGTCCTAAATTGCCTCACATGTTATATTATTTTAAAAAAAAAAGTGTTTCCTGAAAAAAATCCAGGTACAGAATGTACTTGCAGAAAATCAAAACCAGCAGAACTCAGCACAAAGACAGGGTGCATGCCAGAGCAGGACCCAGGACTAGAACAGGCTCTGTCTCCTCCAGAATGGCAGGCCCCAGCGAGGCATCGGCAGCACACTCCGAACAGAGGGACATTTCATTTTAGACACACACTCCTATCTTTAACCTGGAATACCATGGCCTTAAAAAAAACAAAGCTCAGGGCACCTCCAGTTTTAATTTAGCTCAGCACAGCCATGCTCCTCCAAGCCAGAATCACTCACTGCATAGGGAAGAAACGCAAGAGCAGCTGTCTGTCACCTGCCCACTGGACACGTCCCCCATCACCTCTGGACACAGCTCATCTGTCTAGGCTATTTGACCATTCAGCTCCATACCTACAGAGCAGGACTGGGACTAAAATACCCAAAGCCTCAATGCTGGAGTCCTGTCTGGGGAGGATCTCTCTGTGGGCTTCCTGGGTCCACAGATAACACTGATTTTTGCCAACTGAGTTAGAAGCAGATGGGAAAATAGGCACAGCAGATGAGTAAAGCCTTACCACTGAGACAGCTCGTGAAAGAACCGGCCTTGAATCTGCAGCCAGAGAGGCTCTAGGCAGTTCCGAGAATCGCCACTGGCCTACCACAGGAGCAGGTGACCTTGAGGGTCCTCAGAAAAGAACAATTATTGAAGAAGGAGGGGCTAAGCCTGACCTGCTCACTGCCTTCTCCCAGATTCACCCATCTTTCCTCAGAAAGGAGCCAAGGTGGGAGTGCAAAGAAGACCCACGTCCTCCCAGGGAGCTGAGGGGAATTCCCTGATCTCTCTGGAATAGGAAGAGCAAGGCATAGAGTTCCCTTGAGATGCATCCACTGCAGAGGGAAATGAAAATCCATATCATGTCATTTTAGGGTCTACACATGGAGAGAGCACATATTTAGAAAAAAAAAGAAACAGTGCTCCAGGAAAAGACAATAATTATATATGTCCACTGAGAAATGGAAGTGGGGAATGCAGGACTGGCAATGAGTCCAGCCTGAAAGCACCATCACAGTATTGTGATTGCAGAAAAGAATGAATTATAGGACTATTATTATTTATGACCATTAACACTGAAAATCACACTGTGACACCGTATGAGGAAGAACCCTGTGCATCCTACACAAGTCAACTGACACAGGCCCAGTGACAGGGATCAGCATCACAATGGTGGGGCAGGAGGAATACGAAGGTCAATTCTTCAACTTTGCAGTCTAGGAGTATTGACCTAAGGGAGAAGGAAGGAAAAAAAGCAAATGTACTTGCAGGCTGCCTGCCCCACTCTGACTTCCTTTTATGTTTTTTAAGCATCAATGCATCTTTATTCACAAATAAATGCTGCGGCATGATGTCATCTACACGTTTGTATAAAGATTCAGACATTCCGTATCAAAGCACGATCCTCCGAAACACGAATTGTCATGCAGGAACGTCGCAAACACTGGCAGGCTCACCCCTCATCTGCATTTGGCAAAAAGAGCCTCTCGAGGTCCCCCACCCTGCCCAAGGTGCCCCCCAGAGACAGCTAGCTTCCCAAAGCTGGAGAGTCTGGCCCCCAGGACAGCTTCCCTAGAAAGCCATAAACACATAGATCATTTGTCTTCAAATTCCCATGGCAAATACTGCATTTATAGGCAAAATGATACAAAAATATGAACCTAACAGAAGCTTTACAAAGCCCTTATTCTCCATCTTCATTGTTGGTAGTGGCAGTCTGTTTTGTTTTTTTACTTGTGGTTTTGGTAAAAATTCCTGCTGTGGAAGAGGCAATGTGTGCCTGGGGCTCTGCCCTCATGACAGAGCAGGGTGCTCTCAGGAAGGGAAGGGACTCAGTCATCCCTGCCCAGGAGACCCTGGGGATGGATCTGGGTTGGGAATGCCACACAGATCCCCCGTAACCCAGGCTCTGCTGAGAAGAAATCACTGTAAAAGAAAAGTAATCTGGAACCCTAAAGGACCCCTGGGGCATGCAGTCATGCTACACAACACTGCTTAGCTGCAAAGAAGGCGAGATGGACATGAACAAAATTGGCACTAGCCCCAGCCTGCCCAGTCACAGCAGGACTGGGCTGACCCTCTGACTCCTAGGCCTTCTCATCGGACTGGGCTACAGTCCCAGGAACACATTTTACCCATTTTCTTTTTATGTCTGAAAAACAGCAGACCTGGGGAGACCTGTGGGGGCTCCCAGTGTTTCCCTTTTCCTGTTTAGCTTGGGCCCTCTGTCTGGTTCAATTTAAGAATCAGGGCAGTGTCAGAAAGACATGATATGCTATAGACTCAGAAGTGGAGGAATGAGGAGTATAATTAGTATTTTATGAGCAAATATCCTTGGAGATAAAACACACCAAAAAGACAAAGATTAAAGAAAAAGTCTAATGTAACATACTTTCAAAGACACACACACATACACAATGCTTCTTAAGTTTATATAGAGAATTCTCCAATTTTTAAATAAACTATGTCCCCAAAGTTCAGTTAGGGAAACTAAGGCTCAGGGCAGTTCCATGATCAAGTCTTAGAAACCCCAAATTCCTTCCTTAAGGCCCCTTTACGCTTCAGCCTCTTCCCATGAGAGGAATGGTCTCCATCCCCATCTGTAATGGTCACACAGTCTCACTGGGAAGCAGGAGTAGACACATCACACCACTGGCAAGGCAAGGGGCAATGACAGCACATGGCAGCACTAGAAGCCCAGGGAATATCCAGAGTGGGTGGGCCGAGCCCTGCCAATGCGGGGTGGAGGAGCAGTGGGGACATGGATGTGAGATGAAGCTCAGGTACCTAGCACACATTTCAACCACAGGTCTAGAACTCAGGGAAAGAGGGAAACTTTAAGCATGCAGCTGCCAGTTAGAATCATGAAAGTGGATGGAACGGCTTCGTATATGTACTGCATTCACTTATGTGTCTGTTTATTTCCTTTATAGCACTCAATGTAATAGTTACACACACAGGCATTGAATAAAGATTGATGTGTTATTTTGAGTCAGGTGGAAATCTGGGAAGATCTCACACTACAGTAACATAAATGATAGTGATGCTTTCAAGCCTACCCTCAAGAAACTGCTAGATTTTGACAGTGATAGCAACAAAGCTCGTGTTAATGAAAAACATGCAGGACTACCAGATGCCAAGTTCTTGACCTAAGACACGCTCATGGCTCATCAGTCCTTTCTGCAGCTCCCAAGGGAAGTGTGAGGGTCCCCCATTTTTAGAAAAAGTGTCATGTCCGAATTCTAGCAACCTGATGATGCTGTCTCCAGAATTGGAATGCTGGCTCTCCCTTACCCACCATCTCGCCTCAAGCAGGACACCCCTGAGGGAGAACCAAAACCTTCTGTCTGTAGTGTGGGTCCCTGACTAAGCAGGACCTCACCCAGGACATAGTCCAGGGCACTTGCCTTTTTTTTGGGTGGTGGGGAGGATATTTTTGGCTCCTAAGCCATTTGTTTAAGAAAGAAAAATAGATATGCTAAAGGAAAGTTGCCTTAAAAACTGCTATATTTTGAATATTTAATCTTAGATTCTAGGTATACAACGTCATTTGGAGGTGACATCAGAAGTCCTGCCCACAAAGCCCAGGTCAGTGGTCTCTTGCCTGGCCCATGAGCAGGGTGCTACACTCAGAATCCCACCTTCTTCAATCTCCCCGAGCGAGATGCCACAGCAGGGAGGCCCTATGAGTCCTGATGAAGACCAAGCCTGAAGTCAGACTCCAGAAAGGACTGAACCCCAAACCTTATGGACAGCTGAGGGGAGGCAGGGCCACACCTAGAACTCACAGCCAAGCCACACTCTGAGTATCACCACCACAGCAGTGCCGCCCTCCAGGAGCCTGGCACAGGCTGTTCCAGGCAATCTGTATACCATCTCAATGCACACGCCCACACTGATCCCACCCTTCAAGATTCTACTGTCTTCCAAGACAAGCCACAGTACACACAGGTGACTCACACTGGCCTGGGCAATTCCCAGCCAAGGCAGCTCCATGGGACGCCTTTCAATGTCTCTAACAGGCAGGGAAATTTCTCACTGTTTCTATAGCTTTCTGCTAAGTGATTTGTGGTACTCCATTTCTTCCCAGTAGCCTCTGAGGCCCAAGCCACCACCTGGTAAAGAGAAGTGCCTTGTCAGCCCACCCTTGGCCACCCATGTCACCCTTGCCAACCCCAGCACCCATGCCCAGGGCCCAGGATGGCCCGAGCCACCCATCAATGCAGGGAGATGAGGCAGAGGAGGGATAGCTTCTAAGGTACCCCAGGCCAAACAAGTCATAAAAAGCCATCCAGATACTGGGTCAGCCAAAAAATGCACTGCCACATATACAGTGAAAGTTTGCCATCACCAGCATATTTGTTGTTGGAAAGACAAACATACAGATTATATTTTCAGTGCAATTTGAACAGCTTATCAATTTGAACATTTTGTAAATGTCAACTCATAGAGAATATTTGGACCACTTTTATAGTGCTTAGAGCATAATTTTTCTTTTTTTTTTTTTTTTTTTTGAAACGGAGTTTTGCTCTTGTTACCCAGACTAGAGTGCAATGGCACGATCTCGGCTCACCGCAACCTCCGTCTCCTGGGTTCAAGCAATTCTCCTGCCTCAGCCTCCTGAGTAGCTGGGACTACAGGCGTGCCCCACCATGCCCAGCTAATTTTTGTATTTTTAGTAGAGACGGGATTTCACCATGTTGACCAGGATGGTCTCGATCTCTTGACCTCGTGATCTACCCATCTCGGCCTCCCAAAGTGCTGGGATTACAGGCATGAGCCACCGCGCCAGGCCCAGAGCATAATTTTTCAACCTTAAAGATATTATAGATGTAACTAAGCACTTGGTGTCATGTTGTGGTGTTTTCATTCCTTTTCATGCGTGCGTTTGACTGCCTGGGCACGTGTACTCAGGAGCTTCCTCCTCCATGCCAACAGCCCCTTCAGTCAGGAGAAGATGATCTGGGAACACGCCAGGAGAGTGGGAAGCTGCCTTCATGGTCACAAAACCTACTTAATTTCCATGAAGATGAGAACTTTTCAGTAAACATGCTGACTGTTCAGTGCTTGCCAAAACTGAAACATTCTAAAATATATCAAAAACAGGATAACTGGAGGCCAGGCACAGTGGCTCATGCTGATCCCAACACTTTAGGAGGCCAAGGCAGGTGCATCACCTGAGGCCAGGAGTTCGAGACCAACCTAGCCTGGTCAACATAGTGAAACCCTGACTCTACCAAAAATATGAAAATTAGCCAGACATGGTGGTGGGTGCCTGTAATCCCAGCTACTTCGGAAGGTAAGGCAGAAAAATCACTTGAACCTGGGAGGTGGAGGTTACAGTGAACCAAGATCTTACCACTCCATGCTAGCCTGGGCAACAGAGTGAGACCCTGTCTCAAGAAAAAAACAAAAGAGCATAATTGAAAAAAACCATAAAAACAACCCCAATGCCAGTAGCTAAGCAGGAATTATGGGGTCAGGATCACCCTCAGGCCTTAGGTTGGCTGACACCATTTTATAAGAACAAATAAAATTTTAATAGAAATTTATTGACCTACAGTTTCAAATCTGTCAGCTGCTCAAAAAAAAGATAGTAGCTAAAACATATTTTAAACACATTAATTGGGCATTACTTGGTTTTCATATTTAAGAGTTCCACAATGTATTTCCCCAGCTTAATAGTTAATACAATTCTGTGATGCAGTTCTGGTTATGGAAGATGGGCTCCTTCAAGAATTAGAGGCGAGATATACATTTCAGTCCAGGTCAGTTCTGTCTCTAGGAGTAGGTCAGACACTCCAAAGTCATGTTCCTTTAGAGGAACTGGATACTCAAATTTTGATTTTGTTCTGTTGGTTTGTAAGGCAACAAAACACAAAACATGGTGCTGGTGGTGGTGGCAGTGGCGGTGGGATCGGCCACCACTTGCCAAG
Source organism: Sapajus apella (assembly GCF_009761245.1). Taxonomy (NCBI): domain Eukaryota; kingdom Metazoa; phylum Chordata; class Mammalia; order Primates; family Cebidae; genus Sapajus; species Sapajus apella. The sequence goes on from NW_022436997.1 coordinate 10,319,866, forward strand.
GGCTTAGTCAGGACCTACACACTCACTATCTCCTTGAGCATTGGCATTACCACCAGGAAGGAGGCACTAGGACCCCCTGTTCTCACCGTTACAAATAAGCAGACAGGCCTTCAAGGGGTGGGTAACTTGCTCACGGACACAGAGGCAGGTCTAGGATTGAACCCCAGTTTGTCTGATTCTAAAACACATATTAGATCATTCTGCCCATTGTTTAAGCACACAAACCAATACTCAATATAAGACTTTATTTTTTAAAACTGCATCTAGCACCAATGAAATATTTATTTAATTATCATAATTTTTTTTTGAGATAGTTTTTTGCTCTCATTGCCCAGGCTGAAGTGTAATGGCATGATCTCAGCTCACTGTACCTCTGCCTCCTGGGTTCAAATCATTCTCCTGCCTCAGTCTCCCAAGCAGCTGGGATTACAGACATGCACCACCATGCCCCACTAATTTTGTATTTTAAGTAGAGATGGGGTTTCACTGTGTTGGTCAGGCTGGTCTTGAACTCTTGACCTCAGGTGATCCACCTACCTCAGCCTTCCAAAGTGCTGGGAGCCACTGTGCCTGGCTTCATCCTCACAGGTTTTTAAAGGAGATATTGTCGTCTCCTTTTGATAAATGAGGACACTGAAGTCAGAGCGGTGAGGTCACTTTTCCAAGGTCACACTGCTTCTCAGGACCAGGTCTGATTCTAGATCCCTAGTTCTCTCATCAGCCCAGAGCTGTGCTAGTCAAGGGCTCAGATACCTGGAGCACAGTAAGTGCCCAGTCAAGAGGCAAGAGCAGCTAGCATTACCAAAGGAACCAGAGCACAAAAGTGGAACACATCACCCTGCAGTCAGGCAGACAGACCTGAGTGTAAATCTCAGCTCTGTCATATACTCCTCATGGAACCTTGGCCAAGTGATTAGAACACTACGTGCCTCAGCTTTCTCCCCTATTGAGTGGGAACAGTAATTCAGATGCATAGGTTACTGTCTGGATTAAAGGGGATCTACCTGTCAAGTGCTTCGCTCAGTGCCTGGTAGGAAGTATAAGCATTAAGTGCTTAGTAGAAATTTCCCTTTCTGCCTTTATAGAAAGACACTATTTTAAAAAGTAAATTGCCCATTGTAATAACACAGAACTTTTCCATTTAACAATTAGACAGGTGGGGATGTGAATCTGAGCTCTGCAGTTTAGCTCTGTGTCCCTGGGCAAGCTCCCAAACCTCTTTGAATCTCACTTTCTCCCTCTGTAAAGTAAGGATAATGTATGTGTCAGGAAGATAAATGGAATCACCTGTTAAGCACCTTTCTCATAGCATGTGCTCACTAACAGCAGCCAGTGAGGCCTGAACATAACTCAAACACAGCACAGCACCCCGAGAACTCCCCCAGCCTCAGATGTCCACCACAAGAGAGCACTGTTTCAGGACAGCGCCAACTCTGCTTCCAGACAGAATCCTCAGATCTAAATTCCCACATCTCTTCCATCCATCCATTCCTAGGTGACATCCCAGGACATACAAGTCACCCACCCAGGAGGAAGCCTGCCCAAGAACAGGACATAGCAGGGCTGGAAGGGCTGTCCAATGCCATCCCATAACAACGTGGAAACAGCCACCTGCCTGAGTCACCCACTCTGTGAATAACCAGACAGGGCACTCCCTGTGGAAGTGTGGCAGGCCAATTCTCCCTGACCATCACACACAGACAGGCCTGCAGAGCACTCCAGTTACACAGACAGATTTCCGCAGCATTGCCTTCACGTTGAGCAAACACTTAAACCTGGGGAAATCGGTGCCCAGACATCAAAGCTAGAAATGAAACACATGGTCAGTAGGAGCCTTGTATAGGCTTCTCCCTAACATGGAGCAAGTCAAAATAATAGAGGCAGTCTTACATTCCTAGCACCAGGACCCGTATCGGACTGGCAGAATGTGAAACAAGTTAGGGTAACAGAGGCAGCTGTTTGAATAGATTCATTGGAAAATCTAAGGCAGCTCTCCAGATCAAGCTGTAAAGGAGATAAGATAGAAATAATCACTCTGGTACCACAGTAGACAGTCCTTGAGGGTACTGGGGCCCTTTGAATCAGACTTAGCAAGCAATTTTTGCCTCTGACCTTCTAGGTGAAACAAAATTAGTTGCCAAAAGACTTGGGCAAATGCTATACTGCACATAGGCACATAACCCCACCAATATAAGCACTAGGAAAATTGTAACACTTCGAGTTGGTCTGGTGGAATTATCTCCAGCCTTCTCCCCATATCTGGTTACAGCAATAAATTCCCTTCTTTCCTATTTTGTCTGCTTCTTGTCACTGGGCCTTGAAAACGTGCAGCCAGACCCAGCTTGGTTCCCAGAACAGAAGCGCTGCAGTGGGCAGTCACAGGAGGAGCCACAGCCCATCCCTAATGAAGCACCCAGCTCTTCTTCATTCACTCGTCAAAGTCCGCCATCAACTCATTACATATGGGGACGACAGCATCCCACCACATTCCCCTAAGATGTGAAGCACACACTGCAATGGAAAGGCCACAAAAGCTGTTCCATGGAGCAGTCTTGCATCGGGCTGCTACCCCAAAACACCACCATCTCACCTCCAACCTCCAGAGACCTGGGCCCCACTGAGATGGCAGGCACCACGGAGCCCTGCCCGGCATGTGCACAGGCCACGAACACTCACAGATGGTGCAATTCCAGGCTCACCTAATGCCACCCAGAGCATCCTTGACATGCTCCTCAAACAACAGTCTACTCACTTTCACAGCTTTTTAACTCTTTATTTACTCTCACATCCTTCCTACTCCTTTGAGGTGCTCCTGTGGCATCATCTGTTAGCATATGGTACTTAACACTTACTGCCTTTTATTTTTCTTCCTGAGAACTATCAAAGGAATTCATTTCTGAAGTAAACAAATCAAACCTAAGAAATATTGTCAGTACCATGACCCTTTTAGCTTCTTTATTTAACCAACAAATAATTTGGGATCTCCTTCTGAGGGTGAGACAATATGCTGCATCTGGCTTAATAGGATCCACACCTTCATGTGCTCAAGAGCAAGCTGCCACAACGCAGAAAATCCAGACCTCACAGAGCTCAGACCAGGACCAAGGCACCAAACCCAGAATGGGGAGGACTCGTACCTACACGTGCTCAAGAGCAAGCTACCACTCACACACAATCTAGACTTCATAGAGCTCAGATCAGGACCAAGGCACCAAACCCAGAACAGGGAGGACTTGCAGCCTCTGCCTGGCATCTTCATCCTCCTCTTGGGCAGCTCCTATAGCCAGCAGGAACACAGTGCAGTGAGAGACCCCATTTCTAGGGACTTCCCAAAGTGAAGCCAGAACAAGAGACCGGGCATCCAGCCGAGCAGAATGGAAGCCTGGATGGGATGTGGAAGCCCCAGCTCCATCTCCCAGGCATCTGCAGCCTAGCTCAGAAGGAATTTTAGCTGCATTCCTAAACACAGTCAGCTCTTTAAGGGTGAAGTCCATTTTTCTCAGCTGATTTACTTTCCTCTAAGGCAATCTGTAAACCACACTGGAACTCAGCCGAAACACCATCCTTTGAAGCCTGCTGAAACTTCACTTAGAGAAACGTTTCAAAAGACATCTATTTAGATGTTTTGGCAGCACTTTTCAGACATCTCAAACCAGAAGGGCTGCATTGGTCTCGGCAATCATATCCGTAGAGAAGGGCTGGAGATGGTTTCAATGGCCTAAAAAGAGAAGCACCAGGCCAGTGCAAAGAATCTGGGCAGGGAATCAAGAGACTCCAGCCCTAGTCCCGTGGCGTCCCAGCCCCGTGACCATGAAGAAATGCAGGGCGCGGTGGCTCAAGCCTGTAATCCCAGCACTTTGGGAGGCCGAGGCGGGTGGATCACGAGGTCAAGAGATCGAGACCATCCTGGTCAACATGGTGAAACCCCGTCTCTACTTAAAATACAAAAAATATTAGCTGGGCATGGTGGTGCGTGCCTGTAATCCCGGCTACTCAGGAGGTTGAGGCAGGAGAATTGCCTGAACCCAGGAGCGGAGGTTGCGGTGAGCCGAGATCGCGCCATTGCACTCCAGCCTGGGTAGCAAGAGTGAAACTCCGTCTCAAAAAAAAAAAAAAAAAAGAGAAATGCCTCACCACTGATGGACCCCCTTTCTCAGCCCCCACTGTGGCTCAGGATGGGTAGCGTGGGCTCCTGAACCTGTGAGTCGAAAAGAACCACGGTGCAAATGTGTCAGCCAGTGAACAGGGCTCATGGGACATTTTTTTAAATGACTGAGGTAGACAGGATTTCTTTTTTAGCTTTCTCATAGAGTTTCTCTAAAACTAATAATCTTTGTAGCATTTTACAACTTTTGAAGTACTTGTAAATACATTATCTAAATTTAAAAGTGTTATTAAAGTGATCATTGACTCGAGTCTTTTTTAAAAAAGAGAAAAAGAAGGAAAAAGGAAGGAAGAAGGGAAGGAAAGAGGGAGGGAGAAAAGGAGGGAGGGAGGGAGGGAGGGAGGGAAGGAAGGAAGGAAGGAAGGAAGGAAGGAAGGAAGGAAGGAAGGA
>NW_022436997.1:10324520-10654684 GCF_009761245.1 Sapajus apella
GAAGGAGGAGAGGGGGGAAGAGGGTACGGCTGGACAGGGGGAGGATCGGATGGGGGGGGGGAGGGGTGGGGGGGGGAAAGTGGGAGGGAGGGGGATGGATGGATGGATGGATGGATGGATGACTGAAGTATTGACTGGAAACCCTGGCTCTATCCTTTGCCCCAACAATTTCTCTACATCCTTGTAAGATAGTGACTCTTCCTGCCCACACACCCACACACCAGTTACTGGGATTACAGATAAGTCATGTTACTTCTGGGAACAATTAATAGGATCTGTTTCCTTTTTTCAATTAGGCTAAATAATGAACAGAACCTTTTAACTTTTTCTTCTTAGTTATTCTGTTGCTATTACTCCAGTATATGGGCTTGAGATGACAGCACTTGTAACGATTCTCCAATGCCTTTCTTTCCTCCTTTAAAGAAAAGCTTGAACTGGTAGCAGACTTGCTAAACTATGAATGCTTTCTATCTGTTTTTTTTCTGAGTTAAAATACTTCCCATCAGGTACTTCTAACACAACAGAAATGTTGAGATGTGAAAAATACATTGACATGCACCCACTCCTTAAAGAACCTGCTTCGGCAACACATTTTTGAACCATCCATCCTCCTTTTCAACTCCCACACCCTCTGGAAATCAACAATTCTAGAAATAAGACAAAGCATTTGGTTTCCTGACATAAATTTTGACTGTCCAGTGCCAAAAATAAAGTCTCTTCATGGGGACAGCCATAAGCACTCAGAGCCCGTCACTAGAGCTCACATCGCTCCCCAGAAGCAGACCAGATCAGTGAGAGGAAGGTATCTATACAGACACTCTAGTCAAAACCACCCAAAACCAGGGTGGTTTCCCTATCAGAAGTTGTTTTCTGCATATAAGTGATGGTTGGCTGGATAGGAACTTTGGAGTCTAACTGCCAGCACGTGATTTAAATTTGTCAGGTAACACCTGCTACAGGCATCTGTATCAATGGGACTTCATTCTCCATTATCAGTTTTGTTTGCCAAAGTTTCATATTCCTTGGTAAGTGACCAACCAGGATATAAACAATTACATGAACAGTGCAGAATAAACACACTGCTAATAGCTCTAAGGCAATGCTCCAATTCCATTATCCAACACCTCAAGATCCTTAGAGATGAAAGGTAACAAAGTCCTAAAGAAGCAATTCATAATTTAAGTAAAATTGGGAGAAGGCCAAATACAAATATGAAATGAAGCTAACATAAGAGACACTGAGATATACACTTTCTTTCCTGTGATTCAATTCATATTGTTCCCATCCATTTTCCTTCTCTTGGTGCCTCATGGTTCCCAGAGCTAACCTGAGCTTCCAGCCCTATCTGGAAGGTTCCATGCTACCTCCCTCTCTCAAGTGTGTGTCTCCTCTTTATTCAACCCCTGTATTTCTGTTTGCATGTCTATAGATGGCAAAGCCACTCTTTAAATTCATTCTTTAGTTGTTCTTTCCATCTTGGTGAGAAATCAATCCGGACCTATATATCATATGAATATAACATTTGTATGGAAAGACATGTGACAGAACTGAATGGCTCCCAGCATTTAAAGACTAGACTTGGCTGGGCACAGTGGCTCATGCCTGTAATCCCAGCACTTTCAGAGGTCGAGATGGGTGGATCACCTGAGGTCAGGAGTTTGAGACCAGCCTGACCAACATGGTGAAACCTCGTCTCTACTAGAAATACAAAAAATTAGCCAGGCATGGTAGTATGCAACTATAGTTCCAGCTACTTGGGAGGCTGAAGCAGGAGAATCTCTGGAACCCAGAAGGCAGAGGTTGTAGTGAGCCGAAATCATACCATTGCACTCCATCATAGGCGACGAGAGTGAAACTTCCGTCTCAAAAAAAAAAAAAAAAAAAAAAGACTACCTGACAGCATGTTTTATATCCTTCCCATATCTCTTCTCTCATATATATATATATATATATATATATATTTATATATATATATTTATATATATTTATATATATATTTTTTTTTTTTTGCAGTGGCGAGCGGGGGCGGTGGGGGTTGGGGTGGGGCAAGGGGGAGAGACAGAGATTGGACACACCTGTCAATTCAGTCTGATGGAAGGCCCCTTGGAGGCAGCTACCCACACAGAGCGCAGAGGCTGACAGGCTGACCTGCCTAAGAAATCTCCCTCAGCCCAGACCTAAGGGCCTTCTAGACACATGCACACTCCATGGGGTCTGCCTCCTGGGAACTGTGACAGATTAATGGGAAACAGATGATGGGAGGTACTTATTTGATTAATCCACAGAGCTTGTTTTTACCTAGAAAACAGAACCACACAGGCAGAAACAGGTCGCAGACTTCGGGTGTAAAAGAGAGGAGGTTTTTAATTTCTTTTAAAGGACCAAGCACTGGGAGTCTCCTTCTGCAAGGGGAGACTCGGTGTCAAACCCATCCTCTGCTGAGGCTGCAATTGGCCACTCAGGAGCCTTTTCAGGAAGACAAAACTCTCTGGAAGAATGAAAGATGGTTTCCAGAGTCTCTGGAAAATCAGAGGATCTTAGCATCGAAGAGCAGAAATAGGAAGTATGATGACACAATGCACCTGATGCCACCAAGGATGAGCACCACCAGGACACTGTGAGCTTGGCTATCATGATGTCCAGAGACAGGGCAAGGAGGGTGGACCACCTGCAGCTCCAAACCAAAGCTGCATGGTAGAGGTGGAACAGAAGCAGAAGCAGCCTCTTGTGGAATTCAGGACAGAGCCAGCCAGAAGCCCAGGTCCAGGGCCTGGAGTCAATGAAGGCAGGGCAGGTGGGCTAAGAGGAGAAAGAATGACCGGGGGAGAGGGAGTAGGGTTGTCTCCCACTCAGGAAACAGCCAGCTTTACTTCCTTTCTGCAGCATACAGTGGATATGTGGAGTCCTGCCACAGAGTAGATCACAGAGGACAAGCTGCATCTCTGTGAATCCTACAGCAAGCACCCAGAGGGGCCAGGTGCCCAAGCACACACACGTCACCGTCCAAGCCTTGTGTCTCTCAGCATACAGTGCTCCGTGCACCCCATCTTTATTAGCTAGCACAGAAACAGCACCTGGGTGCTGTCAGGCCAAGAGTGTCAAAAAGGCCATTTGCAATTTCCCACAGGAAACCTCTAGTTTTTATGGAAATTCCAAACTGACACAGAGCCAAGAAGCAGTAAGGACCACAGGGGAATGTAGCTAATTTTCCAAAGGCCACCCGGGGCAAGTGAAATGTCAGAAAAGGAAGTTAGAGGGGGGCCTGCCGGCAGGCCAGGAGAACTCAGCCACCAGAAACAAGCTCAAATTGATTACAGGGAAAGACACCCAGAGGTGGGGGGAAAGTAGTACCCAGCCTGGTCAGAACACTCAGTGAGGTAGGAGAGGAGCCATGCTCAGATTCACAGTCTAAAGAAGAAAGGCAGAACCTGGAAAGGGACTGGGAAGAAAGGAGAGGAGGCAGGGGTTGGAGGCCATGAATTACAGCTCCATTCCCCACCCTTCAAATACAGAAGCCCAGGAACCCCTATACTGCTATAGGAGGCTCAGGCACTGGACAAAACCTGCACCTCACCTGAGCTGCCACCTCCTGCCACACATATGTATACCACCTCCATCACCATCAGTGGAAGCAAGTACCAATGCAGGATCCTTCCCCATTCAGACTGCACACAGCCTCAGGACCTTGCTCAACACAGAGCCCCAGGGAGCCAACGCCCCTAAATCAGCTGGCTATGAGATGAATTCCCTTCGTTACATTTGCACTAGAAGGTTCTTCCTGAGGAAATGCTCCACTGTTTATAATTCATCTCTTTGCTATAACACTATAATGCAAAGCACATGGCTACATGATAGGGCCTGCAAGAGAAAAATGCTTTGCAAATTATACATTGATGGTTTGTTCTATTGATGTTTCTGTTGCTGGAAACTGGCATTAATGGATGAAATGGCCTTCTCTCCTATCATTTTCTCGCCTTTAAAAGTTGCCTTTGTCCCTGTGACTTGACCATCTGAGTAATTAGATGCATCTCATGCAGAGGTCAGTCGCTTTAGCCCCCTTGGCAGCCTCTGCCTGACTCATCTGTCCCTCACAGGAAGAACTCATCATCTCATATGATTCTCAAACCCTCTAAAGACCCTTTGTGCCAGGGTTCTTTCACAGCTGAAAGCGTAAATGACATTTTTGGATCTTCACCCAAATTTTACACTTTTGTTTAACTCAGTGTTGGACACTAGAAAGTACAGGCCTCCTGGAACCCAGAGAATCAGTCACCAGGGTTTTACTTTCTTAATGGGAACATAGAATCTGCTTCAGAAAATTGAAGCCCTGAGGTTTTTGGCCAAACAAAATGCCTTTAAAGCCAACCCGTAAAAAACACTCACATACTAACTTTAGGAGCCTAATGATTTCAAACCTTTTTTTTTTAATCCTAGATTCCATTCCTCACCCCACAATTCTTTAGTTCCTTTCTCTTCAGGATGAGATTTAGTTATCTGAGCCAGTTGGCCCTCTGAACATTTTTCTGGGGTCTGGAAATAGGATCACTTTTCAGGAACCAAAAAATTATTTTCTCTAGCTAACTTCACAAAATGCAGACTCCTCATGTCTATCATGCATTTTTAAATTCATATCTGTAAGTGTATGCCCACTATATGACCATCAAAATTTTCATTTCTTTGAAAGATCAAAGCTAGATTAAGAAGGCAAGTGCTGCAGCATTGGCTGAAATATCAATTGGTCATACCAAAAAATGTATGAACAAATAAAAATCACATGGAGATGAGCACTGAGGTACGAAGCTTGAGGCCTCTCTATATCAAAATCTCATTCCAACCTCCTGCCAAATGCTTCAGAACCACTGCACTATCAGAAAAGACCTGTTTCAGCTGCTGGCTGTAACCATCAAAGCAGAGCCCCTGTGGCCTTCATTTTTCATGAGGGTTGCCCAGCTGCTAAGTATAAAGGCTCACCACACTCTCCTCCCAATGGGTGCCGGGTTCCAAAGTGAACACTGAAGACTTCCAAAGGCATGTCACCTCCAAATGATTAACATGCAGTCCTGGATTCTAAACATTCCTAAACTTAATAAAAACAGGAATGAAGGAGAAGAAAATGTAAGGTGAAGAAAGCATTATTTTTGAGACATTTCTTTGATAACGTTTCAGGCCCAGGAGACAAAATTGGTCCTGGATCCTCCCAGTCCAATCACGGGTGGAAGGAAAGCCTTCAGGGGAGCTGCATGTGGTACTTGGCTGAGAGGCAGCCACTGTGCCCCATGCTTGCAGTGTTAATATTTCACCTATTTGCTATACGGTAAAGAGTAAATAACCTTGAGAAGAAACAAGAACTAAAACAACTGACGTGAAAAAGGCTTATTTTCTCCTTGCCATATTTCCCATTGTCATTTTGACTCAAAATTGTTCCAGATATTGTTTTCTTTATCCCTAAGAAATCTCATCTAACACTGCCATTCAGAGAGGGAAGGAAGATGTCACAATAGGGGAAGGTACTTCGTAAACATGATGCACACATCCCATTTTCTATACATAACCAAAGGATCATACTTAGTGCTATTATAATAAATCTACTCCAGATCTTGCTAATAATAGAAAATTGAATGGAAAAAAAAGGCTTTTAATTCAAAGGAAAAACTTTTCCTTTTTGAGGTGCTGCTGTTAGTTTACAGAGCCAAATCATCTCATCTGACATAATCAGGCCTGAGGAAATTAATGGTAAAGCTGATTAAAGCAGAAAATCCTTTTGAAAACAATACGTAAAAAAATACATAAACATAAACAAGACCTTAAAACATTTTGAACTCGCAGCTATTATGGCAAAACATGCCGGTCTACCTGTGATGAGGCACAAATGATTCTCTGAATAAGGATCTACTCATTGGAATTCCATGTAGACCTTTTACAAATCACTCCAGTAACATGGTCTGATTTCTAGTTTCAGTTTCTTTGAGGTTCAGCAGAACTGAAGATGCTTATGAAGAGCAGAATCCTCTTCTATTTTTACAATATTCCCCTCACCTTTTATAGTTATCATAACCTATTTACATTGACAGAAATGCTTTTGTAGTGATGAATTTTGAGTCTTTTCCAAAATATTCAGTGAACTTTCAAAGAAGCAGTGACCTTTAAGTAGTCATATTTAATTTGGTTATGAAATATTTGGTACTATTTCATTAAATTACATAATTCTGATAACCAGTGCAATTGGCATAAGGAGGTTTGTGAGTGAGCACACTGACTCCATAAGCCCCCAAGTCAACCCCTAGAGCAGGGAGCATGTGTGACCTAGTTGAGTCCGGGCTTGAGAGGCTGTCAGTGCTCAGTATGCCACAGGATAAGATGTCACACCTCTTACATCTATCACATGGAACTATAGGATATAGAAGTCAAGTCAATAACACAGAAGCTGTTTTTTAAAAATCCTGTACCTGAAATATTTGAGTACCTGAAATACTGCAAAGGAACGAGTTTCCTTAAAAGGAGTTCGCTCATTTGGATTTTGACCAAGCTCATTTTCATGTAAGTCTGCTTTTACCACCTTACTATTCCTAGGAAAAGCCAATTCATCTTCATGTCCCAAATCTCTAGCGGTTATCAGCTGTGTTTCAATATTTAACTTCAACATGTTCAGTACATGTTATATACCAGGATTTGTTCTAGAACTGGAATGAGGGTAAGGAGGAAGTTTATCCAAAGTCGTCTCACAGACCTTTCCTTTAGATTGATATAATTTATGCATTTGAAATCACTGGGAAAATATGAAGCAGGTAATAAAAAAAAGCCACCGATGAAATGTAAGTGCCTATATACATTGTATAGTTACTCAGCACTACAAGCAGTTGAGAAGCAGAACAGTCAATGTTGGCTGGAGGTCCTGCAGATCTTACTTTGTTTCCAACAAGATTTCCAATCCTCCTGACACTCTGACCTTTCAGTCCCTGAAGTTTGAGTCACCTGCACAATTATTCTCTGGCTGCACAGGTTATTACACAAGACACTTGCAACCTCACCTCCCTCCACACCAAATGAAGTGAAATCATGTGGATTTCCCTTCATGCCCAGCTGCTCCCCCTCCCCATACCTGGGTGAAGGGGGGACCAGAAATAATTTCCCTCACTCCACCCATGAATACCTTTCAGGTGCAGACTAGGACTCAACAGGATGATTTATGCTTTTCTGATTAGAAGATTAAATGAAGACCACATCGTATATTAAACAAAAGCAAAATTACTAAGATACAAAAAACTTCTAGACATGAAATGAAATTTAGTTCCTTTTTCTTTCCTTTTTATGACATATTCTTGCCTCAACTTGGCCCAGACCAGGAGGAAACTGGGCCTCCTACAGCAAGCCATTCTGAACCACAGGTAGTTTGTTTGCTTAAGAGCATCTTGCCCTGTATCCTACCGCATGTGCCCTCACCCTGTGCTGACCTGAGATTTCCCTTTTAGTCACCTGATAACAGTCTAGAGCCCCAGACTCCACTTTCCCACAGGCACGCCTCACAGAGCCACCAGGAGGCACATGAAGATCAGGTCAATGCACTAGAGGCTCACATTGGCACAGTCCCAGGAAGAACCTCATCTCCCCCAGCACTGCCAAAAGGAACCTCACCAGCAAGCTGTCTTACCTCACGCTCCAGTCACTAATGAAACAGCAGAGGAAGCTGGAATGAAACAGACCTTCAAAAATCATTGCTGAAAATTGTTTCACCAAAACCATAAGAACCCATGATAGGGCTAGCACAAACAGATAGCATAACAGTGAATCTTTATTTTATTCCCATAAGTTGCGTTTTTTGTCATGCCTTTAGTCCCTGAGAGCAGGTGTCACTCACCGATGCAGGCATGGACCCTCACCGACAGCTGCGTCCTTAGGATGATGCTGTGCTTCTTGCCCCGCCTAATGAGATAGGAGACAAAACAGGGGCATCAGAGGAGTCAGCAGAGACACCTCACGTGCTGTCAATCCACGTGAAGGTTCTGACACACCCACCTGAGAGGAGATCCACAGAAGCAGGGACCCATACTGAACAAGAATCTATCCTGAAGTAATGTTGACATCACAGGTCTTTCACAAAAATAAAATAAAGAAGTCTGACTTTGTTGGATTGGCACATGCATCTGATTGCCAAGCTCCATCGACTCATTCCATCCACAGTCTGCACATAGCCGTGCTTGACCATGTTGGGAAAATTTTAAAATCTGTGTCCATGAAGTGAAATTTCTGGAATGTAACAACACAAATCTGCTTGATCATTCTCATGGCTATTTTTACCTTTTTTTGGGAGGGGCAGATATAGGAAAAGGGAACACATGATAGGGTCATCAGAACTGCTTTACTGTGTATCAGTTCAAGCCTGTGTTAGCTTTTCTTTCATACTCTTATGGGAAAATGGGAATCTACACAAGGTTTTCAGACTACTTATGATCAGAAATGCCAATTTACACCACACCCTGTCTCACCTCCACTTCCTTCTCACTGCATCTCTCATGAGGAAGAAAAAGGGCAGACTTCCCCAGTTCCACTCCTACTAGAGTCCATCCTGCTTTATGCAGAGAGGAACGCCACAGAGCGGTTGGTAGAAGGAGATAAAGGGGAGAAAACGTGAGTCTTGGCTACCTGACAGGAACAAAGGCTTCGAGGTTTAGAGAAAAGGGGAAGGCAATGAACAAAGGAAAAGCAGAGCCAGCCAAGGGCATGGCAGCAGGTAGCATGGCAGGGCTCTCGGGAGTGGGATTCCCTGTCCATCCTCACCTCTCCCCACCAGGGCTTAATGTATAACAGAATCTGGCAGTGCTTTCCTGCCTCCTGGTGTGTGGTTGTGTTAGACAGAAGGAAACACAGATCTCACCAAGGTGCACTACTAACGCTGTGATTATGAATTCACAGTAATGACTACATCAATCAATCACATTTTTTATTCTTACGACCAGGTAAGAGACAGAAGTATGGTTTAAACAATGGTTTGTTGATTCTGATATGGGTTGGTTGTGTCTCCACCCAAACATCATCTTGAATTGTAGTTCCCACAATCCCTATGAGTCACAGAAGGTAATTGAATCAGGGGGCGTTCTCATGATAGTGAATAAGTCTCATGAAAGCTGATGGTTTGATAAAGGGCAGTTCCCCTGCACACACTCTCTTGCCTGCTACCATGTAAGAAGTGCCTTTGCTCTTCCTTCACTTCCTGTCATAATTGTGAGACCTCCCCAGCCATGAGGAACTGTGAGTCCATTAAACCTCTTTTTCTTTATGTCTTTATTAGCAGCATGAGAACAGACTAATATAGGTTCTTTAAAAGAAAAAAGGAAACCCAGCTGCATAATTGCAAAGGTAACCTCCAGCTGGGCAGCTGCTTCAGGTAGAGAATCTGCACTCAGAGTCCCCTCAAAATTCAATGAGCCCTTCCATTTTCCTTTGTTTTACATTTTTATATGCAAGTTATTATTAGTCTCAATATGCTTGCAGCCAACACACAATGCCTACAAAAGACAAGTTCAAGATTCCTATAAACACAGATTTCTGCAAAACCTTATTTTTCACAAAAAAGACTCTCAGTCTCAGAAATCCTGACATGAATACTCCTTCAAGTCTTCCCACCAGACCAGAAGAAAGTTTTGATTTAAATGCACCAGATTGAATTATAGACAGCTTTTTGTTTGACTTGCCAAGAAAGGTGTTCTGGGGTAGGGGGACAGCAGCTGGGAGCAGAAAATCAGTGAACTCCTGCCGGGAGCCAGGCTCTAACTATTAGAAACAGTAAATCCTTGTCTTCCAATCTCAAGGATTTTCTGTAATTCACATTACCAGCAGTTATAAGTCAATGGTAAATGTCAAATAAATAGCAGACAAAGGACGTGCTGTAGATGCCCAGAGAGAGAAAAAGCATGAGCTGGCCAGGGAAGACATTTCAGAATGCCCCAAGTTCTGGAGAATTTCAGAAAGGGCCCATTGGTAGCCCCTTCTTATATCTTCAAACAACTGCAAAGTTGCACTTTGAAAAGTTTGTTTCCCTACAGAATTCTCTAGACCCACAGTGAGCATGTAGGGTGGTCACTCTGGGATTCCAGGCCCCTCAGTGAAAACTATGACTGCCAAGATACAGACACAGCAAGCCCACCATCCTGGAAGCATCATCTCTTCCAAGTGCTGAGAAACCAGGCAATTGGTTTGCTAAGCTAAACCCTAATGGAATTTAAGAGAGCATAGAAGAAAATAAGGCCTATTTTTTAGAAGTTTAATCACTTACAATTTCTCCACTTCAATATTCTACCTCCTACCTTATCTGCTGGTCTACACAAAATCCTACAAATGAAGAAACCTGCATGGAACTGGGAGCCAAGGATGGTGGAAGCAGGCTGAGGTGGGGAGGAGGCCCCAGATCCCAAGTTCAGAGAAAAGGAGGGGACTGGCTAAGGAAGAGGCAAGCGGGTGAAGAGTGTGACCAGATTCAATCAGGTCCACAGCAGGGTATCTGCGACCTTTCGCCCTCCCCCACACCTGCTTCCACCCATCTCTGATGTAGGTACTACATCTGTGTCCATTTTGCAGATGAGGAAAACAAAGCTTGTAGAAATGACGTAACTTGCATACATGGCTAGTGGAAACAGATGCAGGACTGAAAGCACAGAATCTGATTCCACGGTTGCTTGCACCATCCTGCCTTTTGCTGCACCACTGCTTCACTGTATAACCTTCTCTAAGGATTGCAAAGGAAAAAAAGAGTCCCTAGTTTTTTAGGGAACTGGTATAACCTTACTACTGAAACCTAACCAAAAAGGTACACTGAAAATCTAAGATGCAAACATCTAAGAAAATCTTGGGAAATCAAATTATGCAATATGTAAAAATAATACAACAGGATCACATAATACTCATCCTAAGAGTTCAAGAATTATGGAGAGTCCAGTATAATAGTTTTACATACATATATATATATAACATGTCTATTATAACATATATGTTATATATACATAGATATGTAATTCTTCTTGACTTCTTAGGAAAAACCTTATTTGGTCTTGTTGTATTTTCACATATTGCTTGCTCGCTCTCTCTCTCTACACACACACACACACACACGTATGTGTGTGTGTTTTATATATATATATATATATATGTAAAACTATTATACCGGACTACCAAATGTAAAGGGACCTTATGGTGGATATACATATGTGTGTGTGTATGTTTAAATAAAACAAAAAACATCCACCATAAGGCCCCTTTAAATTTGGTAGCTTCCCTCCACCACTATATTTTCTAATTAGATAAAACTGACATATTGGAGAAAGATTCATTTTTATGTATTTCTTTTACATATGGCCATTTCCCTGCTACCACTGATTCTACAAATCTTTTTGCTAAGTCCTTTGGCTCATGTTAAGAAATAATCATATCTGTTTAAAGATAATCATTTTATCCCTGCCTTTCTACCTTTTTCTTTTTCCATGGCTAAAATTTTCAAGGGAAAATTAAAGAATCATAGGTACACTCCCTTCCCCACCATGGGACACTATGTCAGTTTGGGTTCAGAAATAATCATAGTTGTTAACATTTATGAAATGCTTATCATGTGCCAGAAGAAGTTCTAAGTACTTTATACAGATTTAGTCTTCACAAAATTTCTATGAGGTAGTGATATAGACTTTGTGTCCCCACCCAAATCTTATCCTGACTTGTAATCCCCAGGTGTGAGGGACGGACCTGGTGGGAAGTGATTGGATCGGGGGGTGGTTTCCTCCATGCTGTTCTTGTGATAGTGAGTGAGTTCTCACAAGATCTGATGGTTTTATAAGGGGCTCTTCCCACTTTGCTTTCTCACCCACTCTCACCTGCCACTATATAAGATGTGCCTTTGCTTCTCCTTCACATTCTGCCATGACTGCAAGTTTCCTGAGGCCTCCCCAGCCATGCAGAACTGCGAGTCAATTAAACCTCTTTTCTTTAAAAATTACCCAGTCTCAGGTATGTCTTTGTAGCAGTGTGAAAATGGACAAATACAGGTAGATAACATTATTGCCATTCCAAAGATAAGGAAATCAGGGCCCAGAAAAGTGAAGCAATGGAGATGAAGTCACATAGATAGAAAGTGACAGAGCTCAGACTCAACCCAAGCAGTCTGACCCTAAAATCAGTGGCCCTATCACCTCCACAGAGCTGCCCCCAGATGCGTGCTCCTCTCATTCACTCCTTCATTTCACTGGTGCCAATATCCTGGAGAAAACGATGCTAAGGTGCTTACAGTGAATTCACACTGACTACCTCTCATGATCTGTATCTTCAGACTATTATTATTTTCTGAACCCCTACATACATATAAGATGTATTCTGTGAGATACACAAAGTACATGGAGCTTTAAGACAGGAATATAGAAACCCTACCTGCATTCCCAGCCAGCTAGCCTGCCCTGCAGATTTCAGATTTGCTAGTCCCCCACAATTGCACGAGCCAATTTCTTAAAAATAAATCTCTCTAGACAGATAGATTACATAGATAGATGATAGACAGACAGACAGATAGATAGCGTATTGGTCTATTTTCACACTATTCTAAAGAACTGCCTGAGACTGGCTAATTTATAAGGAAAGAGATTTAATTGACTCACAGTTCCACATGGCTGGGAAGGCCTCAGGAAATTTACAATCATAGTGGAAGGTAAAGGGAAAGAAGCACCTTCTTCACAAGGTGGCCAGAGAGAAAGAAAGCTGGCGGGGGAGGCGGTGGGGAACTGCCAAACACTTTTAAAGCATCAGATCTCATGAGAATTCACTCACTATCATGAGAACAGCATGGGGGAAACTGCCCCCATGATTCAATCACCTCCCACCAGGCCCCTCCCTCCACATGTGGAGATTACAATTTGAGACAAGGTTTGGCTGGGGACACAGAGCCAAACCGTCTCAGATATCTTCTTGGTTCTGTGTCTCTGGAGAACCCTAACCAATAAAACTTTGATATCTGCCTTCTGAGAGATTCCACATTCCAAAGATAAAAATCAGTGAGAGGCTGTCAGTATGTATTCACTGTAAGCACCTTAGCCATCCTTCTCTCCGTCATACCAGCATTCTGGGTTAGTTTTGCAGCTGCTACGCCTTTTGAGTCTGTGTTTTTTAGCAAGATGAAGTGGAATGCACCAAGTACCCAGAATCCAGTGACCCAGAAGGCAAGGAGGCTCAGCTGGACCTTAATCTCCCCAGGGAGACTCAGATTCCTTTCCTATCAGCACAGCCACTGCCAGGGAAACATCACCAGCTTCTGGACAGCAAAGCAGGCAGCACAACCAATGGGCTGCCCACAACCAAGGCCAGCTACCCAAAGTGCCAAAGGGACTATCTAAAATAGATGAGTAACTCAGGGAAACCCCAATCGAGACACACACACCAGGGACACGATGGTACTTCAGCTAAAAGAACTTTCTGAAACGCCCTGCCTTCTCAGAATACACAGGCTTCTCTTACAATAATATCAGTGGTCTTAGAAAAAGCCTGGTTTAACCAACTAAGACTCACAGAAACCTGTGTGTGTTTCCGTTCTGACCCTGTGCCTCAAGAGAACCTTTTTACAAGAGTAACATATAAAGCCCTCTGTGACTGTAAGAACAAGTATTTACATTATTTTACTGAGTGGTATAGAGCCAGAAGCTTGATGACTTTTTCTAGCAACGAACAGTGGAATTGATGCTCCTGAGCATTCTTCTACTTAAATTAGAAGAAATAAACTATAGTTTCAGTCAAGGATAGAAACAGATGTTTCACCAACCAGCAGAAGTAGGGACTAGGGCCCCTCAACAGTTGCCCCAGGAGTAAAAAGCTCTTACTATGCTTCCGGAGCTGAGAGGCTCAACCAGCACTCCATCTCAGGGATAAAGAGATGGAGGAGGATTTGAACCAGTCATCAGCTAGTAAAAGGATAGTGCTAGCTAAGATTAACTTGCCCAGAAGCTCAAAGTTTAAGCAAGAGAGGCAGTTGCCATTACATTAATCTCCAGGTGTGTTCTGTTCTCCCCAGCAGACTATAGAGGTAGAAAAACATCTACTCTGAAGCCAGCTGTGTGATCTTGGACAAGTTACTTAATCTCTCTGAGCTTCGGCTTTATTGTCTGTGTAAGACAATGATGTCTGCCTTTCCTGAGAGAGTGAGAATTCAATTAATCAATGCAAGTAACATGCTGTGGACATGGCTGGCATGTGGTAAATGCTGAATAACGTTAGGCAATACCCTTGTTAATGATATTACTGTTCCTTCTTTCAGCCACTTCCTTTCCCTCATTCCATTTGTCTTCATGTCTGGATATTCTCTCACGCTCTGTATGTCTCTCACTTCATTTTTGTCTGTGTCTTCTCATTCTTCCCAGTTCTCTCATCATTCCTTTCTCTCATTCCCTCTTCACCACCCATTCAAGAATTGACAATAATGATCCATTTGTTATTATTTCATGCTTGTTCCTGTTCTTCATTAAAGCTCCAGTGATGTCGCATTTTAATATTCGCAAGGGATTATACTAACATCTGTGCCTCCTGTGTGTGCAACCCTGAGTGTGTCTGCCTCTGAGGAATAAGTCATCTACTTTAACGGGAAGGTGTGCGGAGTATGAGACACACAGGGATCCAGGTGGAAGCACCCCGGGCAACATGTCCTATGACCAAAGCGTGAAGTTTGTGCAACTGGCAAAAAGGGACCTATCATAGCAGGTCACCTTTCTAGACACCTTCTCAGAGAGGCTAGTCTGGTTCTCTCATTTTCCTGTTTCCCTCACCTCTTTGCTTCAACAGGACATGAGACAGACGGAATCAACTTTCTCAGTTCACTTCTACTCAGCTAATGCCCCCTCATCACAGAAGCTGAAACTTCTCCCCGCACCCAGCCCAGCCCATCACCAGCTCACTGTTCCTCTTCCACAGTCATTCCCTGGCACGTTTCTTGTAAGCTTTAATGAAGTATAATTTAGGTGCCATAAAACTCACCTGTTTTATGGATATAATTCACTGATTACTAGTATCTTTATAGAGTTATACAGTCATTACAATCTAATTTTTTTAACTTTCTCATCAATGCAAAAAAAAAACCCAAAACCCTCAGACCCATCTGCAATCACTCCCTGTCCCCATCCTCAGCAAGAGGCAACCACCACTCTACTCTGTCTCTCTACAGACGTATCTTCTCTGGGCATCGCATACAAATGAAATTAAACAGTATGTCACCTTTTCTGTCTGGCTTCTTTCACATGGCCTAACGTCTTCAAGGTCATCAGATATCAGATATATGATTTACAAACATTTTCTGTGTTTGTAAAATGTTCTGTGGCTTGTGTTTTCACTTTATCAATTATGTCTTTTGAGGGAGCAAAAGGTTTTAATTTTGATGAAGTCCAAACTATTTTTTTCTCTTGTCACTTGTGCTTTCGTTGTCATATCTAAGACAACGAAAGTCCATGTGGCAAGAACCATGACTTTTCCTAACTCAGTCATGGACTTGCTCCTGTTTTCCTCTGGAGTTTCATTGTTTTGCCTGTTACATTTAGGACTATGGTCTGTTTTTAGTTAATTTTTGTGTCTGGTACGAGGTTCTTGACATCTTGATTAGCTCCTTCTCTTGTCTTTCACCCTCACATACCCTGTACAGGGCCCTTGTTCAAACTGTTCACAGATTTTAGCTCCTGGGAAACCCTGCTGCCTTCCTTCTCAGCCCCCAGTCTCTCCTTGTCATCCTCTGCCCCACCACTCTTCTACTTCCTCCCCCTTCAGGACACCCAAAATCTGCTCACCGCTCCCAGCCTTGCCTTGCTCCTCTCACAACTTGCCTTTGTGGCACAGTGTCCTCAACTGCCCATTCCTCAAAATGTCCTCTCTCCTTGCAGAGGCAGAAGCTGCTGGTTACCCCCCTAGTACCCATTTCCCTTTCTGCCTTATAACGGGAATACAATTCTGTTTGGAGTGACAATGTACATTCCACAATGTGCAACTCTATACTGTGGCACAGTTCTCATCAGTGAACTATAGGTGGAAGTTGCTGATGGGGTTTCTGGAAAGCTCTTTAAAAGGGGCAAACCCAGCTAGCACAAACACTGCTCTTCACTCTTCTCACCTAAGGCAGGGACCACAGCTGTCAGCTAATATTCACAGCAATAGCAGGAAAAGGTTAGCTGGATACAGCCCACAATTCATACTGTGCCCATGAGCCTCTGGCCAAAGTCAGGTGAGTGAAGCTAAGTGCACACAGAATGGGCATGCCCTCCCTCCGTATGTCCCTTTCCTTCTTTCTAGGGGCTGGGATGCAGATGAGACAGTAAGAGTGGACGCAGCCACCTGGTCCCAGAGATGGAACCCTTGTTCTGAGGATGCTGTAGCTATTTTACAGTTCCAAAGAGGATTGCCTATATTTTGAATCTTATACAAGAAAAAAACTTTTATTTAAACTGCCATATTTGGGGTTTTCTTGGTTGCAACAGAGAAGATTGCATCCTAACCAATACATGCCTCTCTGTCTTGACATGACAGCAGGAGTGTGGGGCGGCTGCACTGTAACTATGATGGAGCATGAAAGACAAAATCCAGATACTAAGGATGGTAGGGCATAAAGATAAAACAAGCCCAGGTTCTTAAGAGTATCATGGAATCAACATATTGTCCTTGAAATGTCATATAGTTGGACTCACATTATGCAGCTTTTTCAGACTGGGTTTGACTTCAGTGTGCATTTAAGGTTCCCCCATGTCTCTTCTAGCTTGATAGCTCATTTATTTTTATTGCTAAATAAAAAATACTTCATGGTATAGATGAATACTATGGTTTGTTTATCCATTCATCTACAGAAGGACATCTGCCTTAAATTTTGGCAATTATGAATAAAGCTGCTGCAAAAATGTGTGCAGGCTTTTGCATGGACATACACTTTCAACTCATTTGGGTAAATACCCAGAAGCATGATTGCCAAATTGTAGGGTAAGCCTGTGTTTAACTTTTCAAGAAACTACCAGGCTGTCTTCCAAAGTGGCTGTGCCATTTTGCATTCCCACCAGCAATGAATGAGAGTTCCTGTTGCTCCACATCTTTGCCAGCATTTGGTGATAACAGTGTTTTTTATTTTAGCCATTCTAAGAGATGTGTAGTGGTATCTCATTTTTTTAATTTACATTTTACATTATATTGACATGTAATGTCGGATATCTTTCCATATGCTTATTTAACATCTGAATGTCTTCTTTAGTGATGTATATGCTCAGATCTTTTGCCCATTTTTCATCAGGTTGTTTTATTAAGTTTTAAGAGTACTTTGTATATTTTAGATACATGTACTCCACCATTTAGATACATAATCCATATGTTTTTCAAATACTTTCTGTGGCTTGTCTTTTCATTGTCTTAATATCCACTTTTTTTCCCATGATAAAAATATAGTCATAAAAATTTTAAGCCACTGTTATTTGGGTTGTCACATGCGGGTAACCTGAGTCTCTTACTGATGTACAACACCTGGGTTATGGTTTCATTGGCTCTGGGTGCTGCCTCCTGGGTGACTGCTAACTTTCTAGTCCCTACAGCCAGGGCCTGGTCCTCTCCTCACCTGCATCCTGTGGCTGACCCTCCGGGACAAGACCTCCAGACTCCATAGCTCCCTCCATGGAAACACCCCCAGCCTCTCCAGTCCTCCAGCCTTCTCACCAGGGTGCCCGGTCAACATTTCTCACTAGCCACCCCACACTGGCCTGTGTGTGGCTTGCCATAACCTCAGGCTAACAGGTATACACCCCTCCTCCCCTTTTCAAAATTGCCTCCACTCTACCACCTATTTCCCTAAGAAGTCCACCATTCTGTGCACTATTCCTCTAATGCCACGTGTCCATTCCATTCTCCTGTCCCCCTCTACACCAGCTGGCACCATCCCCAATCCTGGGCGAGACCCCAATACACTCACCTTCCTCGGCTACCAGGTTTAGGTTCATTAGGGCACTCCCTGCTTGTCTCCACAGGGGGTTACATCTGACCAAGGTCTCCTACTCCAAGTTCTTCCCACTTACCCCCACCCAAAGCCCCTCATCACTTAAGGAGTTCTGTGAGGGCTCTCTTTGCAGGTCATTTTTCTTCTAACTCCAACCCACAAACCTACCTGATGTCATCTTTGCCCATCATACATCCTGGCATTTAAAAGCATTTAGAACCTTTGATTCCAGTGTCCATTCAGCATGGGAGTTACTTCATTCTCCCCTGACTTACTGAAGACTTCTCAGGAATGCTGTCTTCCTCACTCAGTGGTTCTTAACTTTGACAGCACACTGAAATCACCTGGGAGCTTTGAAAATCACCTCTGCCTGGGCCCACCCCTCCCCCTGAGCTCTGATTTCATGGGCCTGAGGCTGGGAGTGGCAAGAAGGGCTTTAAAGTTCCTCAAGGGGGTGGCAATATTCTCCAAGACTGAGAACCTATGCTGCAGGTTCCCAAACACCCAACCACCTGAACAGTTTTTTTTTTTTTTTTTTTTTGGAGACAGAGACTTGCTCTGTCGCCCAGGCTGGAGTATAGTGGTGCAATCTCGACTCACTACAACCTCCACCACCCAGGTTGAAGCGATTCACCTGTCTCAGCCTCCTGAGTAGCTGGGACTACAGGTGGATGCCACCACACCCGGCTAATTTTTTGTATTTTAAGTAGGGATGGGGTTTTGCTACGTTGACCAGGCTGGTCTCAAACTCCTGACCTCAAGTGATCCACCCACCTTGGCATCCCAAAGTGCTGGGATTACAGGCGTGAGCCACCGTGCCCGGTCTGGATGGCTTGAAGTGAGATTCTGAACCCCACTCCAAACCTTCTGAAGCCAGACCCTAGACTTCAGCAGTTCTGGCACCTGGAGATGGTGTACAGGAGCTCTGGGCTACCCACTCAACCCAGCTGAACTCACCCCTAATGGCTCCTTTGGTTTGAAAGGGCCAGCTTTCTCCCCCACTAAGAGCAGGGGCAGAACTTGATGGTCTGCACTTTGAGCCTTGCACAGCAATATGAAGACAGGAGCTCCTTCGAACCTGTCACTGATTAGCCACAAGGCCTCAGCCAACACACCTGCACCCTCCGCTCAGGATAACTGCCTTAAGAGGAAAAAAAATCAGAGAAAATCTACCTTTCTTCCCTTCCACACCCTCCTCAGAATCTCTCTCTTAACTTAGGGGTTTTGTGGTTGCTTATTTCAGTTTGGTTTTTTAGGTTCAGTCGATTTTTAGACTTACGTTTAAAGTCTATTCAGTGATTTCCCATTCCACCAGTTTAAGATGCAGAGAAAAGGTGGACAAATGTGTGAATAGGTGAGGTTAACTTTTATATCATAAGAAGAAGAAACTGCTTCTTGTTCCTTCAAACCTGATATTTTGAGATGCAAAGACCTCTTTGAGAATCTGACGAAGGCTTTGAGATACTTCCCCACCAAAATCTCACAAACCCACAAACTGTACAGAAACCTCAGAGGTTCAGGGGCCTCAGAGCCCATGATATGCAGGCTGAGAAGTCAGGTGTCCAAGAATAAAAGCAGAGCCAGTCTCAAACCCCCCAGGTTCCCCTAAGCAGGTCAATCACAAAGCTGGTGGGACCCACGTACCCCAGCAGATGGGCCTTCATATGGCCCTTCTCACCCTTTCCCAGATGCACATCCAGCTGTGATTTCTAAGCCACCAGCCTCACACAGACACCTGGGCCCAGGGTGGAAGGACTACCAGCCCCCTTGGCAGATGAGAGAAAGTGAATAGCATCACACAGCAATTAAGAGCAGCAATCTTCAGAGCCAACCCTGTGGCACAGGCCTGAAGGGAGGCATGTTGAGGAAAAGGTGATTGCCCCAAGTTAACTGAAGTTAGGAGCACCTGTGAATGTGTATGCCATGTCCAGCTACCACACTCATCCTCAAGATGTCCCTGAAACATTGTGCTTCTCAGGTCCACTCTTGGCTCAAGCCATACTCCCACCTGCTGTACCTTCCAAATACTCAAAGCCACTATCTCCCCCGGCCTTGCCTAAAAGACCACCTTCTCCATGACAGTGCCCTGTGGACCTGGGCTGGCACTGGTTTCCTTTCAAAGACATTGAGGGTAGCCACAGGCAAGAGTGGGGTTCTGGCCAGCTCAGCCCTGTCGGCAAACCTCCATCAAAGTCTCTTAACTAAAAGTCAAGATCTCAGGGCACCTGACCTGCATGGAATCCTCTGAATCTAAATTCCAGTGGTTCCCATTTCAATGTATCATCTTCCCAGGATCAGACTATCGTTATAACAGGGGCTAACAGTTTTGAGGGTGTATTACGTGTAAGGAACTAGTTAAAGTTTTAGACATATTATCATATTTTACTTCAAAACAACCCAAAGCAGCAGTATTATGATCTTATATTGCCCCATTTATAAGGAAATTGAGGTTCAGAGAGGAGAAGTTACATCCCCATGGTCAAACAGCCATGAGACTAATTGTAAAGCCTGTGTCCCTAACCATTATGTAACACTGCTCTCCTCAGGTGCCAGAGACCCCATCAGGACCCCTGTTCACAGAGGAAGGAAACTGGGATTGGATCATATTTTCCTTATTCTATAAATAAATGTTACAAGTATCCTCATTTTTTTTTTTTTGAGACAGAGTCTCATTCTGTCACACAGACTAGAGTGCAATGGCACGATCTTGGTTCACTGCAAGCTCTGCCTCCTGGGTTCAAGCAATTCTCCTCCTTCAGCCTCCCAAGTAGCTGGGACTACAGGTGCCTGCCACCATGCCCAGTTAAGTTTTGTATTTTTAGTAGAGACAGGGTTTCCCCATATCGGTCAGGCTGGTCTTGAACTCCTGACCTCGTGATCCACCTGCCTCGGCCTCCCAAAGTGCTGGGATTACAGGCGTGAGCCATTGCGCCTGGTCACAAGTGTCCTGGTTTTATAAATTTCTATCAGAGGTAAAGTGGCTTGCCCCAGGCCACACAAGGACAGCATCAGGAAGAATAACCTGGAGGCTGCTACTTCTGTGTCTGCTGCGCCAAGTCATGCTTGCTAATTTCCCTGGCCTTGGAAGGCGATGAACAGACCTGGCTCTATTTTGTTAACATAATAATTACTTTGTCCTTCTACTTTTGAAGGTCTTTCTCCTCTTCTCTGAATAGCTAGAGCCTGAGTGATAATTCTAAACGAGTTAATTTTTAGTCTTGGCATAAAAGTACAGGGTAATGGACGAGAACAAAGAAACTCCTCCAGCCAGGAAACTCAGGCAGAGCACACGGTATGAAAAACACCACAGTTTTCACAAAGACTCATACATCTTCATTAGATGATCACAATAGTAGCAGACATTTTGCTCTAATTGACACAAAGAAATCAAGAGAAAAAATGGCATTCTATTTGCCATTTTCATACCTCCAAAGAGCAAATCTTAACTGGGAAGTAATTATATTGTAACTCCCTCTCATGGGAGGCACACAGACTTTGTCAAATGTCACACATCTAGGAGAGGAACTAAAAGGTCTATTTCAAAGATACAAAGCCTCACCCTGGGGTGCTTTGGGGGCACACTTGTCAAACATGTAGCTACACATGCCTATAATTGCAACACTTTGAGAAGCTAAGACAGGAGTTTTGTTTGAGTCTAGGAGTTCTAGACCAGCCTGGGCAACATAGGGAGACCCTGTCTCTACAAAAAAATATAAAAATTAGCCAGAGCAGGAGAGTCATTTGAGCCTGGGGGGTGGAAGCTGCAGTAAGCTATGACTGTACTGCTGTACTCCAGCCTGGGTGACAAAGCAAGACCCCAACAAAAATAATTAAAATTTTAAATTTTTCTAAAAATATTTTAAATGTGTATCTACCTTCCTCTGTTTGGGCTACCTTCCTCTGTTTGCAGTTTCCCAAGTCTAAGTCCCATTTTCTCAACTTTCATAATTCATTCTCCCAGCAACCCTAGTGACTAGAGTACAGAAACGGGATCCAACCTCTACCTATTGGATGGACTCATGGCCAAGCGATGATTCAGAAGAAAGGGAGAATACAAGCACCAGGATCTACTCTGGGGAGCTTACAGCAGGATGCCCTGACTCTTTAGAAGCAGCTATGGAGGAACTGCCAGCATCTGGAGGCAGATGTTGCCAGGGTGAACTGTAGTGCCAGTGATGAATGATGACAGCAAAGCTGTTTCAACTGGAGACAGTGTTTTAGAACAGGACCAATTGTGTCCTCGCGAGAACCAGCCTCATGCCACCAAAGGTGTAAATGTACATGCTGCATAGAACCTAAAGTACCTTTGCCCAGAAGCCCCTGGGATGGCAGAAGAGCACAGTCTTGGGAATTGGTCACACCTGTGTTCAAACTGGGCTTTGCCATCCTGGACATGTAATTTAACTCCTGACCCTTGGTTGTCTCAAATGAAAAATTGAGACAATAAAATCCAATTACACAACTATTATGATAATTAACTACTAAAGATCCCTTGAACAGGTAGCCTAATATAGTACCTGGCATAGCAGCTGATCCAAATATGTTCTTTTTCTCCCACACCCTTTAGTCTTATGCTTTTATCAACACATTAGCACTTTTCTTCTGAGCTGCCATCTCCAAATCATTTAAGTTTTCATAAGAAAGAAGAAAAAAGAAACAGGACAAGGTCATCAAGCATAACACCACTGGAGATATTTCTCAAGCTGACAATGATCTACTCATAACACTCCTGGGGGTCTGTTTGATCAATGAGCCATGAAGTCATCCAATTAGACTATCATCTAGCCTACATTCTGACATCTTATATGAAAGGGTGGCACTGTCAAATACTTGGTAAAAACTATTGCAATGGAATTTCCCAAGTCTATCAGCCAGTAGTGTTAATTTAAATATAGCAATGAGTAGAATCTGGTGTGACTTAAGATACCTGTCCTATATGCACAGCCTATAGTGGTTTCCAAGATCCTTTCTCACATACTATTGGTGTGCCCCTTACTACCACTCTGGAGATAAGAAGGGTATCCTCAGAGCACCTTGCTGAATCCTAACCCTGACCTTGGTCTTCTTGGTGTGCGTGGCCATGCTATTCAGGAATCCATCTGGCACTGCACCATTCACCTGGCCACCAGTATTCCCTAAGCACATAAAACATGCTGAGAAAATGCCAAGTACTGGACATTCAGACAAGCATGGTTCTGACCTAGTGAAGTGTTAGCGGCAGAGAAGAGGGACAACTAGCAGCACAATCAATGACCATAAGCTGTGAAGGGTGACAAAACAGGGAAACCCAGGAAGCCATCAGTACATACTAAAGTCAAATAGCTACATGAAACTAACACTAAGAAGGTTCCAATTTTTCTCCATTCACTGAGCTATTCATGAAAAATGAATACTCCCAGATAGTATTCAGTGGACCATTTTTTTAACTCAGGCAAGGTAGTTTCAAACAACTTTTGGGGGCTCTTGGACAACAGATTAAGATAGTTGAGCATTATTTGGAAAGTATCAAGGAAGCTCTTAAGTTGAGGAGGGTGATGAAATCAGAGATATACTTGGTTTAAGATGGATAAGAAGTAGGCTGGGCACAGTGACTCACAGCCTACTTAAGGAGCACTTAGGGAGGCTGAGGGCAAATTGCTTGAGTTCAAGAGTTCAAGACCAGCCTGGGCAACATGACAAAACCCCATCTCTACTAAAAAATACAAAAATTAGCTGGGTGTAGTGGTACGCACCTGTAGTCCCAGCTACTTGGGAGGCTGAGGCTGGAGAATCGCTGGAACTCAGGAGGTGTAGGTTACAGTGAGCCAAGATCATGCCACACTGCACTCCAGCCTGGGTGACAGAGCAAGACTCCATCTCAAAAAATTATATATATATATATATATCTGTAAATTATATATATATATATAATTTTATATATATATAAATTTTATATACATAAATTTTATACGTATAAAATTTATAAATTTCATATATATATAAAATTTTATAAATTTACTTTATAAATTTCATATATATATGTAAAATTTATGTAAATTTTACATATATATAAAATTTTATAAATTTATTTCATAAATTTTACATACACATAAAATTTGATAAATTATATATATATAATTTTATAGCGAGAGAGAGAGAGAAAGCGCACACATGCAAGCGTGCTGGGCATGGTGGCACATGTCTGTAATCTCAGCTACTCAAGAGGCTGCAGTGAGCCGAGATCACACCACTGCACCTCAGCCTGGGCAATTGGAGTAAGATCCTGTCTCAAAAAAAATAAAGAATAAAAATAAGAAGGAGAAAGGTGGGGCCTCATCAGGGGCTATTTCAGTAATCTAATAAATATAAGAACGGTTGCTATATGGGTATATTCCCAGAGAGGTTTCACTTCCTGTGCACATCTCTGATTTTTTATATGTGTATTGCTTTATTCAGACTTTATTCAGCAAAAGTATTAAGCAATTCTAGGTATAGGTAAAAAGTAAGTTGACATTAGTTAACATAATTAATAATTATTTTTCCATAGTAATGAGTTTAAAAGATGATACCGTATAAGACTATCCACTAGAGCATCTGCTAAGAAAATATCCAGTAGATTATCATTGAATACAATGTCTAAAATAGTTGTGAATTCACTAAAATCTGGAAAATATCCATTTATTTATTAATTTTTAGAGACAAGTTCTTGCCCTGTTACCCAATCTGGAGTGCAGTGCCACAATCATGACTCACTGCAGCCTTGACCTCCCAGGCTCAAGCGATTCTACCACCTCAGCCTCCCAAGTAGCTGGGAGTACAGGTGTGAACTACCACACCCAGCTGGAAAGTATCTATTTAATTGTGATATCTAATTTAAAATAACTTAGAATATAAATACCATCTTCTTGATTATCAGAAACGTTCCTAGAAAAGACTACTCCCGAGTACCCATCAAGAAAAGTTGCTCAAAATGGAAACGGGTCTGCAGTCACCACTGATGTGTCACTAACATCTCCCTCATCTGTGATTGAGAATTAAGAGAAGGTCAAAGCCATGGTAGTTCCTTTTAAATATTTTAAGGCCTCAATGTATCCCCATTTCCTAGCAGGCGGGAACCAGTCAGCAGGGTCAACAGTTGCTCTTACCCAGCGTCATCCTGGAAGCCTTCCAACTCATCCCGCTGCTCTGCCAGGGTGGCCTCCAAGTCCAGGTAGGTGCCATTGTGAGAGAGCTGCAGAGCGCAGTCATCCAGCTGCAAGAGAAAGAGCCCGTTATGCCCAACCTGCTCCTCAGATGCGAACTACATATGGAGAAATCATATCTTGTTGCCTTCATGTGTTCTGTAAGATCAAGCAATATCCTGAAATGTGGATCATAACTTGAAGAGGTAGCGTGTTAGCGCAAATAGATTGGGAACAATCCGCATGCCAAGTGGATGGATGAGGCATCTCTTAACAGAGTGGTATTGACAGCACCCTCTGTGCCCTGGGCCACTGAAGGAGCTCTTTGGGCGCTGGGTCACACCAGAACCTTTTTCCACCCTCAGGGGCACAGATGAGACCTGGCATTTCAAGAGTGGAAATCAAGATCACAATGCTGATGTGACCATGTATTGAGTCACAGAGCTTAAAAGGCAAATTTGGTTGGGAAAACATGCTATTTCCTTTGATTCAGT
Organism: Sapajus apella; assembly: GCF_009761245.1. Lineage (NCBI taxonomy): Eukaryota > Metazoa > Chordata > Mammalia > Primates > Cebidae > Sapajus > Sapajus apella. Next base: position 10,350,137 of record NW_022436997.1, read on the forward strand.
GAGAAGCCTGCTTATTCAAATTCTACGGTCATATTCTGCACATTACAAATAATGTTGCTCAATAAAGCATTTTTACAATTGAACTGAAACATCCTCCAACTGAGTGGCAATATACCCAAATTACAACATAACACACAAGAAATTAGGTCTCTTTGTTACTGATCTTTTTTTTTTTTTTTTTTTTTTTTCCTGAGACAGAGTCTCGCTCCATCGCTGGGAGCCAGGGTGGAATGCAGTGGCAAGACCTCGGCTTACTGCAACCTCCGCCTCCCAGGTTCAAGCAATTCTTCTGCCTCAGCCTCCTGAGTAGCTGGGACTACAGGCACGTACCACCATGCCCAGCTAATTTTTGTATTTTTAGTAGAGACAGGGTTTCACCATGTTGGCCAGGATGGTCTCCATCTCTTGACCTCGTGATCCACCCGCCTCAGCCTCCCAAAGTGCTGGGATTACAGGCGTGAGCCACTGTGCCTGTCCTTTTTTTTTTCTTTTTTTTTTAAGAGGGAGTCTCGCTCTGTCACCCAGGCTGGAGTGCAGTGGCTTCATTTTGGCTCACTGCAACCTCCACTTCCTGGGTTCAAGTGATTCTCCTACCTCAGTCTCCCAAGTAGCTGGGACTACCAGCATGCACACTGATCTCATTTTTAAAATTTTTTATTTTTATTTTATTTGGGGTTGTGGGGGACAGAGTCTCGCTCTGTCACCCAGGCTGGAGTGCAGTGGCGTGATCTCAGCTCACTGCAACCTCCACCTCCCGAGTTCAAGCAATTCTTCTTCCTCAGCATCCTAAGTAGTTGAGATTACAAGACCCATCATGACGCCCAGCTAATTTTGTTATTTATTTTTAGTAGAGATGGGGTTTTGCCATGTTGACCAGTCTGGTCTTGAACTCCTGACCCCAGGTGATCCACCTGCCTCAGCCTTCCAAAGTGCTAGGATTACAGGTGTGAGCAACCACACCCAGACAAAAATTTTATTTAACAAACACTTACATGCTGTTCATTATGTTCTGGGCACTGTTCTAAACATTTGTACATGGGAAGTCAATTAGTTCTCTCACAAACTCTATATGTTCTACTATTTTCTTCATTTTACAGGTGAGAACTCTGAGGCACAGAGAGAGGCTAAGTTACTTACCCAATTCATCATCTAGTAAATGGTAGAGCTGGAATTTGGATACCAGCAGTTTGATTTGAGGACATGGTCTCAAGCACTACACTCTGCACGCTCTCTACAGCCCAAGACCCACAAAGAACTTGAAAATTTTGTCATGGAAAAATGCAGCTTGTATTACCTGAGTATTCTGGTACGACCAAGCAAATGCCATGCGTTTGCCACTGCCATTCCCTTTCCTTCCCAGGCACACAGCCTTGCCTTTTAGTTGGGCTCTGGCTGCGTAACTGAGTATTGACCAACAGAATTTGGATGCAAGTGAAGAAGGCCCCCAACAGGCTTGGCCATAACACCTCTGCACAACTGTCCACCTATCTTTTCTTGTCTATAGACAGATGCAGAGGAGCCAGAGGAGACTTTGAAACCTAGAAAACAGCAGAGCCCCAAATGCAAGGAGCTTGGGTTCCTGAGTCACTGCATGGAAGAAAGCACTTTGCTGTCCAGACCCACCGACCCATCCTGGACTGTGACAAGATTAAGAAATGAGGTTTTGCTGTGCTAACTCATTAAGGTTTTAAGGTTACTACAGGTAGCAGTTAGCATTACACTACATCTAGAATGATTACACTTAAAAATAGAGGAAAATAATTTTACCAAAGAAGATTGAGATTAATATTATGAGGAAATCTAAATTTATACAATCATGCCTGATTTCTTGAGCTATAAGAGTGACCCAATTCATCTTCTCATTGAGTTAGGCTATCATTCCAAAATGACAGCTTGGGGAAAAGTGGAAACAAATATGTAATTACTTTAAAACATCTGGATGAATGCTTGATAATCTGCTATAAGTGAGATTTCAAATAAGAAATCAGTTTTTGTTTTGATAGAAAAGTTTTGCTATTATCCTCAACAAAAGAAATGCAAACTGTCATACTGTTTAGAAGCAGCAGCTATAACAGGCTGTTAATTATTGTTAGAGACCCTGCAGTTCCTTGTTTCTGGTTATCCGCAACAGAATGAAAGAGATTTCTTCTTTATTACTTGTGAGAAATACCTAGTTCAGTCATTTGAAGGGATTAATCCTATTTGATTCACTTCTTTTATTTCTCTAATAGCAGACTGTACCTCATAATTACTAAAGGCTTGCTGGGGAATTTCAGCATTCTTGAGCAGCACCTTATAGATGGATCATCTGATTTGAGAAGGCATTTAATACAAGCTAGCCAAACTCTCTGTACCATAGTGTCAAAGGTGTGCCCAGGGTTTTGGAGAAACACGCAGAAGCTGCCTCCCCTACTCTATGGAAGCAGCAGGCAGGACTGAAATCAGACTTTACCATCCTGGGTGGAAAATTCCAGTGGAAACTGGACCTGTTAACATGTACAGTGGACCATGTGTCTGATTGTAATCATTGGCAGCTCATTCTTGCTTTAATTTCTACTGCTGTTATTAACTAAGAAATCTGATTTGGTGTATTCAGCTGATAGTATCAACACTTTTGCTTATTTTTAATCCCACATATAATCAACAGACTGAAAGATGTGATGATGAAAGCTCTTTAAGCCACCACAATGTGCTTTTCCTCAACCCCCGGAAACATATGAGCCTAGAGAAGCATTGGGATAAAGAGTTTCTGCTTCTCCTCAAGGAGATCTGAGTCATTCTGAGTCTGTGGTCCACACTTGGACAGAGGGAGAGAACCAAGGGCAAGAAGAAGTGCTGTTGGGAGAGAAGCCAAGTACGCACATGAATGTGGTATAAATACTTCCACCAGAGCCTGTGTCAAGCCACCAATGCGCAGTCACTGAGCATGGGGATAGAAAGAGGTGTGCAGAAGTTCACCAGTATATACTATTTCCACCACACAGATCTGTAAGATCTAAGTAGCCTGGAGAACAGAGGTAGCAGAATGGAGTAAAATAATTAGGAAGTGATACACTGTGAATGTCTATAACCTTTGTTTGTAATATAATCTGCTCAATTGTGAGTTTCTATAATTCTTACATATTTTAAATTTCTTTTAGTTTTATTTATTATTTTTATTTCTTTTTTATAGGGATCTCACTGTTGCTCAGACACTGGTCTTGAACTCCTGGCCTCAAGCAGTCCTACCACACCAGCCTCCCGAAGTGTTAAGACTATGGACGTGAACCATTGTGCCTAGCCAATTTAATTTTTAGTAATACCTATGTTTGACAAGTGGCTCACAAAATTCCTGAGAATTTGACAATCAGTCTTGCAGGACACCCAGGCCAGCACCAGCACATATTGTTCCTGGCCATTCAGTTGAGGTACCTAAAATGAAGATAGCAGAGATGAAAAGACTAAGAGACCCTTACCCAGGCTTATCAGTCTCCACCAGCCCTGTGTAAGCTCTGTGGTCTTCTCCTTAGACTGGAAGGAGGTAGGGATGTACTGGTGGCCAGCAGATGTAGCCCCATCTGGGCTATTTTGCATGTCATTTCCATCTCACATCTTCAGATTTTATTACTAGTAGCCCAAGACAAATATCTCACCTTCCTGGACACTCACCCTGCCCTGTCAGGTATCTGCCTCAAAGTATGTCACACCAGCCACAGACTGTAACAGGAAGCCCCATAATCTCCCCAGCCTCCAACAACAGAATCCTCAAACCTTAGCACAATGGCCTGTTCTTGCCATTCCTCTTCTCATATTCTGGGCAGCATTAACTACTACCATTTCCACAGTTCAATTTTAACAAAATTATATGTCAGGCACAGGCAGGGCACCAAGGAACACATAATTACTTCCTTCCCTCAAACAGATAGTTTCATTGAGTAAGTATAACACACAAATCAAACACAGAAGAGAATAAAACACCATCTAAATCAACTGTCAAAATGGGTGGACGTTCATCCTCAGTTATATTCTTTTTTTTTTTTTTTTTTTTTATTTTTTATTTTTATTTTTTCCCATTTATTTATTTTATTGCATTTTACATTTTGGGGTACATGTGAAGAACATGCAAAATTGTTGCATAGGAACACACGTGGCAGTGTGATTTGCTGCCTTCCTCCCCATCACCTACATCTGGCATTTCTCCCCTTGCTATCTCTCCCCAGCTTCCCACCCCCCACCCTCCCTCCCCTATTTCCCCCCAACTGACCCCAGTGTGTAGTGCTCCCCTCCCTGTGTCCATGTGTTCTCATTGTTCAACACCCGCCTATGAGTGAGAACATGCGGTGTTTGATCTTCTGCTCTTCTGTCAGTTTGCTGAGAATGATGGTTTCCAGGTTCATCCATGTCCCTACAAAGGACCCAAACTCATCGTTTCTGATGGCTGCATAATATTCCATGGTGTATATGTGCCACATTTTCCCTATCCAGTCTATCGTCGATGGGCATTTGGGTTGGTTCCAGGTCTTTGCTATTCGGCAACCAACAGATTGGGAAAAAATTTTTGCAGTTTACCCATCTGACAAAGGGCTGATATCCGTAATTTACAAAGAACTAAAGCAGATTTACAAGAAAAAAACTAACAAGCCCATTCAAAAGTGGGCAAAGGATATGAACAGACACTTCTCAAAAGAAGACATACGTGAGGCCAACAAACATATGAAAAAAGTTATATTCTTTCTGCTGTCATTAGCGGAGACCTAAGCATCCTCCATAGAACTGCCCGAGTCCCCCCTCCAGGATTAGAAGGTGTCATTACCTCCTAAGCCAGATGTCACAACCCTGATCCCCTAATGAATGGGCAAGCCCATCCCATTTGTGCTAGTGAGTCCTTCAACTGAAAAAAAGAAGAATTTGCGTCTGTTAACCTCTCAGGAACCTCACATGGAGCCCTCACAGCACAGCTATGGGAAGAGGGGCTGCCCTTAGGGAGACAGGACAAGCGTGTGCAAAGAGGATCCTAACAACACGAGGGCTGTGAAGATAGCAAATGAGTCAACACACACCGCCCGAGCCACTCCACTACACAAGCCCCACTCCATCATTACACCCAAGACACAAGAGATTAATATTTAAACCATCACATGAGCCAAGGGGGAAGAATACAGTGCTTCTTGGCTGGACCGATACATCAAAAACAGCAAAAGTTCCTAATACATGGGGATGGGGTCATATTTAGCTATCATTTTCATAAGCAAATTCATAGGTACACTAAATGAATTCCTCAATTTTGTCAGTGATAACTAAGTAACAGTCACGAACTTTCCGAAGAATTCAAAAACAATACGAATAGACAATGAGTGGTGATTAATTCCAATCTGGTTATTATAAAGATTTTGACAGATATATCAAAACTTCCCCTACAGGGTGTACAACTCAGACACCTCCCAGCCAGACCAGTCCCTGCCAAGGAATCTCAGTTCTTTCTTACACGGAGGCAACCTGATCTCGATCCTTGGCCTTTTCTGTCAAATGTCTTCCCAAATGACTTAAGGGACCTGGAATTTCCTGACTCTTATGATTTTCATGTCAACCCTGATCCCCTGGCAGCAAGTCCCCTGCAGTCCTTTCTTGGCTCTAGGTTTGGTGGCCAGGACATTGCTGGGCACTTCAGGACATAAGACAAAGCCAGGAGCCACGGGGAAAGATAACATTACAGGGCTATTATAGACGTGTGGTGATTAAGTAAATTTAGGGGCAGTGACAGCAGTGCAGCTGGAAGACTTCAGATTAGGTCGCAGGCTCACACGGTTAGGGCTGTAAACCTGTGCCCAGGATTCTGGTGGGAGGCAGGGTGCTCAGCTGGCAGCCAGACTCAGATCCACAATAAGTGTCCTTTTGAATATCCAGGATTTTGTGCCACTCTGCCTGGGTTAAAACACACCAATAAAGCAGGATCTCATTCTCTGGAGACATAGAAGTAGCATGTTACTGGGGCAGCTTAATGATTATCTAGGTTTTGGCAGCAGGTCCACAGTGATCCATAGCCCAGGCAATAAAATTTATGTGTAATCCTGAAACAGATTTGCACAGAACCATTCTATAAATATATACACTAGGGCTACTCTTTAAACTAGTTTTGGTTATAGTTCAGAAGTGGGAAAACATATTCTGATCTTAAAAAGAAGAAAGTAAACCTAAAGGAAAGCACAAGTGCTTACGGCACTTCATCAGTTCCCCCATCCCTGCATCCACATCCTCCTAATGTGATTTTGCTGCAACTTCCCTCAAGAGGCAGATTCTTCCTCTACTCCTGGAATCTAGGTGGCCTGTGTCTTGCTTTGGCCAACAGGACAGTGTCATGTGTGACCTGGCAGAGACCTGGAAGGCACCTGCTCACTGGGGCTGTCCTCTCTTGCTGCTCTTGGAGCTCTGCCCCCACCTAAAGATGCCAGGGTTACCCACTGGAGGATGAAAGACTTGGGCCTGGCTGCTCCTGACGCCCCCACTCACAGCCTGCCAATTGCCACATGTCACGTGAGGACAACCTGGATGGTCAAGCCTCCAGACAACATACATGATAGGCACATGAGACAGCCCAGCAGAAATTGGCCAAACTGGCCCAAACCAGAACATTCCAGTTGACACATAGGCTCAAGAGCAACTTTAGGGTTCTGACTTTGTCACCCTCCTCTTCCCATGAGCTTGCCACCCCAACCCACAGCAGACAGGGAGAGCAACATTCACACTCCACGTGCTCTGTACCTGGATGGGTGGTGGGTGAGAGGCTTGCCCCCTTCAAGTTGTCCACTGAATGCAGGGACCACAACACTGCAGGCTCAAGGCAGGGGTGGTCACTACCTGCCCAGCCCTGAGGTGCCACAGAGAAAGAATATACCTAACCCTGGCCTTACCTGAGCCCAAAGTCCTGCTTGGGACAGCGGACAGTAGCACTGGCTGGGTAAAAGCAAGGAAGGGGAGCCCAAGCAGAGCCTGGAGCACTGGGGAGTGTGGAGCAGTCAGCCAAGGACCCTCCCAGGGACAGGAGGAGACAGGAGGCAGGACCGCACGAAGCCCCAAACCCCCAGAGCATGCTCCAGGGACCCATGGAACTTCACTTTCAAAATGCAAATTGAAAGATAAAATTTGGAAGAATTTCAAGATAGCAACGTCAAGCACGGGGCCTTCTGACTATATCAGTCACATGCCCACAAAGCCAGCCCCACTCCTGGCTCATAAATGAAGTGTTGCTGTGGGCCCCATCTCTCTCCCCTGAGTGCCCCACTTCAGGCACATACAGCCCTAAGAGCAGCCCAGAATCAGTCAGCATGTTCCATTTGGTCAGCTGCAATACAGCTATGCCTGTTTCCCTCCTCAAATGCTACTTTTGTTGCTAGGCAGCCATGAAGCTTGCTGATTCCTTAGATTTTGTGGCTCCTTCTAAATGAAGCAGAGACAAGGAATTGGACTTAAAGGACAAGCAAAAAAGTTAGGAAAGATCTTTCCAACAAGCAGTGCCACATGTCCCTTTCACAAGTCTTAATAAGACCAACACAAAACTTGGCTCAGTCATTCTAGGTTTTACAGACTATGATTCTCCCATAATCCATAACAACCATTACAAAGCGACAGGATACAGGGCACACACACTCTGGGGTTGTCCTCTGCTATTTCCTAAGGTGATAGTGAGAACGTGGTATTCATTTCATTAACCTTCAAACTATACATACACCTCACATGTTATTCCTTTGTATGTATAATGCATTTCACATAAAAAGTTGGAATTACATTTACATATTTTAAAAAATACAAGTAAGACTTGGTCGATTTTCTTAAGAGAAAGACTACATGAAATCAATTCACATGATACCAGAAGAAAGTGGTTCCTGCTGGCTAACCCCAACAATTCATTTTTAAACTTTTGCATTTTTAGCGGCCCATTTGGCCTTTTCTAAATGAGGACATCACAGGTACTTAAATAAATGTTTTAGGATGAAATACAGGGATATTTTTGACAATCCAGCATATATGGGTTATGAAATAACATAAATGTATTTACTTTGAAAGTGGTTGGACTTTACTTTCTCAGAAACATTTACTAAGTTATGTTCTTTGTGGCCACCGAGCAAGAGAAGCAATGTTTTAAAACTGACTTAGGCAGTTTTCAAATAAGCCCCAGATTTCTATTTAAGTCAACAAAAGAGCCCAGCTCACCAACCAAAGGCAAGAGCCTCTGTCAAATTCTGCAAGAAAGACAAAGGCCGGGTTTCTCCCACTCAGAGCTTAAATTTAGAGAAAGTGATAGTCTGGTAAATAGGTAAATATTTGAGTTATCTTAAAAATTTTTGCTACCATTACATAGCCAAAAACACATTAAACTTTCCTTTAAAACACTGGAATATATTTTTTACATAAGTCTATAGGTACCTTTTGTCATTTTCTGTTTCACTTTATTCAAGTTGAAAATCATATCAACACTATGCTTCAGGATGATTATTATCCCTGGTTTGTTCACTCATTCAGATTAATAGTTCTCTCCTGTTCTTCTCCATGCCACACACTACACTGTATCCTGGTGAGACAGACAGCCCTGAGCAAGACAGACCAGTCCTAGGGAGCACTTGGGGCTGTGGACAGGACTGATCACCCAATAGCTGGTGGGAGTTCAGGAAGTGAGGCACACAATGAGTTAGTTGCCTGTGTTGTTTCTCTTCTTGTTTTCTTTAGGAAGGGATGTGGGATGCAGGGACTGAAACACTGGATGCAAAAGCCCTGTCACAAAGAGTGTGAGCAGTTAAGGCAGTGAAGGGAGGCAGGCCACGGGCCACGGAGGGGGAGCCTCGCTGGCCAGAGTAGACTAGACTTGATTCCAGGGCAACAAGAAGCCATGAAATGGAACGGCTGTGAGCAGATGTGTGCAGGACCAGCTTTGCAGTGTGGGGATGGACGAGGGAAGACAAATGAAGGAGCCACCACCAAGATCAGGGGCAATTTGAACGTGGCTTGGACAATGGTGGATCCAGTGGAAATGGAGAGAAGGAAATGGAAAGGAGTGGTACAGGGAAGGAGGGCATGAAAGGGAGGAAGGAAAAGTCAGAGGACTGAGTGATTGGATGTCGGAGTATCCAACATAGGCAAAATCTTGAGTTTCTTGCTTGAGCAAATTAACAAGTGGTGGCACCATTTACCATTTGCATTAACATGGCAAACACTGGACAAATAGCTGTTTGGGGGCAGGAAAATAGGATAAAATGAGGATTTGGTTTTTGGTTTTTCAGTTTTGTTTTTTGTTTTGAGGCAGGGTGTCACTCTATCACCTAGGTTGGAGTGCAGTGGTATGAACATGGCTCAACACATCCTTGACCTCCCAGGCTCAAGTGACCCTCCTGCCTCGGCCCCCTGAGTAGCTGGAGCCATAGGTGTGTGCCACCATGCCTGGCTAATGTTTTAACTTTTTGTATAAATGGAGTCTCGCCATGTTGCCCAGGCTGGTCTTGAACTCCTGGGCTCAGGCAATCCTCCTTCCTCAGCCTCCCAAAGTGCTGGTATTACTTGCATGAACCACTGTACCCAGACAAAATTGGGATTTGTTTTTAACATGGTATGTCTAAAACTAGTGGAGACGGATGGTGAATAAAGAAATAGATTTAGGGCACTGGGCATGAATAAAAATATGGCAGTTGAAATCCCACAAGTGCATTGGCCTGCCTACAGATAACTGCTAACTTCATGTGTCTTGAGAATTGATAGTGGTATTCCCTTTTTAAATTCCTGATATTGCTAACTGTGCTATCTGAATTATTTCTCTAATGATTTTGGAGAAGTTCTTTATTAATGTCTTTTTAAAGAACTATCGATTATATTGCTTTTCCTCTATAAGTTTGTTTTCTAGCTCACTAATTGCTATTCTTATCTTTATTATTTTCTTCTATGTTTTTTGTGTTTGACACATTGTATTTTTTTTCCCAACCTCTAAAATCTTAAGATTTTCAGACTTTCTTCTTTTCAATTATGTGCACTTAAGGCTACAATGTTCACAAGACCTCATCTCTAACAGAAATTTCAAAACTTAGCTGGGTGTGGTGGTGCACACCTGTAGTCCCAGCTACTCAGAAGGTGAAGGTGGGAGGATCGCTTCAGTCCACAAGTTCAAGGTTACAATGAGCTATGATCATGCCACTGCACTCTAGCCTGGGCAACAGAGCAAGATGCTGTCTCAATAAATAAATAAATAAGAAAAAGACTATCATTTTCCTCTAAGTAAATTTTAGCTATACTCCACAGGATCTGATATGCTATATTTTTATTATGTTCAATTCAAAATATTTTCTAAATTTCACTGGGATTTCTTCTTTGACTCTACAATTATTTAAAAGTCTATCAAATAATTTCCAAATATTTAGGAATTTTCTAGTAGCTTATTTTATTGTAGATTTCTAGCTTAATTTCACTGTGATCAAACGAACACACACTCTGTATGATTTCAATTCTTTGAAATTTCTTGAGACTTATTTTATGGCACAATACATAAGAATAATGTATTTTAACAGCTGCAGTGTTTGCTAAATTAGATGCTTACATCTCTATCTCCACTGCTCTTTATATGCTTGTTCTACAGAGAGGCATACAACTGTGAATTTTTCTATTTTTCCTTTTCATTCTGTCAATATTGGATTTATTTCAGTTATTAGACGCAGACAAATACTTCCTAGTGGACTCTTTTAGCACTATGAGATTTCCTTCTTATCTCTAGTAATGTGTCTTGCCTAAAGAGTACATTCGTTATTAATACAGGCATATCACTTTCTTTTGATTAGTATGTTGCATGCATAGTCTTCTTTTAGTCCTTTACTTACAATATTTGGTACCCATGTATTTAAGGTGTATCTCTTGTAAGCAGAATATAGATTTTTAATATAATCAGATAATTTTTAATAAAAATATATCATCAAGATCTGTTAATTTAAAATGATTGCTGATGTTTGAGTTCAAATCTGCATGTTTAGTATTTAATCTGCATGTTCCAGTTTCCTTTTTCCTCTTTTCCTACCATATTCGGTTTAATCTACTATTCTTTATTCTTCTATATTCCTTTCTAGTATTCTACTTACTGCCAGGTACACATTCTTTTATTAAGCCTTTTACTAATTTATCCAATAGATAATATGCCTTCCTGACTCAGCAAAAACTACTCTAAATTGCTACTATCATGTCCCAGACAATGTAAGGGCACTAGACCACTTCAATATGATTTACACCTTTTCTCTTTGTTTTAAGACAAGGTCTCACTACATTGCCCAAGCTGATCTTAAACTCCTGGGCTCAAGTAATCCTCCTGCCTCAGTCTCCTGAGTAGCTGGAAGTACAGGTGTGTGCCACCATGCCAGCTATACCTTTTGAGATACTGAGAAATATATTTTAAATCCCATGAAGTAGTATCGTTTTGGGCAGCCAATATTCCTTTAGATTTACCCATATATTAAACCTGTTTATTGCACTTCATTCCTCCCTGCATTTCTGTGCTTCTATCTATAATAATTTCCTTTTGCCTGAAGAACTCTCCTTAGTATTTCTTTAGTGAGTCTGCTGACAACAAAACTGCTCAGTTTCTGTTTTCTAGAAGCATCTTTATTTCACCCCCACTTTGGGGGTAACAACTTTATTGAGATATAATTTATACCACATAATTCACCTATTTCGAGTGCATAATTCTCTAGCTCACAGTATATTCACAAAGTTGTGTATCCATCACCCACAATGAATTTCACAACACTCGCAATCACCCCCAAAATAAACCACAAACCCATTAGCAGTCATTCTTCATTCCCACACATATACACCTTCCAGCCCCTGACAACTACTAATCTCCTTTCTGTCACTACAGATTTGCCTATTCTAGACACTTCATGTAAGCGAATCATACAATTTGTGGTTGTCTTAGTCTGTTTTGTGTTGTTACAAAGAAATACCTGGGACTCGGTCATTTATAATTTTAAAAGGATTATCTGGCTCACAATCCTGCTAGCTGGAAGACTGGGCATCTGGTGAAAGCCTTAGGCTCCTTCTACTCATGGCAAAAGGCAAAGGGAGGCCAGCATGTGCAGAGATCACATGGTGAGAGAGGAAGCCAAGAGGTGGGATGGAGATGCCAGGCTCTGTTTTAACAGCCAGCTCTTGCGTGGGAAAAAATATGGGTAAGAAATCACTCTCCCCCCAAAACATGGGCATTCATCTGTTCATGAGGGATGTACTCCCATAGCCCAAACACCTCCCATGATACCCACCCCCAAAACTAGGGATCAAATTTCAACATGAGATTTGGAGGGGACAACATCAAAACTATAGCAGTGGTCTTTTGTGACTGGCTTCTTTCACTTAGCAAAATGTTTTATGAGCTTCATCTATGCTGTAGCATTTGTTGGTATTTCAATCCCTTTACTGATGAACAACATCTCATAGCATGGATATATCACATTTTATTTATGCATTCATCAGCTGATGGACATTTGGATTGTTTTTACTTTTTGGATATTATGAATAAAACTACTATAACATTTGTCTGTGTACAAGTTTTTATGTAGACATATGCTTTCATTTCTCTTGGGTATATATCTAGGAGCAGAATTGCTGAGTCATTAACATTTTAAGAAAATGTCAGACCATCTTCCAAGTGGCTGTATCATTTTACATTCCCACAAGCAACGTCTGAAGGTTCCAATGTCTCTACAATCTCACCAACACTAGTTGTTATTTGCCATTTTTTTATTATGGCAATCCTAATAAATGTGAAATGGTATCTCATGGTTTCGATTTGCATTTTCATGATGGCTAATGGTTTTGAGCATCTTGTCATGTATTTATTGGGCATATGTATATCTTTTCTGGAGAAACAGATATTAAAATCCTTTGCCCATTTTTAAATTGTGTTACTCGTCTTTGTTGTTCAGTTGTAAGAGCTTCTTATACATTCTAATACAAGTCTTCTATCTGATATGTGACTTGCAAAAATCTCCCATTGCATGGATTTTCACTTTCTTGATGATGCCCTTTGGGGCACAGAAGTTTTTAACTTTGATGAAGTACAATTTATTTATTTTCTCTTGTTCTTTGTGCTTTTAGTGTCATATCATTTTTGGTGGATAAAGAATGTTAGATTAGCAGTTATTTTCTTGGAGTATTCTAAAACTGTTATTCCATTGCTTTCTAGCATAGATCATTTTGTAAGCTAGATATTTAAACATCAGATTAGTCTGACATATCTCTTTTGAAGATAATCTATTTTCCTCTAGCTGCATTTAATATTTTCATTGCCTTTAATTACCATAAGTTTTAATATAACGTGCTTGTGTGCATATTAACTTGTAATTATCCTATCTAGTATGTGCAGCACTTATGGTCTGATGTCATTTGTTGATTTTAGAAAACTGTCCATTGCCTCTTCACATATTGCTGCTGTCTATTTTTCTTCTTTTCCCATTCTGTTATTGTAGTACATATATTTTAGACCCATGACTCATATGCTTCTTATGCTCCTTTCTGCATTTTCCATTTTCTGCTCTTCATAAATTGGTCTTAATATCTTCTACTGACCTATATTCCAGATCATTAATTCTCCCTCCATCTGTGTCTAATTTTCTGTTGAACCATTTATCCATACTTAATTTTTGTATTTTTCATTTCTAAAATTTGCATTTGATTATTTATATTGTATATCTCTACTTTGTTTTGTTAAAATTCTTTATCTCAATCTATTTTCTAGTATGTGTCTATCACAATTGTTTTAGAGATCATATCTGATCATTCTGGTATCTGGGTCACATAGATGTTTATGGGGTCTTTTTTGTTCTTGGTCGTGTCTCTGGATATATCAGATAAGTTTTATTGAATGTTTATTAAAATATTTGGAGTCCCCGGATGTTTTCCTTCAGAGAGGATTTTCCTTAGCTTCTTGCAAGCCATAGGAATAGATCTCTTTAATCCAAACAAGGAATAAACTCACTCAAATCTGGGTTTCAGTGTGTGTATGACCTATTATGTGTTCAGTTACCCCATTTCAATGGTGTAATCTTTAGAGGTCCCAACTAAATGCCTGGAATGTTTAACAGAATCTGTCTGTCTTGGTGAGCCCCCATCTCCATTTTTTTTCTCCCCAGCAGAATGAAACTACTATTATCTCTGCTTAACTTCTCAAGCTTCCTCAGTAACTTTCTGCTTGCCTTCATAGACACTGCACTTGCTGCTGATGAATAGATAAATACATCAAGATGAAAAGCAACTTAGAATATCAGACTTAATTTGTCTGACCTCACTGAATCTCCTTTTTCTCTGGGGTCTTGGCCACCTTGGTAGTTCTCCAAAGCCTTCAAACAAATGCTTTTGGTCCTCTGGCTAGCTTCTCCATTGTTATGGGTAGAATATTGGTCTGCTACAAGCTAGCTCATTATCGGTAAAAGCAGAAGCCCAAACATCTAACTTTTAATAGCTAAAAATATTTACTATTCAATTAACACAAGTTAACATGAATAATTTAATCTTCACACAAGCCTATGAGGACGGTGCTATTATTGTTTCATCTTTAATTGATATAAAACTGTAGCACAAGTTCACAGAACACTGTAATTCGACCAAATAACTTGCCCAAGATTGACACAACTAGTAGCAACTGAACCCAAATGACATGGCTCATAAGACCTTGTTCTTAGCTGCTGCACAAAAGAATACAGAATGAGGAAGAAAAGAAGGCAAAGGACTAAGTCCTCAGCAGACAGCATTTAGAGACTGCATCAAAGAAAAGGAAACTAAGCAGCAGCAGCCAGAGAGAACCAGAGAAAAAGAACTAGAGAAAGCTGTCATACCAACCAAGGGAAGAGTGCTTCAAGCAGAACATGGTCAACCAAAAAATGCTGATGACAGGTCGAGTGAGACACAGACTACGACATCTGGAATAATTAGGCCTAGCGTTACCAGCTGCTCAACCTTCAAACAATAAAAATCTTTGGCAAGATATGTATGCTCCAATCCTCACCTCCTATTCTTCTGCAAACATTCACAGAGCACACAGCAGGTCCCAAGTATATCCTGCTTATTTATTATTATCTTGCCTAACAAAGTGAGGCCATGCAAACCACTCCTAGATGGCTAAACTACATAACCAAATTCATGCAGTTAAAAATTGAACAATTACTGGAGAAACCACGTAAATAGGATAACTCTTACTGATACTCTTTAAATCATCAAAGCTCTTGCAAAAAGTTTACAAGGACTCTTAATATGTTATGGCTTTATATTTAAAAATCTCTGTTGTTCACATTCATTCAAACAAAAATACCACAACATATAAAGAAACTTACAAACATATGAAAGACTTTCAGTATGATCAGAATGAAGAGTTGGTGAAAGGGGGAGAAACTGAAAACCTAGGGGAAGAGGTGCATTATTTCATTTATGTGAGCCACCAACAAAGTAGATTCAATAAGAACAGGATTTATGCATAGGGTCACTCGGACCAGCTACACAATTTGTTGCATAAACCAAAAATTTGGGGCCGAATGTTCAAAAAGCAGGGAAAAAATCATTCTCCTTTTATCAGCAGTCTCTTTTGACCTGCCATGGTGTTTTTTGAAATCTGCTATTTACTATTCTACTTCCTCAGGCACAGGGATACTCACTGGACATATGCAGGGTTTCACAGGTGCCCACAGCCCTGGCCCCACCACTCTGCACATGAAGAACATGCCCAACCCCAACCTTTCTGCACCTGCACCCAGGCCCCTGCTGGGCAAAGAGCAGCAGAAGCCCCTGGGTGGGGTGGGGAATGGGCGGCAGACCACTCATCATGGGGAAGTAGGGAGGCAGAGGTGCCAAGCCCTCAGCACCTGCTCCACTGTCCCATCAGCCTTTGCTTAAAAGATACAAATTCAGAAATAAAATTAAGAATTTCAAGACTATAGCCACAGAGCATTAAATTCCAAGTGACAAGCCCTCTTCTGCATATGGGGCCCTCTGCGGCTGCACTCGTTACACACCCATGGAGTTGGTCCTGGGGCAGGCCACCACTTAATACTTCCTGTTGGGTTCTGGGCTATGAGCTGGAACCAGCCAGTTGACTGCTGCCTGCCCTCATCTGCTTGCATTCACACAAGCCTATGCAGGAGCATGGTGGGGCCCACAGAACATGACTTAGTATCACAAGACCCTACTGCCCAGTGTCCTTGCCATCCCTCCATCAACCTTGTGGGTGCAGTTAACATGCAGGTTCCTGGAACATACCCCAATATCCTAATTCTGTGGGGTAGGAGGGGCCGGGACATGGCACATTTCCCACCACCCACAGGTGATCTGATGCAGGAACCCTGAGAAAAGGTGCCAGAGACACCACCACTTCAGCCCCCCCGGGGGGTAAGGCAGAAGTCTCAGGTTGAGCTGAAAACCAAGAGCAGAAACTCAGGAGTCCCAATCTGTTCAGAACTTTCCCCTCTGTAGCCAGTGTCCAGATCTCCTTCCTACTTTGCCACATTTATCCACACAGCACCCTTCACGCTGAGCAAGTATGTCCCAGGGTCTAAGGGAAGGCCCACTGAGACCCAGGGAAAACATACAAACAGGCCAAGAATCTAGCTCCACCTGGCATCTGTGACACAAGAGCCCAGGAGCAGAAGCCACACCTCAGGGAACTCCAGCCGGTCGTGACTGCAGACTTCCAGGAAAAGCTTTTAAGAATACTAGAGGGTGAGCTGCCTGCTGGCCAGGAAAACCCAGAACTCACAAGTCATTCCATAGCATTCCCAGGAAACAGCCCTTAAGGGATAAAAGAAAGCCAGCCTCTGAGCCAAGCCAGCAGCAGACTCTCGGGCCAGCTTGTCATCTATCACAGCTGTGAAACAACAGGGCCTGCAGGACATCAGGGTGCAACTGGTGAAACACTGCCACACTCAGTGTGGCCTGCATGGCATTTTGGATACTTTTGGTTAGCTGCCAATAGTTAAAAGTAAAGGCGCAGTACATAAAAAGCCGGGTTTCCAGCGTCTCCGGAAGGTTGGAAACATCCAGAAACCCTGGGTCATCCTTTACAGCCCCAGGGAGGCCGGGCTGAGCAACACCACCCTTCATTCCAAGCACATGCTACCAAGTACCCAGAGCCACCTGGTTTGCCTGGCTCATTTCTACTACATATCTGGACAATGGCTCAGGTGACTCAAAGGTCTTCTTTCCTCAGATGTTATATGACTGAGTGTGCAGTTTCTTCATTTAGTTTTGACTATATACAACACTAATGTTCTCTACCTGCCACCTTCTCAATAACCAGAGGATTTCAAGGTCAGCAGCGTGAAACCAGCAGTATAATTGACTGTACTCCATTCCGTTAGTAGTTCATTAACTCTGTGACCAGACAGCCCTGGTTTAGTGGTCAGCTGAAACCCCTCAACCAAACACCTCTACTCGCTGAGGGCTGTGCTGCCTTTAAGATCCTCAGAGTCCCAGATACCCAAGTCGGCATCTTCTGCCTCCCTTCTGTTTCCTCTGTTCTGTCTCCAGAACAAATGGAAAGCCCCACTGTGAGATGCCTGAGATGCAGATTACGGGAGTCCTGTTCTGCCGCGATGCCTCCCTCCACTTGGCATCACAAAGTATAGGGTTGGTGTGAGCTGTAATTAAAGGCTGGTCCCTGTATTCCCTGCCACAACTTTTAAAATCCAATTTTAAAATCTACAGGCATCCATGTATTTCTAAATTACAACTTGTACACTATTAATTGAAAGAGAAAAAGAAAGAAAAAAACAAGCACGGTCCTTGCTCATGAGCAGAAGACCACACGTCTTTGGGACTTACCTCCCCACTGGAGCTCCAGGGTGCCGAAGGATGGCCCCTCCAAAGAGCCACATGTAAGGGACAGCAAAAGTGAAACACTGCCATTTGTAATGTCATGTGCCCCAAGTAAATATTCCCTGAAAGCCTCACACATATTGTCATCTTCAATTTGTGTTTGAGAAATGTTTGGAGAGAAAGGGTCCACGCCCCTCTTCCGGGATTATTCATGCTATACACCAGCCCAGAGCAGGGCTATCACTGTGACCACATCAGGTGTGTTTGGAGATCACATTCACCATACAGGAAGTGCATTTCTATAACAGAAAATACAAATCATCAGTACATGGCTCTGAGAATGTTCCAAGTTAGCCCATTTGAGAGTCTGGAGAATCTGATCTTTGATATAGAAATTAGCTTTCTTTTCTTTTTTTTTTTTTTGAGACAGAATCTCACTCTGTCACCCAGGCTGGAGTGCAGTGGTACAATCTCAACTCACTGCAGCCTTCACCTCTTGGGTTCAAGCAATTCTCTGCCTCAGCTTCCCGAGTAGCTGGGACTACAGGTGTGCACCACCACACCCAGCTAATTTTTGTATTTTTTGTAGAGATGGGGTTTTGCCATGTTGGCCAGGCTGGTCTCAAACGCCTGGCCTCAAGTGATCCACGTACCTCAGCCTCCCAAAGGGCTGGGATTACAGGCGTGAACCACAGCACCCAGCCTAGAATTAGTTTTCTTTTTTTTTTGAGATGGAGTTTTTGCCCTTATTGACCAGGCTGGAGTGCCATGGCACAATCTCAGCTCACTGCAACCTCCATGTCCTGGGTTCAAGCAGTTCTCCTGCCTCAGCCTCCCAAGTAGCTGGGATTATAGGTACATGCCACCACGCCCGGCTAATTTTTTTTTTGTATTTTTAGTAGAGAAGGGGTTTTGCCATGTTGGCCAGGCTGGTCTCGAACTCCTGACCTCAGGTGATCTGTCTGCCTTGGCCTCCCAAAGTGCTGGGATTACACACGTGAGCCACCATGCTCTGCTGAAATTAATTTTCAATCTAAGGTTGCTGAGGATGGTCAATGAACATTTTAAACATAGTCTATTTTCTAGTGAGAAGCCACTGTGAAATCTAAATTTATAGATTATCATCTGTGAGATTCAGATCTGTCATCAGTCACCATCTTATTGAGATCTAGAGATATTGTACAGCCAAAAAGCAGACTATAATCATGGCCTTTAAAATGTCAAAATCAAAATTTTCTTCAGGCCCCAGAAATGGTCCAAGTGCTTTTGGTCACAGGCAGTGACACATTTGTGAGAGGACTCAACTCAGATTCCTTTCTGGTTCAGCACTCAAGGTGAAGGGACTTGGGATTTCCTGGAAAACACTTCATACCCCTCATCCTCAAGGAGGTGCACACATGAGCACCACTGCCTACTTATTTTTATAATCTGCCTGAACATGCAGTTTCTTATGGCCACCACACAGTTTGGTTTTAGGCAGAGAGTAATCCTTCCCAGATGTTGATGAGAAATACTCTGACCAAGCAGATGCTGCAGCACCAGATGTGTGTGATGTGAGAACACGTTGTATTCCTAAAAGGTTGCCACAACATTCTTGCTGTTCTCCCAGCGAAATGCCCGTGCCGTCATGTGCACAAGTACAAGCTGGTTCTCACACAGCCTCATGCACCCTCATGGAAGGTAATGGCTGAACAGGCAGGAGCCATTCACGCTTCAGTACCTCTGTGCCTACTGTTCAGAGCCACCCCTGTCTAGCAACAGAGGCACGTGAGGAGCACGGGGCACCCATGTTTCTGCACACCTGGAGGCCAGGAACAGAGATGTGGCAGCAGTATCCACGTGGAGCAAACTGGACACTTCCTCCAGGAAGCAAAGCTGGGCAATGGGGAATGCTGGACAGGTCTAGAAGTTTATGACTCCAAGGTAACAGCGATTTCCACTATAGGCCAAGCTTGTCCAACCCACAGCCCATGGGCTGCATGCCACCCTCCCAGGACAGCTTTGAATGTGGCCCAACATAAATTCATAAACTTTCTTAACATTATAAGTTTTTTTGCATTTTTTTCCAGCTTATCAGCTATCCTTAGTATTAGTGTATTTTATGTGTGGCCCAAGACGATTCTTTTTCCAATGAGGCCCAGGGAAGCCAAAAGATTAGATGCCCCTGTGCTAGGCAATTGCCATGTGCATCCGTGAGCCTAGCCCAGGCCCTGGAGATTTGCAGCTGCTCCCAAGGCCAAGAGGGGTAGGGACAGGCCTCAGGCACTCCTGCTAAAAGAAAGGAGCACACAGCTAGGGTGCTGGGCTGAAGGTGGTCCCTGGCGCACTTCAGAACACCTCTCACCAGCAGCTAGGCCTCCTTGCAGGAATAAATTAGTCCCTTTCTTTGAGCCAGAGGGGCAGACAGGACGATTCCCTCTCTCCCCCTGCCATCTCTCATTCACACTCTCATTCCACTAAAACCTAAATCAGATTATCAGTTCATTTTTCCAGTAAGTCAGAAAGTGGGTTTCCTGGTACAGAGCGGTCTTGGACAGGAATGAGAGCTACATGCGATAGTTTTTCATCAAGCTTCGTTGTCCCCCAGGAAAGCCAACTACAGAGATTCTGGACTGAGACATTCTGATCACTGAATCAAGATTGAGCAGCCATGAAAAGCTCAGCCAAAAACAGCCTTGACCTACCTCATTAATATTCTGGAGGCTCCAACCTCCAGAAAGAGACAATACACTTAAAGGAGCAGCAAATGCTTCAAACCCCCTCTTTGTGTCCTTAAATAGTTATTGAACACCTGTTCTGTGTAAGACATAGTGTGTTAGCTGCTGTTGTAAGGATAGCTTCTGTCTCAAGAACAGGTCATCTGAATAGCACTCCTAGAACAAAAGTGAAACAGGTACTTAATGATAATGCCCAGAGACCCTGCTCATGTCAGCGTCTATGGAACGAGCTGCCTCTCCTTAACTTGGATGCCTTTGCTTCTTGGGCTCTTCTGCGTGTCCCATTTTTTTCCTAATGAATATTATTAAAAATGTAATCCATAAAAAACTCACTAATTTTAACACAATCAGAGTGGTTTCATCAGTGCTTCCTAACCTTAAAAGTGGATAGAAACTACCTACAGAGCTGGCACAGGGCCAGGATTTTATGTTTCTAACAAGAGCCCAGTGCTACTAATGTGGGGACCACATGCAACAGAGGTCAGAGAGAGAAAATTCAAGAGCTCAAGCAAACTTGCTGGAGGAAGGGGGTCAGTCAAGGCCTCACAAAGGCAGCACATCTGACCTTGGCCAGGAATACGGACTTGATTCAAAAGGTACACGTGGAGAATAGAGGGCTGAATACAGATAAAACCTTGGGGGTTAAAAAAAAGAAAAGTAAAAGTACAAGCAGGACTACAATGTGTTAAGGTATCTATCCAGGTTGACTACTAGATAAGGAAGCAGTTCTCAGACTTAAGCATGGATAAGTTACTGGAGAGCTTCTTACAACAGAGTGCTGGGTCCCACCCCCAGAGTTTCAGGATTAATAGATTGGGAGGGGAGGGAGTGGGTTCAAAAGTCTGCACTTCTAATAAGTACCCAGGTGCCACTGAAGCTGCTGGTCCAGGGACCACACTTTGAGAGCTGTGGTTAAATGAAGACTGAGGACTCTACTCCACCCATGCCCCACTGCAGGGAGGACAACTGGATTGTCTAAACATGGTGGACTTCACATCTGGAAATGGCCATGATAGCTCATGTTAGATCCTGCCAAAGCAAAAATGGTTATAAACCCAAAAGGGCAGAACTGTACATTCCTCTGGATTAGCTTTACAATGGTTTGGATCCTATCCACCAAATTAAGTGAAGACTACATGGAATTTTTGCAGTTTGTAAATAAACTCCTCAAGAAGAGATCCAGTTGACAAACAACCACCCTGCCATGTCAGCAGGTCAAGTGTTCCAAGACAAAGGTAGCCAGCAGCAGCTGTCTTTGCTGGACAGCCATCCTCTCCGAGACTAAATTTCCTCCCTCCCTCCTTTGGCAAGTAAAAATTAGAACCTGATGAAGTCTAGAAAGTCATATCTCCCAGTGGAGACAGTGAGTTTCTATGTCAATTATGGTATAAACCTGGAGGCACCATCAACTCCACTGCTCCAGGGAACTGAGGCTGGTGGGTGCAGTGTAAGTTCCAGGCTGCCATTTGCCAAGGGTAGTGTGGGACACAGAGGTGCAAAGAGAATGAAAACAATCTTTGCTCTCAAAATATTCAAAGCCAACATGAATGACGCATACAAGTGAACAGAAGAGTGCAAAACCAAGAGGTGGCCCAGCCCAGGGGGCAGAGTCTGGCTCAAATCAGGGCTCTAACCTTGGCTGCACATTAAAACCACATGGCAGGGGGTAAGGGGTTGGGGAGATGATGCCACAACCTAATTCTCATCAACTAAGTCAGAATCTCTATGGCTGGGGCCCAGGCATAGGGAGACTAAGCAAAGCTAACCCTGGCAGCCGCTTTATTGGCATGCTCACCCACCCCAACCTGAGCCAGAGAGTTCACAGAGACAGGCACAGAACCTGCCCAGCAGGTGCACCAATAAAGAAGCATTCCTTCCAGGAACTGCTCAAGCTGTGATGGGGCCAGTTATCTAGGATGCAGAAACACACATCTGTCAAGTGTTTTGCACCTGCATTGGCTTGAAGGGAATGCAGAGAGTGGGGAGGGGGTGCCCTCTGTGAGCCAGAGTTGACATTGCCACAACCAAAATGTGTGTTTCTGCATCCTAGACAACTGGTCCCATCACAGCTTGAGCAGTTCCTGGAAGGAATGCTTCTTTATTGGTGCACCTGCTGGGCAGGTTCTGTGCCTGTCTCTGTGAACTCCCTGGCTCAGGTTGGGGTGGGTGAGCATGCCAATAAAGCGGCTGCCAGGGTCAAGTTAAGCTCCTCAAGTCACAAACATCTCTAGCAGGAGCACCTGCCTGCTCCAGCTCAGTTCCTCTCACCTTGAGCTGTTAGCAGGCCTGTGAGAGAGAACCATGTCTCCTTCTTTGAAGGCAAAGCCTTAAAGAGAAGCCTTGCAAGGAGAGCCAGCCCCTTGGTGCAAGGAGAGCCACACTCTGAAATTAACAGGGCAATGTAGAGGAAGGGGAAGCCTACATCCCCACAGACATACTGGGGCCACAGGTGCTGCAGGGAAGGACAACCCAGGTATGCCAGTTAACAAGGTATTGCCTCTCAGCTCCAAATTCACCCTTCAATACATGCTCTGCAATAATGGAAGGAATTCCTTCAAGCATTTCTCATTTACCGTGAGCATAATGTTAAGCTTTCTCAAAAGAGGGCTCTGGCTGGAGGGAACGCTGCAGGAGGAAGGGACTGGTAGAGAGGAGAGGAGGGCATCCAGCAGGGCTGTGCCTCAGCCCCACACCCAGAAGGTGCCCTCTTCCAGCAACCTCATGGCCCCAGAACAACCCAGAGATCACCTCTCAGTATGTACAACTGGTCCTCCAGTCCTCCTGCCCACCAACACACTGATCGCCTCTGCCCACTCATTCCCCTGCCCCCAGGTTTGTCTCCCATGGTCCTCCTATTCGTGTGCACTCCAGGATCCTGCCTGCACCAGTGACCTCACTCCCCCACATGGCCATACACCAGCACTAGCTGCAGCTCCCGCACCACTTCTGAGCTCTGGAAGTTGCTTCCTGTTTGCCCCATGACCAGCTAAACCAATGAACTTCCCTGCCATCCTCACCCAACCACACCTTCTTCAGTAAGAACTGTTCCAAGTTTGTCCTTCCTTTGGTACCCTCAGCCCTAGGGGACCATAGAGTTTTCTTTGATCCTATTGTTACTCGTCTAGCATAAGTTAGTGATTCTTCTTATTAAACTTCCCTGTTTAGATCACTGTGTGGTTTCTCACTCCCGACTGGCCCCAGACTGCTATAGCAGACGAACTGCCCCTAACAACACCCCAACAGAAGCCCTACAGTTAAAGCAGGGAGCTCAGGCCAGCAAATTCTGCCGCATTTATCTACGGACATCAATATTCTCAGAGGAACAAGAGGCCCCATATAAAGCAGACAGGCTCACTTCTAGCTCACTTTCTGACAATCAGTCCAGTTCTTTGGTCAATTAAGTATATACAGAGGCTGAGACAGTGACTAAAACCCTCCTCTTGAATATTCTTAAATTATTAGTCAATCAAACATTTTTTGAATGCTTACTAACAGAGTATCTTGTAGCCTGTTTCAAACATCAGCAGAGAAAAGTATTTGTACCGTATTGTTTAGAGTGTCACTCACTTACAAAAGAAAATGGAAAAGATTTGGATACACACCTCTTTGGTGGAAATCAGAACAAGCGAAATCTTACAAAGAGATTCTCACTCAGAAGCAGGTGGGATCTGGCTGTCATCCAAACAGGAATATCAAGAGAGGAGCCTGGGAAGCAGCAAGGAATGTCTCCTCTAAAGGCAGGGGCAGGACAGACCAGCTCCCAAATGAGCACGCTCACTCTGGACCACAGAGGTCCATGTGCTTCCCACTGATCTGATTCCATGCTCTCTCGCTCACTCACTCATTCATCAGAAAAAGATACCAGCTCTGATGCTGCATTCACCAAGACCCCCTAACCTTTATGTGGTATCCCAAGAAGTTCTTCCTCCTGGGAAAAGACTATGCTCATAAATAGCAGGCTGCACAGCAGGGAGGTGACTACCTTGGGATCCCTGCATGAAGCCAAGTCACCCGGCCTACCTCGGGAGGCAGCAGCCAGCTTTTCACCGGCTGGGTCCCTCCCGGATACACCAGCCAGCAAAACAATGGATGCTCAGCCCTGCACACAACAGTCCCCTGCCTTCAGTCTACCCTCACCAGCAAGGACCTACCCATTTGGGCAAAGCCCATCCTCAGAGGCATTCTTCATATTCCAAGAGGAGGAATTTAATTGTAGGAAGGAAAAGTAACAAGGCAAGTCTGTCCTGTAATTGTGAGCATTATGGTTGAGCTGGTTCTCCTCAGGCAATACACAATGATAAGTCCTTACATTTACAGAGCACTTGACAGTGCTCAGAATGCTTTCACAAATGTTATTTCCTTTTGGTGACATCTGCTACTTTGGATATCTTTTCTCTCAAGATGCTTTGTTTTCATATGTTGAGAAGCTTACATGTGATTCATTCCATGATGTAAGACATAGACGTAATGTTAGGGGTCACTGCCAAAGAATGAGGAGAAAACTTGTGACTTTTGCCCTACTCCATTTTAGAAAAACTAATAGATTTGGTTAGTTTGAAGTTGAGTTGGCTAATTTCAAACTAGGTGTGCAATTCACACAACATGATTCCCTCCCGAGTATAAAGGGGAATGCTCAGCCTTCCTAAACTCAGTAGGGACAGCTCTCAGTCAGTTCACAATGGCCAACACTTGGCCCCACACCTTCCCTGGTAGATGTGACTCATCAATCACTGCATTCTTTCTTCAGAGACCTCACCCCCAGATGGTACCCCAGGCAGGCATTATCAATTGATTTGACTTGGCATATGCAAGTAAAAGCTATTTGCCCTTTCTAAGTCTCAGGTTGATGGCAATGGGCCCAATGGTGCCCTGGGCACCCTGCCTTAGTTCTTTCTTGGAATTTCCTCTCCTGTTGGGATGTGGCTCTTGGGTCCATGCACGCATCCTCAAGACATCTGTTGCATTGCTGGGAACCTGCTTACTACTAGGCAGGGCTACAGTACCAGCTGGCCTCATCCTTTCTTTGATCCAGTTCTTCATAGCTGAAACTCATGCACTCCTCTTTCTGCATCCCCCAGTAGCATCCTGCATCACCAGACCACCCCACCCCATCACTGCAGCCCCCAGACTGAGAGGGCCATAGCAGGTCTGTGACTACACCTTCTTCATCATCTTGAGAAAATCTTTTTAAAAGATGTAAGTGTCCATGTCAATGACTCCACTCTAGGATCTTTGAAGTCTTTGGCACAGTGGCTACATGCCATTACATACTCTTGGGTAAGGGAGTGGGTTCCAGGTGGGAAGAGCCATGAACACCAGATCAGGCAGCAAGAACAACAGTACTTCACTTTGTTTTGCTCAAAGTCAGAATTAAGGGGTGAGGGTGCAAGAGTGGTTGGCAGGACAGACTGGGGCAAATCACATGAGACAAAGATACTTGTGTACTCTTCTGCAGGTGGTGCAGACCTACCAGAGGTCTCAGCGGGGAGGGACACAGCTGGTGTTGTGCTCCAGGGTTCCCTGGTAGCTCTGTGGATAACACACTTGAAAGGAAGCAATGGAAGTGGTTTTTAGGTAAGAGCATTGAGCCATGAAATCAGCAGAGGTGGGGGATTCAGGGCAAGAAGAAGCAATGGCCCCCAATCTTGCCCACCCTTTCTCTGTACTCACTCCCTGGGCAACGTCAGCCAGCACTGACTTTAAAGACTAAGACCATCTATGCCTTGCTCGCTCCCCACTGTATGGCTCCAGCCTGAACTCCCAACTTGAAAATCCATGGCCATCTGCACTTGGAAGTCCAACTGACAGCCCCATCTTAAACACTCAAAATGAGTGCCTTGTTGTCCCCTGCTCTCTCACAGTCTCCCAACTCATAAAGGGCAACTCTGTCCTTCCAGCTGCTTTAGTCAAAACCTCAAGTCATCCTTGATCCCTCTCTTCCTCTCACTTTCTACTGCAATCCACTGGGAAAACACATGGCTCTGTCTTCATGATATATTCAGGAATCTATGGGCTTCTCCCAACATCATCCACCTAATGAGGTTTCTGGCAGCCACCCCTAATCACCCTACAGGTTCTCTCCACCCAGAAGCCAGAGGGATCCCTTGTGGTATGAGTCATATCAGAACACTCTGCTGCTCAAAACTCCCCTGTGGCTGCCCCCTGTAAGCCCTACAATGACACACAGGCCCTACGGACTTCCTCTTCCTGGTCTGACTCCCTCACACAGCTCCTCTTTCTGCTTGCTGCACTCCAGCCACTCTGGATTCCCAGCTGTGCCTCAAACACACTAGGCACAGTCCCACGCCAGGACCCTTGCATTTGCCATGCCCCCCACCCAGAACGCACCTCACCCAGAGCTATGTGGTTTCCTCTATCCTATCCTGTAGGACTCTGCTCCATTGCCTTATCTTCAGAGTCCTTCCTGGACTACCCCACATGAAAAAGGATACCTGTCACTCTCTATCCCCTTCATCTATTCTTTTATCGTCACCACCTGCCAAACACCTGTCTCCCACCAGATACCAGGTCCATGAGGTCAGAAACTCTGTCCTGGCCACTGCCCTCTCCCCAGTGCCCAGCACATGGCAGCTCTCAAACATTAGTAAAGGGCATGACTTTGACATATGAACAGAAAAAGTGGAAAGCTTCCAGGAAGACAGAGAGTGATGCTGTTAATAGAAAAGCGGAAGCACCTAAGGATGTTGGGGGCTTGAAGAGAACAGAAGTACAACCCATGGGCCAGATCTGACCCATAGCCTAATTCTATAAATAAAGCTTTATTGGAACACAGACATACACATTTGTTTAAGTATTGCCTGTGGTGCTTCACACTACAATGACAGAGTTGAGTCATTGGAACAGAGACTGTATGGCCCACAAAGCCTAAAACACTTACTTTGTGGCCCTTAGTAGAAAATATTTGTCAACCTCGAGCACAAAGAAGTACTTTTCAAACTGTAAAAGTCATACCCCCAACTCCATCCCACAAGAAAACTGCTACAAACCTTACAGGAGGCTCAAACTCAATTTGAGAAACAAAGAGAGATGATGGCAGTGGACAGGAAAGACTTGGGTTCAGTCCCCAACACTGCTGTTCACCAGCTGTGTGACCTCACCCAAATTACTTAACTTCTCTGATGCTCTTCTTTATCCGTGAAATGAGAAATACTATACCAACCACCTTGCAGAGTCATTGTGAGGAGCTGAGATTTTGTAGGTAAACTATCTGGCAGTGGCTCACAATATATTAGGTGGGTGCAAAGGTCATTGCGGTTTTTGCTATTGAAAGTAATGGCAAAGACCACAATTACATTTGCATGAAGCTAATACCTATACACAAGCCATTTTTTGAGAATTTACTGCATTCCAAGCATCAGTCTAGATGCCTTTCCTGAATCAATTCATCTAATCTTCACAAAAACTCAAATGGGGCTCTGCCAGTACTTCAGTGGGTTTATCTTTGATGAACACAGTTTTTAAAAATCAAAACACAGGTTATGAAGTCAATGATTTCAGCATTGTTGAGGGAAAAGATTCATTCTTGGGGAATTGGGGAAACATCTGAGCTGCCTTGGAGAGCCTCCTCAGCTACTTCCTAAATTAGCAGGAAAATCTCCCAATTCAAAGAAACCTCATGACGTACTTGACAGAGATATCACTGAAAGCAACTGATTTTGTGCCTATTTTTGTCTGGTTCCAAGATAACTGGTCCCGGCAAGGGCAAACCTCTTGAATCACCGGAGGTAAAATGCCATAGTCCGAGCTGAGAAAACGCAGGGTGCAACACAGACACTGGACTGAGTCTCTCTGTCGTAAGCCCACGACCTTCTTTAGGCTTTTTCACAAACCAAGTAATTCAGTATTATTTTCTCAAGAAGTGTAGCCATTTGAAGGACCTTTTATATTTTTTATACTCTAAAAATAAAAGAGACAAGGTCTCACTCTATTGCCCAGGTTGGAGTGCAGTGGCGTGATCATAGCTCACTGCAGCCTCAAACTCCTGGGCTCGAGTGATCCTCCCTCCTTGGCCTCCAAGTACCTGCGACTACTAATATTTTTTAATTATTTTTGTGTAGGGACAGGGTCTCACTCTGTTGCCTAGGCTAGTGTCAAGCTTCTGGGCTCAAAAGGTCTTCCCGCTTCAGCCTCCCCAAGTGCTGGGATTACAACATGTGAGCAACCGCTCCTGGCCTGAAGTACTTTATACGTGTGAAATATGTGGAGAAAAGTCTATACCATTTAAACATATTGTCTGTTAAATCAGTGAACAGAATTTTTAGTTCTGACTTCAGACATGAGAAGCAGCACTAAAAAAGAATCAAGAGCAAGTTCTATTAGGCCATTTTTAAGAATAAATAAGTTTTTAACTCATCTGGTTAGCTTGAAAACAAGGAAAATATGAAGAAAAAATCTGACTTAGAAGTCAATCTAATTATGCCACTGGCAGGCATATTTGAATCTTTCTATTCCCATAAATTCAATGATTTCTTGTTATTTCTTTCCTTGGCTTTCCCATTACCAAGAAGGGGCCAGACTAAAAACCCCAGGGCTCGCAAAAGACATTTTTTTATTTTGACTTGACCACCATGCTCACGGAAGCTAGACATGGCTTGGCTGCTGAGTGATCCCAGCCAATACCACTGCAAAGATAAACACCCGCATGGAGGAGCCAGCTATGCCCTGGCATGCAGGAATCAGTGCTGTTAAACCAAATGAGGTTTTCTTTCCCTGGATAAAGTTTCTTACACTTCTTGTTCAGATTCTGACAATGGAATTCTTGCCTGCTCAGTGCAACTTTCTGCACTGCCCACTGGGTCTAGGTTCTACAACATTCTGAAGTCTTAGCATTTGTGTCCCAGTACACTAATTTACATCTGTCCTTTAAGTAAATGTCCTTTTGTCTTTTAATCTGTGGGTGTAGGCTGCCTAGCAAAAATTCTTCCTCTTTGCAACAGAGTAAAAAGAGAAGAGAGGGAAGAAAGAGAAGGAGAAAGAGAGAAGAAAAGAAGCTTTTGGATTCCTTCCTTCAGCCCACAACACCCTGCCCACTGCCAGCACCATCTATTATGGATAAAGCAAGATGGTGGAGCTCTAGTGTCTCTGAAGGAGACAAAGGGCCACAGAAATGGCTATTTTGCTGCTTCCTGGTCCTCATGCTCCTTAGAGACCACAGTGCTAAGGCACTCGATGCACTCAGGGATAAGGACAAACCTGCCACTGTATAACCTTCAAGTTAAAGTATCTGAAAAAAATTCCGGGACTTTCTTATCACTTCTCCTCTTCCAGGTAGCAAATTCCCAAATGACAGAAGCCAACGTATTCTATATCAATAGCTTCCATCTATTTTTAAGTAAACTTTATTATTTAAGTATAACATATTTAGAAAGCTATATAAATCAATGAATTTCACAGTGAGCACATTCATATAACTACCACTCCGATAAGGAAATATTCCATTGCATTACTAGCACCCAGAGGCCCCCACCACTCCCAGCCAGTCAAAACCCCCTTCCCTACAGAGGTAAACTGCTATCTTGACTTAGAAAATTATAAATTAGTTTTCCCTATACTATGACTTGATCTATCAATGTGCATTAGGTACTCTCCTGTGTCTAGATTCTTTCATGCAGCTATATGTCTGTGAGATTCATCCGTGATGTTGCAGGATGTAACCATACATTCATTTTCAGGACTGTACAGTATTCTATTATATGAATATTTTATAAGTATCAATTCCACTGTTGATGAACATTGTGTTGTTTCCATCATTTTGCTATCACACAGACTGCTCTGTTTTTGTAGATGCCTTCTTGGGCACATATACATACATGTCTGTTGAGTTTTTATTTAGGTGTGAAATTGCTAGGTCACATGCATATGTTCAGCTTCATAACTACCTAAGAGTTGTTGAAAAGTGGGTATATGGGTGTTCTTTTTGTTCCACAGCTTTTCCAACCCTTAAAATTGTCATGGTTTTACACTTTAACTATTCTGGTGGGTATGCAGTAGTATCACTATAGCTTTAATTTGCATTTCTCTGATGAATAAAGGTTACTGGTCATTTGGGTACCATCTTGAATGGAGTACTTATTCAAGTCTCTTCCCCATTTTTCTATTGAACTGTCTTATTCTTATTTAAGAAGCCTTTTAAATATTTTGAATATGCGTCCTTTGTTGAATATTTACACACACAGAGAGAGAATATGTAAATATTTTCTCCCATTTTGTAACTTGCTTTTTACTCATATCTTTTGATGAACAGAAGATCTTAATTTTAATGTACTCCAAATTATCTTATTTATTCCCTTATGGCTAGCGTTTTCCTATCCTGTATTGAAATCTTTGCCTTCTCAAAGTTGTAAATATATTTTCCTTTGTTATCTTCTAGGGGCTTTATTGTTTTACCTTTCACCTTTAATTTGATGAATCATCTGGAATTGAGTTTTGTACCTACTGCAAGATAAGAGTCAAGATTCATTTATTTCCATGTGGATACCCAACTGGCCTAGTACCATTTACTGAAAGGACAAATCTTGTCCCACTGCATGTGTCTGGGTATGCTTTGGGATTCTATGCTGTTCCACTGATCTATTTGTCTATCATTGTGGGAATACTGTAACTTTAAAGCAGTCTTTGCTACTTATGAATCAACACATTCCTCAAAGGGAAAATCCTCAGAGAATGCTGGGATCACTTCAAATAATTTTCCTTTTTTTCAGGGTCTTGACCCCACAAGTTCTGGCTAGCTGTTTAAATGTCTTCTTACATATTATTTAGAGTCTACTCAGCTTCTTCTAGTTGTTTTCAGAAGTACTGGTCTACCATAAATTACCACTTTACAGCAAAAAGCTGATGGGGCTTTGTGCCCCTGTGGGCATCACACTGAAGTAGTTGAGGGTGGCCTTGAGAAAGAGGTAGGATTTAGTGAAGCCTGGGGAGAAGAGGTAGATTAGGTGGGTGGGAACAAGGAGAGCAGTCTTGGTGACAGGAGAGCTTTACTTCCTGCTGCTGACTCCCTACCTTCTGTGGCCTTGGCAATTTGTGCCCTGGAGAGAACAGTGTTGAGCTGAGCTGAGAACTGAAAGGTAGTCTGGTGAGAAGTTCTCTGTCTCTGGGATGAAGTGCTTCACATCATCCAACCACAAGGAAACCCTGGGAGTATGGGAAGGGGTGGGTAAAGGCATCCTGATGGCTGATGTGCCTGGGGCAATGATCCCCAAACTAGCAAGGGCCACAGCATTCCAGAATACGTGCTGCATTTGGTGAGTAAAAGATGCTGTTTGAAGTCTCTCCCCAAGATCTGCACTCTTGCCTTACAGATATTCCCACCTAGCACAGCCTTAAAATAAATAAATAAATAAAACAAAAGCAAACAAACAAACAAACAAAAAACAGAAAAACAAGTGTCTTCTTTGCGCTAGTGGGCAAAAAATACGTGGAGGAATTTGACAGTGTTCCCCATTGCTGGCCTTTGCGTTTCCAATTTCCCCTGTCAGAGACTTCCACACAGAGGATGAGCAGTGGCAGCCGGGTGCCTCCTTTCTGAGTGGGCCAAGCCCTGGGCTAGATGCTTCCCAGGTCAGAGCACGTCAGGCTTGCAGCCACCCTCTCCAGCAGGTGTGATCATCCCCACCTTACAGATGCAGAAACTGAAGCTCAGAGGGATTGCAAGTGTGTCCACAAAATCCGAAGCCTGTGCTGCTACGCTGCACAGAACAAGCAGCCAAAGGGGCATCCATGAGGATCACCCTCCAGCCTGGGGGTTGGCAGGTGGCAGTGCCCAGCAGCCACTCCTGGCACTCAACAGGCGGCAATAAGTGTCAGTGGAATGAACGAATGAGTTAATTAATGCCAGATCTGTTAAGATGAGGATGATCCTGCGAGGGGAAGTGAGGAGGAGGAGGTAGAGGGATGACAAAGCCAGCAAGCATGAAACAGCCAGGAATGTGAGGAGCTAAGGTGGACAGCTGGCAGGGACAAGACCAGACAGGAGGGATACCACCAGGTCACTAGCAGCTAAGAATGCTTCATGCTTTATGAAGGGGCACTAGTTTCCAGATGCAGGAGGATGAGCAGCAGCAGAAGGAATAACTGGCTGGACCCTGCAGCTCCAACCCACTATGCCCACCAATCTCCCATGGAACCTACCACCCCCAGCCCCCAAACCTGCTCTTTCTTTTGGGTCCACAGGCTACAGGATTGCCCCAGCTGCCTGCTGGTGCCACCTACTCCTGCCTTACCCCTTCGCCCATTCCCACAACAGGAGGGGCCTTACCTGAGATTCAACAGCAAAGAAAACGGGCAACTTACTGCCCTTCTGGAGATACCCAAGAACATTCCTCCCCCATAACCCTCTTGAGAGGAGGCGACTGTCCTCTGGCCTGATCTCCTGGCTCAGTGCACCATAGGGACAAAGGGGCCATCTCCAGCCTCCTGTTGCTCTTCCACATTCTAGGGCTGTGCCATCCAGCTCTCCCACTCCTCCTCAAACCTGTCCTCAGGACCTGGCAACTGCTCGCAGTCATTCCTCTACCCCAATTTCTCTCACCATCACAGAAGACCCCCACCCTTCCACCCCACCCTCCACTTCAATGGCCCTGCTGGTTGCTCGGCCAGAGAGGGAGGCAAGAGAAGTCACACTCACACCCCATCCCAGCTACCAACCACACAAATTCACACTCCAAAGCCACCAAGAGATAGTGTCCTAGAGGCTGGTGACCCTGCCTCTGGCTGTTGTCACATGAACAGCAAGGCTTCCCTGTCTCTTGGCATTCCAACAGAGGGGACATCTGAGAGCACAGGACATCACCTGCCCCATGCTCTCTTCATGACTCATGGGATTGAGCAGAGTGAATGCAGGAAACAGAAAGCAAGTCCTCTCCTCTGTGGATGGGAAGCGCTCCCCCACCCCCAATCTCGGCATATTCTCCACTTCTTTCTCCAGTTGCTACAAATAGCACCACGCACAGGGCTCATGGCCCTGGTCACTGCTCTCAAGCACCAGCCAGTCCCCCAACCAGCCAACTGCAAGGGCCCCAAAGAAGTGTCTGCCACTCCTTCTCCCTCACATCCCCTGCACCTGGCCCAGCGACTGGCATTTGGTGGGTGCTCATTAATTGATTTAAACCCAGGGGAAAGCAATACTCTATATGCTCCTAAAGTGTAATGCAAATTACTAAAGAACAGCAGTAATCCTATTTGCAGAAAGCTCTGAGCCAGGAGAGAAAAAAGCAGAAATCACTCCACAGCCCCATTATCCAGAAGTCGCGCAAGCTGAGCTGTGTCCTGAGAAGAACTGGGTCCCTCCCATCTCCCCATTCCTGTCAACCCCCAAACACACTACAGAGAGGAGGCCCCATCTCACTATTTACCTTCCCACCTTCCTATAGCCCACACACGGGAGCACTGGGCTCAGCAAGTCCACAATAGCACAGATGGACCCTGGCCTCATCCTAAATAGACTGGATGACACTGCATTCCACTGTGCACCTAGGGAAACACAATCACTGTCACCAGAAGAATGATGCAGAACCAAACTGTTGTAAACATTTCTGTATTCTCATTAAGAATATCTGCAGGAGGCTAGGGGCAGTGGCTCACACCTATAATCCCAGCACATTGGGAGGCCGCGGTAGGCAGATCACCTGAAATCAGGAGTTCAAGACCAGCCTGGCCAACATGGTGAAACCCCATCTCTACTAAAAATACAAAAATTAGCCAAGCATGGTGGCGGGCACCTGTAATTTGATTTTCTGTTCTTGTGTCAGTTTGCTGAGAATGATGGTTTCCAGATTCATCCATGTCCCTACAAAGGACACAAACTCATCGTTTTTTATGCTTGCATAGTATTCCATGTGTATATGTGACACATTTTCCTTGTCAAGTCTATCATCAATGGGCATTTGGGTTGGTTCCAGGTCTTTGCTATTATAAACAGTGCTGCAATGAATATACATGCACATGCATCTTTGTAACAGAACTAAAACACTAATAATACCAAAGGCCCTTCTATCAATAATGACCGATCAAAATGACCAAGATATATTTTGGAATACATAGAGACAGCTCAAAAGGACAAGAGCGGACCCTGCTATCCACCTGAGGGACTTTTAACCCCAGTGACTCATGCAATAGAATTTGGACAATTCCCTTTTTGCTGGTGAACAAATCCTGGTGAAATGTGGTAGACCCTCTTGAGGAGCTCCAGTTTGCTCCCTACACACCCCAGGAGGCAGAAGCAAAGCACCACTCTAGGCATGCAGGGGACTAAACTTCTTGTCCCTGCACAGATTTTCCCTGCTTTGGCAAGCCAACAAGTACTGCCTAGAATGATGAAATTTAAACTGTTTAGACTTTGCAGAACTACATATGTTAATTTAATGGAGCTGGTGTGCTCTGCTTTAGGGACCAGGCCAGTCAAGGAACTCTTTTTTTTTTTTTTTTTTTTTTTTTTTTTTTTTTAAATGAGAGCAATGGCTCTCCAAGAGAGGGAGGGAAGAAAAGAGGCTTAAAGATACCAGAGCCCTGAGACACAAAGAAATCTCAGGCCTGGGGCCGCCCCGCCTGCTCCCTGAGGATTAGCTCTGGTCTTACTCATGGCTGTCTCAGCCACAGAATGGTGCATGCAGTGGCAGCAGCAGGCAGAGAGCTGCCACTTCAGGGCCTAGCAGATGGCAGCACTCATGAGGGCTCACCAAGCAGGAGTCACAAACACCAATCAAGAAACCAAAATTATATTTTCAAAAGTCGGGGCTGTGAGCAGACATGATGGGGTATTCTGCCTGACTACTCAGCACTGCCAGGGTTCACTGAGACATCACGGATCTGGGGTCCTCTCTCCAGGCCTGGCAGGCTGCTGGAAGAGCTGATAGAGTGTGTGTGTGAGCAGTGAGCACACAGGTTCTGGGCTTTGATCTAAGTCCTCCCTCGTTGCTGCTGTGTTAACCAAAGCACTGCTCACAAACTTTAACGTTACAAGCCATGTTCAAAATCTCAGGATGTTCCAGAGCCCTACAGGTCCCCTTAACCCCCACATGTCCTCTGCAGAAGCCCCCAGTTTCATCCAAAAGGGAACCTAATAAATGCTTCTGCACAGTGTGTGGAATAAGGGAATCAAGAGTCTTGGGGTGAGGGTGTCATATTAGAGGGGAAAGACTTTGGTTGCAGGGAGCAGATCTGGGATCCAGAGCTCTTGGGTGGCCAAGGAGGCAGGCTGAGGGAAGGAAAGGCCTAGAAATGGAGAGAGACTGAGGACAATGTCCTAAGCATCTCTGTGTAACTAGTTTCTAGTGAAACTCACTAAACATAAGCCAGTCACAATTTCCTGCAAAAACACAGTCCCCACCTTACCCACAGGTGTCTTTCAAAAGTTCAATATGACTCGACTATTTGGAACTCTGAATGCATTTTTCATAGAAATAAAGTGATGCCTATGAGGGGAGTAGGCTAAGAGACCAGGCCAGCCTGACACCATCATGACCCATCAGTTCCTGAAAACAAGGCCCATGCTTTATTCTTCTCTGATTTCCAAGTGCTCTGCAGAGAACCTGACTTAGTTCTGCTCTGTGAGTCAGTGAAAGACTTCCTCAGAGGTCAAGCATGATTGCACATTTAACTTCCTTGTGTGTTCCTCAAGAATGCAAGTGCTAACATCCGCAATTCTTAAAAGCACTTGGAGCACATAGATCTCCCCTATTTAGGCCTTGACCTAATGTACTCTAATATCCTAAGGAAAGTCAGGATCCCTAGACAGTGAGGCAGAATGGAAACAAAACTGAAAAGTGGGCCCTGGTTTTGCATTTCAGGCAGGTCCCCAGGCTGCACACATTGAAAGTACAAGATGCCCTGATGAGGGGACTCCTTGGAAGGCCACCTGGAGGCCTTGGCAACCCTGGAATCGTTAATTTTCCTCAGCAAAGAGAAGACAAAGTTCATTCAAAAACCACATGTCTAATATTCTACTCTCTGAACTTCTTAAATATCTGGGCCCCTCCCATCGTTCCCATCACTTCCTCCTCTAAAGCTCTATTTTCTGGTGTGACAGGGAAAGCCACACACACATGGCCACATTTCTCCATTACTTCTCACGTCACCTCTGTGTGCAATGATCACAGGGCACCTTTCACACTCTAATTTCTCCAGTGCCACTTTCTGCTTTGCTTATTTACACCATTTTGCTAATTGATAAAATGGCTGGCGATTCGTGCTCCATGGGGTTTGAGAAGTTATTCCACACAGTTCTGTCATAGGCATTGTCCCTGTGTAAAGTTGTGAAATGAGGGTTTTGAGCCAGAGCTAGGTGACATCAGAGCCCAGGATGAAGAGGCCATGAGGTAGGGAATTCCAGTACTTTACCTCACAATTCATCCACAACAGGGCTTTGGGAGGCATAAGAATTAAGAACAGTCAAACGGCCACAAACAAGGATGCCTCAATGAACGATCTTTTTGTGGGCAATGTTTTAAAAGGTGCTTATCATCTGAAATTCAGAGACCCAAATAACAAATTCTTCTGACAGCCCAGGTTTGGTGGCTCATGCCTATACTCCCAGCTACTTGGGAGGCCAAAACAGGAGGATTGCTTGAGCCCAGGAGGTCGAGGCTGCAGTGAGCCGTGATCATGCCACTGCACTCCAGCCTGGACAAAAGAGTGAGACTCTCCCTCAAAAAAAAAAAAAGAAAGACAAATTTTTCTGACAAAAAATAACTGGCCAAAAAAGAAACCTCCTGACTGTCCTGCTAAGGAGAGAGCCAGGTAATTATCTGCTGAATAAAGAATCTAGATATTTACCAGAGAAAAATGAAAATTTAGGTTCACACAAAATCTCTATGCAAATGTTTAGAGCAGCTTTATTCATAATCACCAAAAACCAGAAACAACTCAGGTGTCCTTCAGTGCGTGAATGAATGAACAAACTGTGGGACATCCATACCATGGGAAACTGCTCTGCAATAAAGGGGAAGGAACTACTCAAGCACCCAGCAACCTGGATCTCAAGGGCACTGTGCAGAGAGAAGAAGCGTCTCAAAAGGCTGCATACAAAATGATTCTATTTATATAGCATTCTGGAGAAAGCAAAACTATAGGGAGAGAAAACGGATCGCTGGCCTCTGAGAATGCATTACTACAAAAGGGTGGCCCGAGAGAATTCTTTAGGTTGCTGGAATTGTTCTGTGTCCTGGTAGTGGTGGCAGTTACAAAAGCTTACGCATATATGAAAACTCATAGGACTGTGCACCAAAAATAAAAGTGAATTTTACCAAATACAAAGTTTTGTTAGGCTCACAAATTCTTTGGCAATTCTCCCATAAAACAATGATGTCTAATTCCCCCTGCCCTTGAATGAGGGCCAGTCCTGGTGACTCACTTCTAACGAGTGGACTACAGTGAGAGAATGTGGCTAGCAAAGGTGAGCAGGCACCTGCCTGGCCCTCTCTCTTTGGAGCCTGGAGCTGCCATATAAGAAGTCCACCTACCCCGAGAATACCACGCCAGAGAGACCTTGGGGAGAGACCACTGAGAGATGAAGAGAGCTGCCCAGAGAGCTCCTAGCTATTGGCACTTCCCAGTCCAGGCACTGGCCACATGACTGAAGACGTCTCTGAGCTGATACCAGGCCCGGGCACAATCCTGCTGCAGCCTAATGACAGACCCTGAGCTAGAACCACCCAAGGAACTGCTTCCAAATTCCTGTCCCAAGGAAACCATGAGAGTCAATAAATATGACTGTTTGAAGCCACTACATTTGGGGTGATTTATTCACAGCCACAGACAACTAACATAGGCACCCACATTTTCTGAGCAATCCCCATGTGACTGATACTTTCCCAGACATTATCTTATTTTCCATTCATTCAATAAATATTATTGAGCACTTTCTACATGCCATGGCCTATACACGGACCACAGGGAGAAGGAGGTAGACTCCAAGAGGCAGGATAATCAACAGAATGTGGTTCTGACAGAGGCGGGAGTGGGCCACTGGCTGGCAATGCTCCTCACTGAGGCTGCATGGGTCTGTGGGAAGATAACAAGATCTGATTTAGATGTGGGGCAGATTCAGCGTCTCTGGGATGTCTGGGAGGAGCTGTCCAAAGGGCAGCTGGGTATTTGGCCTCAGAGTGCAGAGAGAGAGCTGAGCCACAGCTATGAACTAGGGGTCATTAGAAAGCCCCCTCAAAGCCACCCAGGAAAAAGAGGGTGACTCAGGAGGAAGTATGCTCTTCAGACAGAAACCTGAGAAAGGCCAACATTCAAAAAGCCAAAGGGAGCAGGAAGATTGAGAAGGACTAGCAAGGGCAGGTGCATATCGCACCAACAAACAGAACAGCAAGCGCTCCTCAGAGGGGACCATCAGAAACAGGAACTGCTGCCATGAGATGATATAAGTCAAGGATGGAAAAGTGTCTACTAGATTTAAAGACAAGTACCTCAGCAAGAGTAGTTTAATTGCAGCAGTGACAGGAGCTGGGAGGGAATGGGAAGGGACGGTAAGACGGGGGGCGGGCTTAAATAGGTCTGGGAGGCTTGAGGGATGAAGGGCAGAAGAAAGACAGCTGGGCCCAGGGCTGGGGAGGAGGGATTTTCTGGAAAAAAGCGGCATTTAGCCCACCTAAATGCTAATGGGAGGATCCCAGAGGGAAGGAGAGGGTGAAGACACCATGGAAAAGGGCTGGGCATGGCATGTGGATGCGAGAAGGGGCATACCTGTCCCCTCCCCCATCAGCAAGAAGGGCAGGGCAGGGCATGCGGATGCAGGTGAAGGTTCAGGCAGGCAGGGTCCAGGGCTGCCTCTGAGTGGTCTGCTTTGTCTTTGTAGTCAAATGTAAGGACCCGCACTGGGAGTGGGGACACTGTGGTGGGGGTGCAGGTGTGGGATGGTGAGAGGAGATCTCATAACACAGCTGCAGGGAAGGGACTATGATGCTGGGAAAGGAACACAGCCCACCATTTCGCAGCCGGGGCTGGAGGCTGTGCATGCACCTGTGACATACAAAAAACATGAGGACTTTGTGTCCTCCACAACAGCCCGTGAGGGAGGTGCTACTGTCTGAAGATTTCAGAAAAAATATGGAGCTCAAGTCCGTCTGACATAGAGCCAGCCCTGGGTGTCATCGATTTGTTTTACTCTGTGAACCAATGGAGTCTGACATCAAGCAGACACCCATGAACATCTGTGAAAGGCAGGAAGAAGGGAAAGCTCCCAGGAAGGGTCACATTGAAAGCCCTCGCTGGCTAACACTTGATAATCAGCTCACCAGGAATTAGCAGTGACTGGGACTGTGACCAGCGGAGTTCCCACCCTCCCTGCCCAGATGCATCCTGTGCCTGTGGCTTGTCCCTGTCTCCTTTCCTTCTCACAAGCTATCTACATAATGGCCTTTCAGTGACTGCCCATCCATCCATCTCCTTTCTTCTTTGCCCCATTTCTCTTTTTCTCACCTTTTTTATAATTATTTTCTTCCCATCTATCTTTCCTGTTCCTTTCCTTTTCTGTCATGTTTCTATGACATGAGATGAAAGTAATTTTTAATTCAGTTTGTGGTCACTGACAACAGCCCCAGCTCCCCAGTCAAGCCCACATGTCAGCTTAGCCCTCGGGCCCACTGCTGTGGGTCACCTCCCTCCCAGGAGCTACCTCGCCCACCCAGAGCCTTCGAGCCTGATCCTGACTCCCACATCCTATCTGTGTCTCACCTGTACCAGCTGCCCTTTACCTCCCTTTCACCTACTCAAACCCCACCCTCCTTCTCCACAAGGCCTTCCAGGCCATGTAGTGCATGTGGATTTTTCCCAAGTTGACACTTCCATAGCCCCACAGGCCTGTGTCACACTTTGACATGAGTCATATGCTGCCTTCAGTTGTTACTTCGTTTTGCATCATGTGTATGCCTTATTTCTCCATCATCATAATAAAAGAGATCATTTCCACATTCCTGGGATCAGTACCATTGATAGGAGCAAAGCTTCCCACTTAGCCAAGCTCTACTCCCCAGCCTGTGTAAAACTAAGCACCAACTTGTTCCATTTAATGTCATGTCAACTCCGCTTACATTTTTCTCTGATTGTGTTCACTCTGCACACTTCTCTGGGTGTCAGCACACATCCTTCAGGCTTATCTCTGACAGATGGAGACAGGGAGCTCGGCCTGAACAACAGAAGCCATGTGCTGAGTTCTTTTTTTCACCCTGTGAGGGGTGGTTACTGTGCATTCGTCATGAACCATCCTGATTTTCGTTTTCTCACCTTTGAGATTGAGGCCCCAATGCCCCACTCACCCTCTTTCAGGGTTGCATGAGGACCAGCTGGGCTAACCTATGTCCCAGTGCCTGGTAAACTGCACAGACATGCTGTGGTTCTAGGACTGGCGTATTCTGTAATGAATCACTGTCCACAAAAATGCACTCAGTTCTGGGAACAAAAAACCACTCGTATCCTTGACTATTGTTCTGGACAGGACTGCCCAACGGCTCTCCTTTCCCTGCTCCCAGACACATGGTGCTGCTGAGCTTGGATGGAGGAGCCACAGGAAGACTGGATAACCTCTCCCACTTCCGGGCACTGGCAGCTCAGACGTTAGCCGCTCCAGGACTGCCGGTCCCGGGTGATTCATGGAAGCTGCGGTCAGGAGCCTGCCTGAGCCCTTCTGCAGCCTGAAGCTATGAAGTGATACAGGAAGGAGTCACAGATCCTTCCAAGGTGAATGCCATCACCTGAAATAAAATCTCCTACTTACAGCCTCCATGGTTGACAAAAGGCAGAATTTCCATGTGTGGGAAGAAGGGCAGTTGGACTCTGCGGCTACCACTCCTTTCTCCTCAGAACCACCTTCTTCTTGGAATTTCCCACGAATCAGAGCTGCTGCAGCCACTGTGGCCACACTCGCCTCCGGGACCCTGCCCCTCACACAAGCTCACAACGCTCTTCCCCTTGGCTCACACGGGCAGAAACAGAAAACAAGGCTTGGGAACAGTGCAGGTGAGAGCACACGGCTCACAAGCTGGTTCTTCCCCATCATGGACTGTAGGCCTTAAGTCTGACCTGGTCTCCCTTCAGAAGAGGAGACCCCGACACCCACCCCACCCACGAGAGCCCCCAGGCATGTCCACACCATCCAGGACAGTCTGCCTTCTCTTGCCAACATGAGGCTTCCTTGCAAGCTGGACTTTCCTGTTGGAGGACCCAGCGTGGACTCAGTGGGAAGAAGGCCGGAAACAAGTTTTTGATACATTGAAGAGTTGGTTCTACCACACTCACCTGCAGCATGTGTGTGTGGGGGGAGGAGTTATAACATCCACAAATCATGGCAATGGATTAGGGATCTGAAGGCTAAAAGTCTACCCTACAGACTCTTTCCTGTTGTTGCAATCATCATGTATATTAATATATACTACACTTTTTCCACTTAACATTCTTTCAAAAAAATATTTGTTGGGGCTTACTATGTATCAGACCCTGACCTAGGAACTCTGAAATGAAAGATAAGTTAATGCGCTTCCTGCTACTGGGGCTTTACATCTGGTGGAGGGATGCAGCCACAGGATGAAGTGAGGCCCACAGCGTCCTGGGTCTGAAGGTGCTCAGTGCACAGCCCGCGTATGTCTGGAGGATGGCCAGGAAAGCCTAGAAAGGGTTTTGTTCTTTAAAATAGTAGAGGCAATGGGATACATACACGTAATTTATTCAGAGTTAAACATCTATAAACAATCATCTCTGAATGGCACCTGGTGGTATTCCAAGTTCAAGTGTCACTCTTGGAGGTGACACCAGCTGCACAAAGAAAGGAAGAAGTCAGGTTGGAGCTGGGCTTCATAACTTGGCCTGGCTCTTCACCTGCCCCACACGGATTTAGAGACCATCTTTCCAGGTACCTCCAATGCTTAAAATGAGGGGAACTGCTCCCATCCAAGAGGAAATCTTCATCATTTAACTCGGCAACTAAACATTGAGAATTCATCTTAAGGAAGTAATCAAATATGAGAAAAAAAATTATTTTTCTGCAGGTATGTATTACAGCACTATCTGTATTTTCCTTACTGGCAACTACCTAAATTTCCAATAGTTCAATCATTCATGCACTCATTTAATGAATATGTATGAAGTACCAAGCATGAAAAAATTTAACATTCAAGAAGAAAGAGCACTTGCCCTCATGGAACCTGGGAACAATGGTTACATGGATCGTGGTACATACATAGACTGGATTACCAAACTGTCATTAAAGATGATATGCTCCAAGAATATTTAATGACTTGGGAAAGTATTCAGATATTATTATGAATGGATGTTAAAATTCTGGAAAGACACAAAAGTGTTAAGAGCGGTTCCCTTTGGGTGGTGAGAAAAGTGATTTGTATTTCTTCAATGCACTTTTCTGCAGTCTCCAAATGTATCCATGTGTTCATTCTGTGATGGGAGCAGATGCTTTGTTGCATAAGGGAGGAATCCTTGTTTGTCAGTCTTTCCTTCCCTGAATCTAGCTTTGTCAGTAGTAACC
This sequence comes from Sapajus apella, assembly GCF_009761245.1. Lineage (NCBI taxonomy): Eukaryota > Metazoa > Chordata > Mammalia > Primates > Cebidae > Sapajus > Sapajus apella. Next base: position 10,393,148 of record NW_022436997.1, read on the forward strand.
TCTCTCCAGCAACGTCATTCTGATTCCACACACACCGATTAAGTGGACAGCTACATGGAGCTACAGTGTGAAGATGCTTTAGAGTACAAGGCAAATGCACATCAATAAACACATGCTGATCTGAGTTGTAAAAACAGTCCATATTACACAGCTTTCTCATGGGCATAAACCAGCTCTTTACAATTTCTGCCACCACAAGGGAAGGTAACAGGTATGGCACTTCCAGCAGCCCCCTCTATACACTTTCTGCAGGTTGTAGGTCACAGATCACTCCATGACCAAACCCTGGGTCATGGTTCTTGTGGCTTATCCACCCTATTTCCATCCTCTTGAGCACAACCAATTAATTTTCAAGGGCCATGTCCATCCCTATCTGTGGGGATATGAGGACCCATCTCTCCAAGTATAAATTAGGGAGACTTGGTCTTCTAAAAAACAAAGCTCAGGCCGGGCACAGTGGCTCACACCTGTAATCCCAGCACTTTGGGAGGCAGTGGTGGGCAGATCACAAGGTCAGGAGTTCAAGACCAGCCAGGCCAACATGGTAAAACCCTGTCTCTACTAAAAATATAAAAACTAGCCAACCACGGTGGTGCGTGCCTGTAATCCCAGCTAGTTGGGAGGCTGAGGCATGGGAATTGCTTGAACCTGGGAGGTGGAGGTTGCAGTGAGTAGAGTTTGTGCCACTGCACTCCAGCCTGGGTGACAGAGCAAGATTCTGTCTCAGAAATAAATAAATACATATATATATATACACACACACACACACACACACACACACACACACACACACACACACAAATCTCAAAAATGGGAAAGGCTACACTTGAAGGCTGAGGAGAAACTGGTCACTATGATACAAGAAGAAGCCAGAAGGCGCTTCTGGCAGAGGCTTTACACAAGGGACTTCTGCAAGGAGATGGCTGAGATGAGCAGAGTATTCTTTCTCCATCCTAGCTCTAAATCATGGTTATCCACTCACTCAGCAAATATTTACTATACAATTACTATGTGCCAGACACTGTTCTAGGGTCTTGAGCTATACCAGTAAACTAAACAGATTTACAAAACAGCAAAAACAAAATGAAACATTCTGCCCTCATGGAGAAGTGGACCAACTACTTGAAGACTTTGGAGTTTGCTCTGAAAGGCAGTAGGGCTAAGGGAGGTTTAAAGCAGTGATACGACCTGACTCTCATTTTTTAAATGTCTCTTTCCTATTTGGCTGGTTGCCTAGCCTGTTCTTCTACGTTAAGATCACTGAATGGACCACAACTGGTTTCAACTTTTCCTCTTTCTATTAATGGCTATGTTCTAAGGCAAGCAGGAAGCCTCCACCTCACCAGACATCATCAAGACTTACTGTAAACTACAGTGACCGAGGCAGTGCAATGTCAGCACACAAACCCCTAGACAGACAATGGACCCCAGAGCCCAGAAACACACTCAAGGCTGGGGAAGTGATGCATCTCAGAGGTGCCAGTGTAGGCTGTGCTCCGAGCCCTCCACAATCCCCACCACTTGGACACTGCAAATGCCCCCTCTGTCGGCTGCTCTCCCAAGGGCTCCAGCACCCATGCCCTTCCAGCTGCAAGCACATATGCCATGAAATCAGGGGACCACAGCCACTAAGTCACCCAGAGATAAGTTTCCTCCTTATTGTTCAGAAGCGTTAAAAGCTAGGTTTCTAGGGTTTAGCGCACTTAACAACATTTCATTTTGCTTTCATTTAGTCACATACAGACATCAGATGGGGACAGCATTCTGTCAACCAGTTATTTCAGTCCTAGTGTCACCAACCACATGCTCATTTTCACTGACTCTGGGAGGGTTGAGGAAGGTGACCTCAAAACATAAATAAAACCAAACAGGTGTGAACGTGATGTAAAATGCATTTGGTATAAACCTCTTTGGTCAAAATTGTGGCCAGTGATTGGCTGCAGGCTTTGTGTGACTCTGGTTTAGCCAAAGAGATCCTCCTCCTCATTCTCTCCCCCAAGGAGCCCCACTCAGAGTCTCCAGCCTGTCGGTGACCAGCCACGCAAGCTGGTAGCATTTGCCCATCAACTCATTTGCTATACACCCCAAGCCACTCTTTGGCTCTGATCAAGCAGTCAGAAGATGCTTTGGTTATCTTCTATTCTGAGAACTTAAAAAAATCTTGGGCTTGTCCCACACACTGTGGTTACAGCTCTGGCATTTCATTCTCTGCTATAAAAATCAGTGCATGATGAGGCATCTCAGCACCAAAGGAGTTTCCTTCTTTGTTTTCCCTTTTTCAAGAATGTTAAAGATATTCAATGACAAACTAATTTGTTTCAATTTTGCCAAGTCTAGGAATAGCGTTCTATATTGAACTGCGAGTTGTTTAACATTTTCTCTTTTTTCAACTTGATCAAAAATTTTAAGATTTTCTTTTCTAACATTAAATGTTTCTCCTTGGAGTCTAACATTTTAATTTTTAGATTACAAAACTAACTAGTAAAAAGGAGTTGGATGTTTTTAGTTTGTGTAAATAGATACAATATAGATTCCATTTTTTATAATGTGTTTCTAAAAACAGAAACATATATTTTTGCTGATTGGTAGTAGTTTTTCTTAAATAATTGATCTTCCTCCCTCCTCAATAGTTGCTCCATAAATAAGTTTATCTGACCATAGAAAATCAACATTTACCGTAATTATACGGGTACCAAGGTATACAATCAACTTACATTTTCAGGTACATTACAGCATCACTGCCATTCACTGTGAACTGAGATCCCCTTCTGAGGCATACTGAAGGTGGAGGTAGAGCTGGCTCACAGGGATCTGGGCAACACCCTAGTGTGGCTATGAAAGCATGTCACGGGCATCAACAACCACTGGGAAGCTGAGTGCCTTTTATATACCGGTATCATTTATCATAGCCTTAGTAACTTCATAGTTCAGCGATAAAAATTTAGGAGCCTATACAGAAATCATAGGTATAATAACTCTATCTCAGCATTTTCCTTACTAAGCTAATAGTTTATGTAGCTGACGACAGTTTACTTCATCATGGGAATTGATTGAGCCTAGAAAGACACCCTCAACATAAAAAGACAGACGACCTACACTTGTTTTTCTAAGATCCTAAGGAGAACACAACAATCAGAGTAGGAAGCAAAGTATCAATGGAGGTATGAAAAAAAAATCCACTGATGGTTAGCCATCTCAGCCATAGAAAATGCACTCAGATCAAATAGTAATGCTTAATGAAAGAGCTCTGATCCCAAAGGGACTATTGGAATTGTAACCCAATTTTTTTTAGCTCTTTTATAAAAATATTTCAGCATATGAACAAGTATAGAAAGTAGTATCATGACCCCTACCCACATGCCTATAATCCAGCTTTAACTCAGTCTATCCTGTTCCACCTATATGCTGATTCACCTACTCATCCCTTATCCTGAATTACTCTGAAGTGAATTCTAGGCATCCTATAATTTCAATATGTACTTCTTCTAAAAGATTTAAACTCTTATTTAAACCTAACCACAATACTATTATCACACTCTAAAATTAATAATTTTAATATTAAATATCACTGCTGAAATGCTCAAGTAATCTCAAATATTTATTTATGGTATATTTGAATCAGTATTCAGTCACAGCTACATATTCCCCTTGATTGATGTATCTCTTCAATCTCTTTTTATCTAAGGTTTCCTTCCATCTTTTTCTTTCTTTTGAAATTTATCTGTTGGAGAAACTGTAATTTCTTGCAATCAGGATTTTGCTGATTGCATCCCTGTGGCAAGGCTTAACATTCACTGTGGCTTAAATTTCCCCATTCTTTCTAACTTAGTTCTGAACAAAGTTCAGAAACGGTCCCCCAGCTCCCCTTCCACCTCCAAAAAACTTCTAATTTTCTCTGTAATGGAGCAGATGCTGACAAACCCAAGATTCTGAAAATGGCCGGCAAAGGAGGACCCAGCTATGCCTCTAAACCAGCCATAGGCAACAGCAGTGTCATTGAGAGATGAGGTGTGGAGGTTGCCTGGAGCAGGTGATTGCTGTCCTCTGAAGATAGAAAAGTTTCAAGTGTTCAAAAGTATCATCTTCAGAGAGAGAAAAACTATGGAGAGAAAAGGAGGGTGGGGGAGGGCTGTTCCTCAGGTGGCCTCAGCATGTTAATCAGTTTTCAAGTCGACACTATTAAGAACTAACATTTCAGAGTCCAGAGTGGGAGGGCAATGGCAGTCCTGTGGTTTTCCAGAGAAACTCAGGTTGTACTCTGAGGACAAAAGGCATACACACAGAGCATCAACCCTGGGAGGACTTACCAGAGTACAACCACTTAAATCACAGCACTGTGACCGTCAGCTGCACACAAGGGCAACACAGTCAACCCTACCCCACCCCCACCCACACAGAGAGCATGTGCTCTGCTGGTTTTCTAACAATGGGACCCAGTTAGCAACAGGATTTGGAGGGGGGGAAAAAAGATGACCTTAAATCTTAGCTCTTTCACTTAAACTCAGTATAGCCTTAGGCAACCTGCTTAACCACCTGTGCCTCAGTTTCCCCATCTATTAATTGGGGATTCCTCATCTGCCTGCCTGCTAGAGTTGTTGTGAGGACAAATAAAGCTATACATTGAGGCCTACAGTGTAGCCTCCAGAATAAGCTCCAGCATAAGCATAAGGAATACATAGCAGCCCCTTCCTCCCCAAAGATTGATGCCAGTCTATTCCACTCAGATCCTTGCAAGGGACCATGACAGCACCTGCTGGATGTCTGGCTAGGTTACCAATGCGGTCTGTGGCCATGCATGAAACAAAGCCAACTGACCCATGAAGGGTTCAATCCCATGATCCTGATCTCAATAGCAAGGCTCCAACCAACTGAGCTAATTACAGTGGAGTCAGATTCAACTCTGCTTACACGAGACACTCTTAGCAGTTCATACAACATTCTTAAACAGTGTTGTCCTAAGATGTTATGACACAACACACTTGCCAAGTTTACTAATGATCTCATCTTTTAAAAATATTAATGTAATGTAGCAAACAGGTGTGTCCCTTAAGAGGATTAAGGTGGAAATTCATTAGTGCAATAATACCAGTGGATTTGTGTTCTAAAACTAACACCAATCAATCAACTTAGTGCACATTCTATCTTAGCACTTCTCAGCTTTGAGAGAAACACCAGAGAACTGAACAGCCAGGTCTTCTTCCTCAGGGAAGTTATCTGAGAACAGGAGAGACGGTGAGAACCTCTGTGTACTGAGACCCTGACCTAAATCACCTGTAATCCACGCTCTTCAGACTGTAATGTGCACAAAAATCACCAGGGCATCTAGGTGAAATGCACGTTCTGATTCAGCAGGTCAGGGGAGGTCTGAGTGTGTGCATTTCTAATAGAGCCCAGGTGATACACAGCTCACACCTGGAGTAGCTAGATTCTAATCCTCACTGCAATCGGCTGTTTACAGATGGAATAGCTGAGGCAGCAAGGCAACCACAAAGACAAAGGTAGTGAGAAAGGAATGAACACAGTGCACTCAAGGCCAATCCAGTGAGAGGAGGCATGCTGAAATGTGGACAGGCTGCCCGGAAGGAGAACATTCAGGACACAAAAGTGAAGTCCTTAAGAGCTTAGACCTGCTGTCAAATGCCAACTTGGAACTTCTCACTTGTGTGACCTGATGACTTCCTTCCAATCTTGGTCTCTCCTTCTATGAGTTGCAACAGTATTAGTACTTGGCCCTGGGGTGGCCACGGGCTTGGTGAGATGATGTCCATTTAGGATGGTTCCCAGCTCAGGCAAATGCCTAGGACATGACAGCTATTATAACCCCACTCTGTCCAGCTCACTGCAGGCAACAAAACATTTCCCGAATTAAATCATTAAGTAATAGTTGTCATCTTAACATGTACACTAAAAAAGCATAAAAGTATTCTACAGTTCCAGTGTTGTCTATCAAAGTGGAAAAAAAAGAATCCTTATATCATTAAATGACAGTGGCACAAATCAATCCAAACACATTTTAAGCTTTAAAAGGTCTATCATTCTGTGAATGCTACTGCAGAGGTATTTTTTTTTAATTAGAACTCCTATAATTACCATTTTTCTTTAAAAATATTAAGCCAGAAATAAACGCCTACTGTTGCAGCATTTGAAAACAAAAACTAAATGCCTCACTTAGCCCAATGTAGAAAATATAACCAACAAAATGAACATCTCCCCAATGAGAATACAGCACCCGTTTTGAACCTTTTGTTACAAAACTCATGTTTATTTAATCATATTCCCTGGAATGAGGGTTGTTATGTGTCAGTTTAAGAAATAAAAAATGATAAAGCATAATAAGCACAATCTCTTATTTTTGCATGAGATGACAATTTTCTTAAATGAACAACTCCAACTTCTAATGGAGTCCGCAGACATGAACTAAATTAATATATCTTGAGGTTCAGAAAAGATGTCCACACTCAAATTTCAGCCAGGAAAGGCCTGACAGGTTGTCCAGTTCAAAGGCTGCCAGCACAGGAGAATCCCTAGGAAGAGCTTTCAAAATTAGGACCCTCTGAGGGGGCCTTCTCAGCGCCACTTACACAGGTACATTTACTTTAAGAAAATTCACCCAACTGCACACTCACACCCTGTACACTTTTTGTATGTGTGACCTACTTCGGTCAGAAGTTTACTCCCAGCTGGGCACCAAGGCTCACACCTGTAATCCCAGCACTTTGGGAGGCAGAGGCAGGTAGATCACTTTGAGCTCAGGAATTCAAGATCAGTCTGGGTAACATGGTGAAACTCCATGTCTACAAAAAATACAAAAATTAGCCGGGTGTGGTGATGCATGCATATAGTCCCAGCAACAACGGAGGCTGAGGTGGGAGGATCACCTGAGCCCAGGGAGGTCAAGGCTGCAGTGAGCCATGATCGCGCCACTGCTCTCCAGCCTGGGTGACAGAGTGAGACCATATCTCAAGAAGAAAAAAAGAAGTTGGCTCTGTCAGGGACTTGAATGTGCAGGGAAGCTGATACCACACACAGTGTCTGCCTGTCCCATGCTTATGCTTCTCCCCTCTTTGTACCACTGAGTATGTGCTCCCTGCATAGAACTCCACTTCTTGTCAAGACCAGGCTCTGTGGGACCTAGAAGAAGCATGCCTTGTGGTCCAAAAAGCCTCACCTGTGGCAGGGTCCTAGGTTTATAGTTCACCTACTCCCCCAACAAACCCCCCAGTAGCTAATTCACAGGACAGGTGATAACTTACTCATTTCCAACCCTGACTCTGAATTCTGTCAGGTCAGGAATTCTGCCTCAAGGCTCTTAGCCACGTATAACATTCACCTGTCCCCAGGCCTAAAAGTGTTTGGCCCTCGAAGGTGGTGGGGTGGACCCCTCCAGTGAATGGAACAGAAGCTCTGGAGGCCTGGTTTCCGTCCACAGCCATATACCTCGTTGCCGGAACAGAACAGCACTGATGCCCTGAGTCACACAGGGCTGGTCTGAATCTCAGTTCTCCACTTCCAGCACAAAAACTGGCTTATTTAGTCACTCAGCCTCACTTTCCTCATCTCTAAAATAGGGACAAAGTCCCTACTTCATGGAGCTGTGTAGTATTAAAGGAAAGCATGTATTGAGAGCCTGGGTGGGGAATACACTATGCCAAGTGCCTGAAACTCTTCAGCTGTTTCTATCACAGGTGGATCATCCAAATTAAGATTCTCTGATGGAAATTATTATCATCTTAACAATATGAATGTATACCAAGGCACATAAATGCCCTGACTCTTGCTTTACAGAACCCTCATCAATAAAGTCAGTTGCTCACTCCGCTGTAGATGGGAAAAACTGCCAGACATCTAAATACACTGGGTGGGGGTGGGGGGTTGTCTCTGGGCAAAAGATTCTGAGACTGAGGCTGGCTGGCCCCCAAAACAAAGGTCAAGGGTCTCTGTAGAACCTCATGTGGTTCTTTTCATCCCACAAGGACACCTTAGAAAGTTCTGCAAGCCAGTGCAACTGCTCTGCTGGGGCTTCTAGCTGGGGGTGAGGAGGAGCGGGCAGTGGGGAAGCATTGGGATTTCCTCCTACCAGACCAGGATCAAGACTGTGGGGCTGTTCCACCGAAACATGAAAACATACTGCAGCACCCAGCTTGAAAGGTCAACCATGTATATAAGGCTTGAAATCCAAGGAAACCACTTCAAGGTCAGACAGGACCACAATTATGAACCTTCGGTGGTTTCAACAAAAGATCACTATAATCAGAGACTGCAATGGCCTGAATAATCACGATGTAGACGAAGCTCTTTGAAAACTTTTCACTGAATCAACTAATTGAGAAGAACCAAATAATTTACAAGTGATTCTGATCAGCTAAATCCAGAATACATCACTCTGGATGATGATGACCGTGTGTCTCCCAATCAAATGCGCTTTTGTGGCCAGAGGGGTTTCCATCACTGTATCCATCCTGAACCAACCAGGAGAGAATGAGATGGAAATGCCCCATTCCTTATTCCTAAAAACGTTACTAATTATGTAGAGGAAGGAAGCACTGATACACTAATAGAGAGGAAACCACCACTGCCAAAGTCCACCAGCTCCTTCACACAAGCTCCTCCTCTACTTACAAAGCAGGTCAACATCATACAGAAATCCGAGGAATTTTTTTAAAATCAATTTTGTTATTTTGGGCATCAACGCTTATCTCTTTCAAATATGTGTCAATGTCGATCATCAAGAAATAAATCATCTCCCAGCTTTGATATGAATCTTAGGCAGAAAACATACTGGGAAGGTAATTCTGCAAGCTGCATTCAATCTGTTTTCAGTGGGAGGAAGGGTTTTCCTGGGTAACTAAATTATTAGCTTTCAATACCCAGCTCTTTGCAACAAATGCTTTGCAAGAGGCCTGTCCTGCAGAAGCTTTTTTTTTTTTTTTTTAGAAACCTCTCTAACTGGTAGACTGAGGAGTCTTTCTTCCCAGGGGACACTCACTTCGGGCTGCCAGTCTGAGGCTTTGTGAGTGTGCCGCCCCTCCGAGCCCCCGCCCCTCCTCCCACAGCGACTGCTCCTCCAAGGTTCCCAAGGCCACCTGCTTCTCGGAAGAAAAAGGGAATACCCTCAGCGCTATCTCAGTGCGCGGCCGGCGTTCTCGGCGGCGCCCCGGGGGGAAGGAGGAGGCGGTGTTCCCGGGAAGCGTGCTTTGTCGCGAGGGTCGCCTGGCCGCCCGCCGCGGCCCCAGAAGCCTGAGAGAGGTTTTGTCCCGGCCATCGCTCAGGGCTCTCCTCCAAAGGGCATGAGTCCCGTGGGGCCCCGCTTCTTCCCGCGCCCCGCTTGGTGCCCCCCGGAGTGCGGGGGGCTGACTGCCCGCGTCCGAGCCCCACCCCGCCCACCCGGCCGAGCTAACGGCGCCGCGCCCGGGAGCTTTCTCCATCCCGCCTCGGGCGGGCACGGCACCTGCTCTGCCACGCCCGCCCCCGGCTCTGGCTGTCCTTCCCGCCCGCCCTGGAGGGTCCTGCGCCAGCCAGCGAGTACCCCGGGCTCCTCTGTCTAACCGGGAGGGGGGGTCTGCCCTCGAGCGACGGTCACCCGGGGCCGCGCCCAGCCCAGCCCAGCCCAGGGGGCCCGCGAAGCCCTGGCCCTCGGCGCTCCCACCCCGGCACGCACCGCGGCAGGGGCTGCGTCCAGGGGGCCCAGCCCTCCCCGCCAGCCGTACCTTGTGCGGCGCCCGCAGCAGCCGATGGACCCCCGCCAGCTGGGTGCCTAGAGCGAGGTCCTCGCGGAACGTGAACAGCGGCGGCCGGCTGGGCTCGGGGAAGTTGGTGCTGTTGAAAGGGTCCGTGTCGTCCAAGAACTGCACCCGGCAAGCCAGCGTGGCCATGATGCATCCCTGCCGCGGGGGCGCGGGCCCCGGGGTTAGCGGGGCCGCGGGCCGGGACGCCCGGGTCGCTGCGCGCAGTGGAGGCCGCAGCCGCCGCTAGCTGGCTCGCGGGCTAGCAGGCTCCGGCGCGCCGGGCTGCAGCCCGGGCTCCGGCCGCGGGGGGCGGGGCGGGGGCGGGGCCTACGGCCCCCACCTCCTTCCCCTCTTCCTTCGGCTCCTCCCCTCCTCCTGGTCCCCTACCCCCGGCCGGGCCAGGCAGCCCGGACCCACTGGACCGCCGCCGGGAAAGTGCGAGGGAGATGGCTTGCGCAGCATCCGCAGCCCTGCGCCAAAGGCCGGCGGCTGCGGCGGCGGGCTGAGGGCCCAGCAGGCGCACTTGGCTGCACGTGCGCCCCGCGGCCCTGGGCCGAGCTGCACCCCTCCGAGCCTGTAGGACCGACTTGTAGGGGGCGATTGGGGGGGGGTGCGGCGGGGAGTCAGGCGGCCCTCTGACTTATCCCCCACCCGGAGAGGGCTTAAGCCCCTCCAGATGAAGGCGGCGGCGGCCAGCTCCTGCTGCCCGGATTTGGAATACCCCGGCAGGGCACCTGGAGGCCAGGGAGTCGGCTCTGGCAGCAAGAGGGGCAGTGGCAGCGACCCGGAGCCCCAGCTCAGGGTATGGGGAGGTTTTCCTTAGGGACAAAGAAGCTAAGAAAGACAAGGGTGCGCCAGGGAACCCAGGCCGCTCTTAGGCACAAGCCTAGAGGCGAGAGGCGTGGGGGCTGCGAGGCTTCCCTGAGGGACCCCAGCGCCGGCCATGGGCCCCGGGGGGGCCTGGTGGGTGCTGCTCAAACTTCTGTATCACCAAGGCCTCTCCCCAGTTAGGCCTCCGAAAGCCCTAATTGGACCTTGTGGGGCCGCGGGGGCTTGGGAGGTGGGAGGGCTTCTGGCAAGGTCCCCGAATTGCGGGGAGCCGGGGATGCCCTGGTAACCGAGGGACTGGGAGGGGAGGTTTGCGTCCTCCCCGCCCCTGACTGGCTGGAGCCGCGAGACTCGGCGCTGCCTCCCACCGCTCTCCTAACCGCTCACGGGCGACCCCCTTCGTTTCCAAGGAGCATTCACGTTACTCCCCATTCCCAGGCCACGGCCAAGTTCCGGGTTCCTCCCCGCCTCATATAGATCGCCCTCATAATACCCAATCTCTCTTAACATCCGAGTCTTTTCAAGGCGACTCTATAAATGTGTCTCTCTCCCTTTCCTCTGGTTTCAAGGGAAAAGAAGCCCTGTTCCTACTTGGCAGCCTCTCCCACATCTTTAACCTCTCCATCTCCGTGATCTCTTTCCCTGCCACACATACACACTTAAGCCTGGTCTTAAAATAATTCCGCGACACTTCTGCTCCTTCTAGCCGAACTTCTACCTCTAATTGTTTTGTTATTTAACTCTTTGAATGAGTCCTCCAGACTAGCCATCCTCAATTTTTTGGCACCAAGGACCAGTTTCGTGGAAGATGATTTCTAAACGGACAGTGGTGGGGGCTGGGGGTGGGGGGTGATGTTGGGGGAGGGAGGGCAGATGGTTTCAGAATGAAACTGTTCCATCTCAGATCATCAAAAATTAGATTCTCATAAGAGCACGCTACCTAGATCCCTCGCAGGCACAGTTCACAATAGGGCTCTCGCTCCCTTGAGACTCTCCTGCCTCCGCTCACTGGCTGCTCACCTCCTGCTGTGTGGCCCGGTTCCTAACAGTCCATGGACCAGTACCAGTCTGTAGCCGCGGGGTTAGGGACCTCTGCTCTAGACTGGATCTACACCAACTTCCCCACCTCCTCAGGGACAGAATACTGAGCTCACAAATTCTTCCCCTCTGAGAAGGGCCACCTGCACTTCCACCTCCCTCCTCACTGAGCGAGCCCTCCAGTCCCGGCCACCCCATTTCTTACCACGTTCCCAACCCGCATCCCAACCCATCTTCTCAGGGGCCCCTTTGGGTACCTGGCTTGCTCCTCTTGCCCCATCTACCAAATGCCTGCTACTAGTGAGATTACGCAGTGCCCCCACTTCCACCCCAAAGCCCCTCAGCCTCTTACTCCACTGATGCTGCTGCAAGCTTCTGCCACTTTCCTCTACCCAGAAATTAGTCAATAAGGAAAATAGTTTCTCCAGGATGGCTTCCAGCACACTCTCCTCTTCATCTTTCATCTTATTTTTCGTCTCCTCTCCATCCTCCATCTCCCTCTTCTCAGAAGGTGACAAAAGTCCTACTTTTCCTCCCATTCAAAGCTCTGCCCCCACCTGGACCCTGGGTCCCTCCCTTCCCACTTGCTCTTGGCCGGGGCTCTACCACTGATCCACCCACTTCTAACTTCCTCCCCTGGCTCCATACCCTGAGGCCCAGGGCCTGCTTCCTGATGTGCAACTCATGAAGCCACACAGGGCCCTGCACTTTAAAGGGTCCTAAAGTGGTTTAATATTTAGCCGTTGCTGTCTTGAATGTTTTGATACTTTTTAAGGAGTCCTGGCAACTTTGCTGTACACTGGGCCCCACAAGTTATGCACTCAATCCTAATGAGAATAAATACTCAAATGTTTTCCATCTTAAAAGTTGCATCTATATGAAGCCCACCTCTCACACTCTAGCTCCCTGGCTTATCTTATTATCACTTCCTAACCAACTTCTGAGAGAGAGCCATATTAATTTCTCAGTATCCTCATCACCTTTCTCCACACCCCATGACATCTGGAGGGCAACCCCTTCCTGCAATTCTAAGATCATCAGTGCCAGCCTAATTTTCTTACCTGGAAGACACATTGGCCCTGCTACCCACTTTCTTGGCAGCATCTGTCACCATGGTACCATGGATGATTCTTTTCTCAGACTCTTATCCCCTCAGCTCAATAGCTCTACCTCCTGTGGGTTCTCCTCCTCCTTTGACAGTTCCTTCTCAGGTCTTTCTGGGCTCCATCCTCCTCTTGGTCCCATTCACATTTCCTCTAGATTTTCCTGGCTTCAACCCTCCTCAACCTGCATGCATATGGCATCCAGCTCTATGCTCACAGAGGAGTCCCTCTCTTCACTTCTAGGCTCTGATTTTCACTGGGCAACTCAACGTCCCCATCCTGGTTACCACATCACACTTAATTACACATTGAACCCAACACCCCAACCTGGCCGCCCTTCCAGAACCTCTTCTGCAAGGTTGCAATCTGCCAGACTGCTTTACCTGCCTGTCTGCTGATTCCAATGCTCTCCAAGCCTTTGGAGTGTAGAACACCACAGCTATGGCTACTCTTAATTTATTCTGTGTTGTCACTAAAGGGAAAACTCCTCTGAGGCAAGGACCATGCCATATTCATTTCTGCGCCTACCACAGAGAAGACACGCAATAAATGTCTAACAAATGTGTGAACATCAAAGTCATCTTTGACTCCCACATCTTGCTATTGGTCACTAGGACTTGTTACTGAATCAGCCTCTAAAATATTTCTCAATTCTTCCCTTCTCTCTAGCCCTCACTGTCTATGCTAGTCTTCTAATGACTTCCCCAGACGTGCATCCTGCATTTGGTCTTCCGCTGGCTTTCCCAGAGCCAGTGATCATTCCAAGATGTGTGTTTGACATGTCACACCACAGGGTAAAATCCTTACATTCCAAACCCCTTAGCACAGATCACAAGGCCCTCTAAGAACTGCCTCAGTCTACCACTCCAGGCTCATGCCTGGTCATTCCCAGCTTCACGGCCTGCTTTCAAGCCATGCCAAACTTATTACTCTTTCCCAGACATGCTGGGAAATGGTGAGCATCTCAACCTAGATTCCTCTTCCCTATCTAGTTACTCAGCTGAATCCACTTATCCTTCAGTTCTCATTTCTAATGTCAACTCCTCTGGAGAGCCATCTCCAACTGTACCCCAAACAAGGATTGTCTGTCTTTCTTCTGTGGTCTCAAATTATATATGCCCTTACTGTAGCACTTTTCATGTTACATTGTAAATTCATGCTTGCATATGCCTACTCCACTAACTATAAGATTTTCAGGATTGGAATTTGCCCTCAATTTTAATCTTAGAACTTCAGTGACTGGCACCTAAAATAAAACCTTCAGCTTTTTTAATTATATAGGCTATCCTTAATTCTTTTATGTATTTTTGCTTTGGCAACTCCCTTAAAACTGCCATTGCTAATATTTTTTTCCTCTAACAGCCAAATTTTTTCTCAGCCTACTTTTGAAATTATTTCTTGGTAGTAATGTAATGATTTATCTTAATTTAAAAGGCCAAGAGTAATAAAAAGTTATAAGAAGATATCAGAACAGACGTTTGATCCCAGTTTACAACACCCCCCTTAATATACACACTATCCAGAGCCACCTGTTTCTAACTAACGTGAGTACACTGCTATACTTTCATCTATCCATTTCAGATAATACAGTGACCTTCTATCACACTACATGAGGGTTTCAGCTTCTTTATAGTCTATTTCCTTTTCCAATATTGTTTATCACAATTTTAGTCAAATTCTTATTCAGTGATTTTAAAATTTATGATATTAATATTGTTCACATCTGTGCCAAGTGGTGCACATGATTACATGCCCTTTCTTGTACAACTTTTCGTTTTTCTTCAAGTTAATGTTTGCCTCCATTTTTTAGATTTGATTATGTTTTCCTTGAAAAGCCGGCTAAATCGTCTCATATCCTGCAACAGCCCTCCAAATGCCTGTCTTAATATTGTCAAATAAGCTTTCCGTTCCATCCTTCTGTTCCAGTTTGAAATGTGGCTCTCTCAGGACTGTCCTCCTGGATATTTTCTTGGCTTTTCTCTTGTGCAGGAACCCCTGGTTCCCAGCTTACTTATCTTATTCTTTCTTAGTTTTACACTCCCATTTTTTGTAAGTACATACTCTACTAGCTTTCTGAGAAAGGATAAAGTTTTGAAAAATTGAATGTCTCAAACATTCTTAATTCATCGTCCTAGAATTTGCCTCAGTGTGGCAGTTTTGTTGCCAAAGATGGCTACAATAATTCCTCCTGCCCCTTGTATTCCCACAATTTTCCCATATGACTTCGCCACTTCTCCTGCCACAAAGTGAAGTCTATATCTCCACTCCCTAAGTTGGGGAGGCTTTGTGACTTGATTTGACCAATATGGCTAAAGTGACATTGTGTGGCTTCTGAAACTAGGCCTCAAGGGACATTACAGCATCTGTTTTCACCCTTTTGGAATGCTGGCCTAAGACTCCCATGTGAAGAGGCCAGGACTAGCCTAGGAAACCTGGTAAGGAAATTGCTACTGA
The DNA here is from genome assembly GCF_009761245.1 of Sapajus apella. Classification (NCBI taxonomy): domain Eukaryota; kingdom Metazoa; phylum Chordata; class Mammalia; order Primates; family Cebidae; genus Sapajus; species Sapajus apella. Next base: position 10,408,296 of record NW_022436997.1, read on the forward strand.
AGACAGAAAAAAAATGCTTACCTGTGTTACGCAGCAATGAAACAATTGACAAGACAATTGCCTAGAGTATTTGTAAGATAGAAAATGTATCTAATGAGCTTATAAACTTGGCTAAGGAGATCTTTAAACAGTATATTGGAAGTGTCTGTTGGGTACTTGTAGCTGCACATTACAAGGAATTCTGTTTGCAAGCAGAGTGAGTAGTTAAGATTTGCTGAGTTATAAATGAAACAATTTCTCATCCCTAGTTTGTCCAGTTAGCAAATACCTTCAAAGTAAGAAATAGCCTTGGTAAAGATCAGTTTAAAAATGTGGTTGTAGGCCAGATGTGGTGGCTCACATCTGTAATTCCCACACTGGGAATTATTTACAATGTAAAAGTTACATTACTTACAATGTAAATTGTAATGTAACTAAGAAAAGTTACATTACTTATAATGTAACATGAAAAGTTACATTCAATGTTACATTGTAAATGTAATTCTCAGTATGGGGAATTACAGGTGTGAGCCATTGCAGTTGGCCTACAACCACATTTATGAGGCAGGAGGATTGCTTGAGCCATGGAGGTTGAGGTTATAGTGGGCTATGCTCATACCATTGCACTCTAGCCTGGAAGACAGAGCAAGACCCTACAGCTATGGAGGTTTCCTTACCACTATCCCAGTCTCTGCCCCCTGCCTAGTTCTAATACCAATGTCACAAAATTTAGGGGTTTGTTATGGTACCAATTTATGTTTTATTGGTACCTACTTCTAGGTACCAGTTTATGTTTTATTTCATCTTTGTTGTACAAGGAACCACCCCACAACGTAGTAGCTTAAAATAACAACCATTTTATTTTCTTTGGATTCTGTGAGTCAGCAATTTGAGCTGGTCTAGCTGGGATTGCTCATGTAGTCGCAGCCATCTAGAAGGTTGACTGGGGCTGATTGGACTAAAATAGCCTCCTTTCATACCTGGTAATGTATTCTGGTTGTCAGCTGGTTGGTCTGGGGGTGGAGGAGAGCTTCAGTTAGAATGATTTATCTCTGTTCCTCAGGTTTCTTATCTAGTAGGTTAGGCCTGGCTTGTTCACACTGGTAGACTTTGAATAGCATTCCAAGAAGTCAAGAGTGGAAGCTGCAAGATCTCTTGAGCCCTGGGCTTAGAAATTATGCTGTATCAGTTTCGCTACTTTTATTTTTGCTTGAAGTAAGTCAAGACCAGCTTAGATTCAAGGAATGGGGAAATCGATTCCACTCCCTAATGGGAGAAGCAAAATCACATTGCAGAGAGGTCCAAGTACCCAGATATGAAGGAAGGTTGTAGTCATCACTGCAACAATATAACACATATGTTATATAACTCTAGGTTAAATTGATTTTTACTCAGAATTCTGAGGCATTGCTTCATTGTCTTCTAATTTTTCTTGTTGCTATTGAGACTATTAGTGCTGTGGTATAGCTGGTCCTCTGTATCTGTGGGTTCTGCATCCATGGATTCAACCAACTGCAGATTGAAAATATTCAAAAAAAAAAAAAAGAATGGATGTTTGCATCTATACTAAACATGTACAGACTTTTTCTCCTTGTCATTATTTCCTAAACAATACAACAGCTATTTACATAGCCTTTACATGGTATTAGATATTATAAGTAATCTAGAGATGATTTAAAGTATATAGGAGGATGTGCATAGGTTATATGCAAGTACTACACCATTTTACGTGAAGGACTTGAGCACCCACGGATTTTGGTATCCAAGGGAGGTCCTGTAACAAAACAACCATGAATATCAAGGGACAATTGTATAGGTAACTCTACATTGTATAGCTAACTGTTTTTTCCCTCTCCCTTTGGAAGCTTTTTGAACCTTCTGATTATTCCCAATATACTGAAATTCCATGATGAGTCCTGCTGTGGCTTCTTTTTCATTCATCCTGTTGTCATTGCATAGATATTATTTAATCCAGAGATCCTGCCCTTTGATGTAGAAATGTTCTTATATCTTGTTTTCAATCATTTCCTCTCCTCAGGGTTCTCTGCTTGCTCTGCCTAGAACTCCTGTTATTCAGATGTTGGACCACTAAACAGATTCTCTAATTTTCTTAACTTTTCTGCCTGGTTAGTCTCTCTGAATATTTTCTTCTATTTTTTGGAAAATTTCCTACACTGTATTTCCTTTTTTTCTACTGAATGTTGTATTGCAGCATTCATGTTCTTTGCTTTCCAAGAACTCTGTCTTGATCTTGATTTTTCTTTTTAAAATATCTTGTTCTTATTTCCAGGATTTCCCTGATATTATTAACTATATTTTCTTTAAAGTTTTCTTCTTTTTGCTGCACTGTTTCTGTGCACTTTGGGCTCTTCCTTTATTCCTTTTCAGTTTTTTTTCTTTTATAGTAGACATTTTCCTCAAATGGCATGATCCTTGGCTGCTCATCACATTGAAAGCTAATTGGGAGGACAGGTACGGTGGCTCACATCTGTAATCTCAGCACTTTGGGAGGCCAAGGTGGGCAGATCACTTGAGGTCAGGAGTTTGAGACCAGTCTGACCAACATAGTGAAACCCTGTCTCTACTAAAAATACAAAAATTAGCCAGGTATGATGGCAGGCACCTGTAATCCCAGCTACTTGGTAGACTAGGGCAGGAGAATTGCTTGAACCTGGGAGGCAGAGGTTTCAGTGAGCTGAGGTTGCAGTGTGCCAAGATTGCACCATTGCACTACAGCCTGTGCAACTTAGCAAGACTGTGTCTCAAAAAAGGAAAGAAAGCTGATTGGAAGCTCTAAGGTATAATATAGGCACTTTACCTGTGGTCTTCATGGTAGACTCAGCCAGTGGACAAATGGCTCATTTCTTGACTACCTTTAGGTCTTTCCTCTGGGGTAGTTTACTTTCTCCAGAAAAAATTTTAACAACACTGCCCTTAGCCCAGAACAAGAGAGACCCTTGCGTTGGCCTCTATGCTTTAGAAGGCCTCACCCTGGCCCTGCTCCTGTCATCCCTCCCTATAGAGCAAGTCCATAGGACCAAGATGTTATGCCCACCTGGAATCCAAGCTGCTCTCTCTAGACTATTCTCCAGGCACTGGGACCTCAGAATTCCCTGCTCACATGCCTCTGAACATGTTCCCAAGGCCTGTATGTGTGTGTCTTCTCCAGAGCATCTTAAACCTGCACCCCTAAGCCTGAAAAGGGGCTAAATGGCAGCTGATTGCAGGCCTATAGGTTATTGCCACATTTATCCAGTTTGGTAAAATATCCTTGCTTTTTTTTTTTTTAGCTAAATATATAACTAGCTAAAACTTTTTAACCAGAAAAGGTGGATAAACATGATATAATATTTCCTGTGCCCCAGGAGGAAATAGGAGAATAATAATTTCTTTTTTTGAGGAATTTCACTCTTGTTGCCCAGGTTGGAGTGCAATGGTTTGATCTCAGCTCACTGCAACATCTGCCTCCCAGGTTCAAGCAATTCTCCTGCCTCAGCCTCCCAAGTAGCTGGGATTACAGGCACCTGCCACCATGCCCAGCTAATTTTTGTATTTTTAGTAGAGACAGGGTTTCATCATGTTGGGCAGGCTAGTCTCCAACTCCCGACCTCAGGTGATCCACCCGCCTCAGCCTCCCAAAGTGCTGAGATTACTGGCATGAGCCACCACACCTGGCCGAGGATAATAATTTTTGATAACTAGACATGCTTCCTGCTTCAGCACCCAGGTGGAAAGGAAATCCACAGGTCTCAATGGAGGACTCTGTCCTGACTGCAGCAAGTAGAGTCTCTGACGTCAAAACAATTTGTTTCCACCCATAAATTGAAGAGAAAAGACCAGGACAGGTCTTCATGGGACCGTTTAGAAAGTTAACAAAAAGTGTTTCACTCTGTAAACTGCAAAAGGCACAATAAACGTAACCCTGGAGAGGCTGGGCAGCACTTAGATGAACCAGGAAAGGAGGCAGTGAGAAACCAGGCAGAGGCAGATTGATTACAAAAGTAACAAGGCTTCAGCTCACAGCTGTTTCCCATGCAGACTTCTTCCAAAGCCTCTTCTCTTCTCATGCAAGTCAGTCTTTTTGGATCTAATTTTTAATTTGTGGTTTTATATTCTTTGTTTGTTTCTGTTTGGGGTGGGGTTTTTAATTGGTTTTCGGGTTTTGGTTTTGTGGTTTTTTTGTTTTGTTTTTGTTTTTGTTTGAGGCAGGGTCGCCCAGGCTGGGTCGCTCAGGCTGGCTCACTGCAACCTCCACCTCCCTGGCTCAAGCAATCCTCTCATCTCAGCCTCCAGAGTAACTGAAACCACAGGCTTATGTTGCCACACTCAGATAATTTTTAAATTTATTGTAGAGATGAAGTCTCACCATATTTCCCAGGCTGGTCTCAAACTCCTGGCCTCAAGCGATGCTCCTGCCTCAGCCTCCCAAAATTCTAGGGTTACAGGTATGAACCACTGCACTGGCCTGTCTGATTTTGTATTCTTTTCTTTAAAGATGACTTTAGAATTGTATAAATTTTAGGCTCACAAAACCTAGATCTGCTGAGGATGGGTTATATATATATATATATATATATATATATATATATGAAACCAGAGTCTCGCTCTGTCACTCGGGCTGGAGTGCAGCGGTGCGATCTCAGTTCACTGCAACCTCCGCCTCCTGGGTTCAAGCAATTCTCTTCCCTCACTCTCCCAAGTAGCTGGGATTACAGGCGAGCACCACCACACCCAGCTAATATTTTGTATTTTTAGTAGAGATGGGGTTTCACCATGTTGACCATGATGGTCTCGATCTCTTGACCTCATGATCCACCCACCTCGGCCTCCCAAAGTGCTGGGAGGATACTATATATTAAAGCTCTCTCTCTCTCAGTGCACACGCACACGCGCACACACACACACACACACACACACACGCACTATATAGATATATTAAAATACTCTATGTGTGTGTGTATATATATATATATATACACATCTCTAAACATATTAAAACATTTCCTATATGTACATATATTTATGCATTTGTGTATACAGTCACACACCCACTCAGAAAGAGAGAGAGAGAGAGAGAAAGAGACTCTACCTGATGAAATCACCAATTCAAAGCAGTGACCATAAAAAATTCTAAGAAAAATAGGAAACCCCAAAAGAATGGTGGATGCAAAGTAAGTTTAAATAATCTGATCAAGAAATAATTCAGAAACTAACTTTTAAAGGACATCAACATCAATATGGAAAATCATCTCAAATCTGGTCCATTCAGGAAGCCAGGCAGAGGGTCAGAAGTGTGATCATGTTTGCCATTCTTCTCCAGGATTTGCTGACCCAATTGGCACCCATCTGTAGCCTCTTGAAGAAACAAAATCTGCACTTACCTAATGCTGCCAGCAGGTGGTAGACTTGGATTACTCAGGCATAATCATTTGAGGCACTGAGCTAAAACAGTCTCATCTGATCTCAATTTTGTAAGATAGAACTTGTGGTTTTCCTCACTTCTCAGGTGAGACTTGGTAACACTTGAGATGTTCAATAACTTGCTCATATAGTATGATGTTTTCCATGATTTTTGTTTGGAGATGTGCAAGGTGAGTTATGTAAGTTAATTCTGTCAGCACAAACATGAGAACTGGAAAAAGAATAAAAACAAAAAGGAAAGGCTGAAAGTGCCTGCCAGGTGGATGGATCCTAGCTTGCTTTCTGCTTCCAAGGGCTTCCTGAGCTCTTCCCTTGGCAAGAAGAGCCTTGGTCTTTCTCAGAGACCCGAGGTGCTGGGAACACTGCCTGCCCAGTGAAGGTTTCTGCTGCTTTCAGGGTGCTCGGATGGCTCTTTGTATCAGGACCATCTTCAAGTGCGAGGCAGTGTTCGGCCCTAGCAGTGGATCTCTGGATCTGCTGGATCCCTGTGGCCTGTGCTGTCCACAGCAGCTCACCCCTCCCTCCTGGATAAAGGAGAGCTGAGAAGGATGGGACACAATTGGTCCCGATGGCTTCTTCTGATCAGGCAGTCACTCCAAAGAACCAACGCCACTCACTGGAGCCAGCCTTCCAATGCCTAGCGTCTCTCATCACAGCTGAAAGGTTGCAGCATGCTCCAAATGTCTTTTCCTCTCTTCCCTTGCTGAAGGCCCTGGAGGCCAGAGGTAGTTATTGGTGGAAACGGACATGGCAGCTTCTGCGTAGACAACTGTCTGTCATCATAAGGAGATGGCACTGCTCTGACCACCTGTGGGACTTCCCTTTCAATCCCGCAGGCCAACCTGGTCCCTGCTAGATGTACACCTGGATCCTGAGCCTCCATGAAAACACCACTGTTTTTGTGATTATCTGATAAGAGGCCTCAAGCTCACGGAACACAAAATCTGTGGGGCTATGCCAGTGGCTTAAGCTTTTAATCCCAGTGTTTTGGGAGCCTGGAGCAGGATGATGACTTGAGCTAGGAGTTTGAGGTTACAGTGAGCTATGACCATGCCACTGCAGTCCAGCCTGGGTAATAGAGTGAGATGCTGTTCTATAAAAAAAGAACTCTGGTCTTTTCTTTTCTCACAATCATCATCCAGTGCAATGGGAGGCACACAGTGGCTATCACAGCTCATGAGCAAATCACTTGCTAATGCTTATTTTTATAATATTTTCATGTGTAGCAAAAGCAAAGCAAATTGTTTAATAAACAATAATGGCTTTCCTTGAGTGAGGTGAGCAGAAAATGGATGCTTGAGTTAGACGCCTGGCTTCTAAACCTAGCCCCACTACTTACTAGTTTAGGGACCTAGGGCAAGTGACTTCCCATGCCTCTGTTCCCTCATTTCTAAAATAGACGATTAATAGTCATAGGTTTCTCATAAACTTGTTAAAGAGGATTAAGTAATTTAACACGTGTGAAGTGCTTAGAATGGGGCCCACAGTTACCATTACTCAGCAGTTCACAATGGTGAAGAGCAGACCTAAGTTCAAATCTCATCCCTGCTCTGTATAAGTCCTCTGATATTGACTGCATCATTTAATCCCTCTAAGCCTCAGTTTCTTCATTTGGAAAATGTAGGTATAAATAGATACCCTTAGGGTTTTTGTGAGAATTAATAAAAGTGCATGATTCTATATACATTTGCAAGTAGAAAACAAATGTTATTTTTATTAAGAAAATAATAAATTTATTTAATAAGAAATAGCGTTTAATGTGCAAAAAAAGCATGATCTCAATAACCCTACTCATCTTCAGTTACTGCAGTAAAATTCCAACATGCTACTTTGCCACTAAGTCGCTAAATGAGCTGTTTTTCTCCATGTTTTATGATAAAAGTCATTGTCCTTCCACTGGTAAGAACTAATTATTGCTGAGTGAATTATTAATTCGGCATCATTAAGCAACTGTGCTCTTTAAAAAGGCTAATTTGAACTGCAAGCAAAACATGTAGGAAGAGTACAGCTACTATAAATTCAACATAAGCATTTAAAATTCATTGGGACTTCTTAGCTGAAGCCATGTTTTAACAGCTGTATAAGTTTTAACAGATGTAGAAGTTTTTTCTTAAATTAGGGACCAAACTCTGCATGTGAAATCATTTTTAAATGCTTCCCTCATGGGAACAATGTTGAAATTAGTGACTTACCACCCACTAGATCCTCAGTCAGCTTCTTAAGAGCAGGAACTATGTAAAATGCATCTTTTTGCCCCCAGCACCAAGCACAGTGCTCAGCACTAGGATCAATCAAGTTTCATTGACCAGAGCTGGTGAAGGAGGCCAGGAGAGGAGGGTAGTGAGCCAGAGAGGAGCCCAGGGTGGCATCCAGCCAAGTTCTCAAAGGCACGACAAAAAGATGTTCTAAACTCCCAATGAGCTACCTAGAAAGCCCAGGGTTGAGCTTTTTTCAAAAATCCTGGAGAGAGGGGCACCACATGCGGCTTTTCCATCCATGCAAAGAACAGAGTTACAGGAACATTAAGAGAGGCTACACAGAAGGGCACAAGTTATTGGTGGCACCAGGGAAAGTCTGGAATTCTAAACACCAAAGCATTCAAAGTTAATTGTGTCTCTGATAGGGTGGCAGTATGAGAGGTTATTTCTTTTCGCTCATCTCTGTTTTTACTTTTCCCACAATAAGCTTATATTTCTGCATCAATTCATTGCTCTTGGTGACTCTTGGATCCATCCTCTGAAAGGTCTTTTCTTCTCCATAACAGTCCTTGGGTTATGTCCTTCAGAAGTGCTCTTCTGAAAAGGGCATTTTGGAGAAGGTACACTTCTTGATGGCTGCATAGCCTTATCTTTTTTCTTTCTTTCCATATGAAGTTGGAAGCTTTGAAGTATTTCTATATCTTGAATAGTCAGTCTCTTTTAGTCCAGACTGGTGGTGCTTTTGCTAACACAGATCTCTCAAAAAAAAATGGAAGGTTTTTATTTTGATCGACTCTATGTATTAAAAATCACACAATTCTGATGAGGAATTATTGATAAGAATTGGGCACATCTGGCTTTTTAAGGTACTACACATTTAAAGCTTTCTAGAAGCCCAAAAGTGTACCTTAATTATTTCAGAGATCTTAGTTAATTATGTGATGGTCATGACCCTGATCTGGTCCTCTCCTAACCTGAGTTTCTTTCTCGTCTTTAAACTTTGCTGACTGCAAGAAGGAGCCCAGTGCAGTGATTTTTGTTTCTCTATTTCCTCTAACATACACCATATGGTTGGCAACAGTTTGACAAACATTTTGCCACAACATAATAAAGGTTATCAACCTTCCAATTTAAAATATTTTAGTCCTTACTATTCACTAGCTATCTCCTCCATTTAAGCCAGTTTCTCTTTTTTTCATTTAGCAAGGTACACATCAGGCACCACATTTTCTATCAGTCAGAATTCTTAGTTGGAAGCAATAGAAATTAATTCTCACAAGACTAAGCAGAAAATAAATGTAATAAAAGATATTGTGTAGCTTGCAGACTCCCCAGAGAGCCAAAGAATCAGCTTTGGAGACTGCATAGCTATTGCAAGGTAGATACCACTGTAGGCTCTCCCAGGAATCACACCACAGATCATACCACCATGCTCACTGCCTCTATCACTACCACCAGTAAGCCATGAAGATTTGTGCTTTGCTTGTAAGAGCTGTTAGTATTATCTACATGAATATTCTTTCTACTTGCTAAAAGGTATGTTTAATTACAAGTAAATTGTTGAGTTTTTATCAAAATTGTTCTCTTCATTTACTGAGACAATTTGACTTTCTCCTTTAATCTCTTATTTTCTAAAACTAAACGTTGGCATCCTTGAAATTAATACAACATGATCGTAATATATCATCTTTACAGATATTACTGAACTAACTTTTTGACTTTTTAAAGAATTTCTGAGTTTATACTCATAAGTGAGAGGAGCTCATAATTCTCAGAAATGGCTATATGAATATTAGATAAATTGGACTGCAGAGCAAAGAAAATTTCTAGGGACAAAGAACATTATACACCGATAAAGGAATAAGTCCATCAAGAAGGCATAGCAATCTTAAGGGTAAATGCGCCAAATAACATAGCTCCAAAGTACATGGAGCAAAAACTGATACAGCAGAAAGAAAAATATTAATAATACAAATACACATTGCATTTAGAGATTTTAGCAACCAGACAAAGACAGTGCAAGAAAAGAAAATTACAGACCAGTATCCCTCATGAGCTTAGATCCTCAACAAAATATTAGCAATCAGACCCAGGAATACATGGGAAAAAATAAAATATCAGAATTAATGGAGTTTATCCAGGAATACCAAGACTTATTTCAGTATTTATAAACCAATCAATGCAGTCCACTATAATAACCACAGAAGAAAAATCACATAATCATATAATTAATACAGTAAAAGCATTTAACAAAATTCAAATCCACCCATAATGAAAGTTATCAGCAACCTAGGAATAAGAAGCAACTTTCTCAACCTCATAAAGTGCATCTACAAAAACCTTATAGCTAAATCATACAAAATGGTCAAAGACTGAAAGCTTTATTGCTAAAATCAGGAAGAAAACAACGATATCTGGACTTACAACTCTTATTCAACATAGTTCTAGAAATTCTACCCACAGAAATAAGCAAGAAAATATAATAAAAGTCATAGAGATTAGAAAGGAAGAAATAAAACTATCTCTAGTCACAGATACCATGATTGTCTACGTAGAATATCCAAATATCTTTTAAAAAGGGAAAAATCTACTAGAACTAATATAAGTGAGATTAGTAAAGTCACAGGATGTAAGATCAGCACTGCTGAGTTTAATATTTTGCTGCTGCCATCTTGAAATTCTGAATAAGTTTTGAACAAGGGACTTCACATTTTTATTTCGCATTGAGTTCCACAAATTATATAGTTAGTCCTACCTTAGATGTCATAGTATCTGTGGTCTTTATTCAGAGTTATCTATCTGCAAAGTCCACATTGGCTTTGTTTCCAACCAGAATTATTGGAAATTTGCTCAGTGCTTTACTCTGAGAATTTGTCATTGATTTTATTTATATGTCATTCTCAAAAAGACAGTTCTTCAAAACCACCTCCAAGAGAGACTAAGGAAGCTGATGGGAAACCTGCTTTGCTCTTCAAATGCTATTCTTTCATGACTCCAAACTCTTCCTATCCTTGTGTACCCAAGCTGCTCTTCATGAATCACATATTGCTGCTCTGCTAGCAATTACACGTGGCCTTATGTATAAATCTTCAGTGGCTGGATTACACTTTGGGACAAAATAGGACTAAATGAAGTGGATAGAAAATGCTGACTTGCCCCTCACACCTCTTTCAATCTTTTGTCCATATCCTTGGAATAGACTTAGCTCACACTAGCCCACAGAATCCCAATCCCTAGGTCCAGCTCAAGATATCTGCCTGGCAGGCTGATAGAGAGCAATCAGGTGATCCTGAGGATTAGACAGCCTCCAAAAGAGCAAGTTCACTTAGGGGAACACTGCACCAGAGGCTGGTCAGGGTTCTCCGAGGGACAGAGATGTGTAGTATCCAACTGGAGAATATGGTGGCAGCTGGTAAGGGGCTCTCTCCTCAGCACCGGCTCCCTCTTAATATCTTTGGATTTAATTTACTATTGTTGTTGTCTTACTTACTTATTGGAATGAATGCTTAATTATTAATTTCTTCTCCTTTTTTCCTAATATATCCTTACAAGGCTACATATTTTCTTTTAAGTACCATTTTGGTATATCTCGCAGATTTTGATATGTAGTATTGTTGTTATCATTCTGATCATATTCTTTTCCAATATTTCATTGTGATTTTGTCTTTTATACACAGGCTATTTAGAAGTGTGTTTTTATTCATTTCCAAACATGTGGGGTTTCTCTAGTTTCTTTTTGGTTGATTTCTAGCTCAGTGACATTATAGTCAGAATACACACTTTGTATGATTTCAATCGTGGAAATTTGTTGAAACTTGCTTTATGGCCCTGTCCAAAAAAAAAAAATGGTTCATTTACGGTCATCATAAAAATGGCCAATTTTTATAGATACTCTGTGTGCTTGGAAAGAATTTGTATTGTGCTCTCATTGACTTTGTCATTCCATTCTGTATATGTTTACTAAGCCACATTTGCTAATGACATTGCTCAAATATTATATAATTTTACTATTTTGAAGGCTATTTCTCTCAATAACTGAGAAAAATGTATTCAAATTTCCCTCTTGTGATTATAGATTTGTTTATTTCTTTTCTTATTTCTTCCTATTTTTATTTTTTTAACCTTAGTTTCTAGTTGGACTAGAATATTCTTCCCATTTTGCTTTATATCTCAAGAGTTTGTTTTGAGGAACATAAAAATATAGAAGTCTTTCTTACAATTTTTACACATGTAAGCTGAATTTGTTTTATGTTTTTTTTAAGTCCCGGTAATGTTTGTGCTTTTCCTGGCCAGAGATTTGTCATACATTTTACTTTTTTTATGTTTGTTGCCCTTTTGTTCTATGTTTATGTTCTTTGTTAGTTTCTTCCATTTTCTCACAATTTATTTTGCTATAATTTCTCTAACTTTTTAAAATGATGTTTTTAGGTTTCTTCTTATACAAATATTTTAGGATATAACACTTGTTCTTTGTATTATTTTAGCTGAATTTGCAAATTTTTATCTATATTTTAATATTGATATGTCCTAAACATTTTCTAACTCCATTATGATTTTCTTACATTTATGAGCTATTCAGAAATATTTTTAAAATATTATATATATATGTGTGTGTGTGTGTGTGTGTGTGTGTGTGTGTGTGTGTGTGTCCTAGTTGTTATTTTTGTTTTTAATTTATAATTTGATTTTGTTGTAGTCAGAGAATGTGGTCGGTATGATACTTATTCTTTGAAATTTGCCCTAGTCTAGGTAACACATAGTCAATTTTCACAATTATTCCATGTAAAAATATGTATTTGCTTATTGTTTGGTTAAGGATTCTGTGTATATTCACTAGATGAAGATTCCTTTATCATTTGTGTTCTTCAGATCTATTATGGCCTTACTAAATTTTGTCTACTTTATTTATTGTTCACTGAGAGAACTTTCCCATTACAATTGTGGATTTCTCAGTTTCTTCCTGTAATTTAGTCATGTTTTGTTTCATTGTTTAATGGGCCGTAAGACTGTAGTATTATGTTCCAATTGGTTTAAACTGTTGTATGTTCCTGGAGAATTTAACCCTTTATTATTATTTGGTGACTTTCCTTTCTTTTTTTTTTTTTTTTTTTTTTGAGACGGAGTCTTGCTCTGTCACCAGGCTAGAGTGCAGTGGCGCAATCTTGGCTCACTGCAACCTCTGCCTCCTGGGTTCAAGCGATTCTTCTGCCTCAGCCTCCCGAGTAGCTGGGACTACAGGCGTGTGCCACCACACCCAGCTAATTTTTGTATTTTTAGTAGAGATAGGGTTTCATCATGGCGAGAATGGTCTCAATCTCTTGACCTCATGATCCTTCCGCCTCGGCCTCCCAAAGTGCTGGGATTACAGGGGTGAGCCACCGCGCCTGGCCATTTGGTGACTTTCTTTATCACTAAACATGATTTTTGCCTTAAAGTCAAATATTAAAAGTAGATAATAATTAAAATATCACCTGTTCTAATGTACTGACACCAGCTTTCTTTTGGTTAGATTTGCCTGGCATATCTTTTTCCATTTTACTTTCATCTTTTTTGTTTCCTTGGTTTGTCTCCTTTCTGCAGCATATGGATTTTTTTAAAAATTCAATTTAACCAATTTGCTTTACTCTCCCCAAAACATACCATTAGTTGCCTACATTTGTTGATATTACTAATATACTTGGATTTATATCTTCCATATGATTCTTTTTTATTTATTGTGCTTTATCTATGATTTTTTTCTCTTCCTGTCTTCTGACATGATCAAATATTTTAAATTTCATTTTTGCTTGATTTAGAAGCCACAAACTCTATTTCTGTTCTTTTAGTGATTCTCCTAAAATGCTAACACACTTCTTAACCAAGTGTCAATTTAATATTGCCATGGTTAAGAAAACCTGCTCAGTACCTGGCTGTGCCAGTTTGAATCACAACTCAGCCACACCCTACTGTGTCCCTTGGCAAGTCACTTTTAGCCTCCTGAGGGCCAGTTTTCCCCTTTGATAAAATGGTAACAATAATAATATCAAATTCACAGGGCTGTTCTGGGAAATAAGTTAATTACACTAAAAAAAAAAAAGGCTTAAGACCATGTCCTGTGTAGAGCAGGCTTTCAAATTAACTGTTGTTATTGTTATTGCTGTTGCTGCTTCATTACTCTCGCCCTCCATCCAATACAAGGATTTTAGAATTCTTTAGCATGACCAATGCCAAAACATTACTTTTTGGTAATTTGATTCCTTTTCTTTACTCTTTAGTCATTAGTGTTACTATTATTGTTTAATTCTGTATTTCTATAATTACTCTTTTATTTGTTTCTTTATTCATTGTTCCTCTTTCCTTATCAGTTCTTGATTCTGAGTTCAACTTTCTTCTCCCTGAATTACAAACTTTAGAAGTTCTTTCAGAGAAGGTCTACTGTAGGTAAGCTATCTAAGTTTTCAAAAATCTTGGCTGGGCTCAATGGCTCATGCCTGTAATCCCAGCACTTCGGGATGCCGAGGCAGGCAGATTGCTTGAGGTCAGAAGTTCAAGACCAGCCTGGCCAACATGGTGAAACCCCATCTCTACCAAAAAATACAAAAATTAGCTGGCAGTCTTGGTGCACACCTGTAATCCCAGCTACTTGGGAGGCTGAGGTGGAAGAATCGCTTGAACCCTGGAGATGGAGGTTGTAGTGAGCTGAGATCGCACCACTGCACTCCAGCCTGGGTGACAGAGTGAGAACCTCTCTCTCAAAAAAAAAAAAAAGAAAGAAAGAAAAGAAAATCTGTGTTTTCCCTTTGTTCTTGTCTGATTGATAGCTTAGCTTCACTGAGCAGAAGATCCTAGAATGACTGTGATTTTTCTCTCAGCACTTTATACGGAGTCTACATTCTGTCTTCTGGTCTATTGTTGGCTTTGCAGGAATTTATCTCTTTGCTGTGGCTGCAGCTTAAGATACGTCTTTGTCTTTGGGGATTCTATGGTTGCATTATGCTGTGCCTATCATGGATTTCTTTTTATGTATCATGCTCAGGACTGTGCTTTCTAAAGTTGAGGATTCATGATTTTCCTTATTTCTTAAAAACTCAAACATTATCTTTTCCCTGTTTTCTGTGTTTTCTCTCTCTGAGACTGAGACAGAAATAAAGAGTATTCAAATAGGTAAAGAGGAAGTCAAATTGTCTCTATTTGTAGACGACATGTTTGTATATTTAGAAAACCCCATTGTCTCATCCCAGAATCTCCTTAAGCTGATAAGCAACTTCAGCAAAGTCTCAGGATACAAAATCAATGTGCAAAAATCACAAGCATTCCTATACACCAATAACAGACAAACAGCGAACCAAATCATGAGTGAACTCCCATTCACAATTGCTACAAAGAGAATAAAATACCTAGAAATACAACCAACAAGGGATGTGAAAGACCTCTTCAAGGAGAACTACAAACTGCTGCTCAACAAAATAAGAGAGGACACAAACAGATGGAAAAACATTCCATACTCATTGTTAGGAAGAATCAACATTGTGAAAACGGTCATACTGCCCAAAGTAATTTATAGATTCAATGCTATCCCCATCAAGCTACCACTGAATTTCTTCACAGAATTGGAAAAAAACACCTTAAACTTCATGTGGAACCAAAAAAGAGCTCGCATAGCCAAGACAATCCTGAGCATAAAACAAAAACACACACACACACACACACACACACACACACAAACAAAGCTGTAGGCATCACACTACCTGACTTCAAACTATGCTACAAGGCTACAGTAATCAAAACAGCATGGTACTGGTACCAAAACAGAGATATAGACCAATAGAACAGAACAGAGGCCTCAGAAATGACACCACACATCTATATCCATCTGATTTTGACAACCCTGACAAAAACAAGCAATGGGGAAAGGATTCCTTATTTAATAATTGGTGTTGGGAAAACTGGCTAGCCATATGCAGAAAGCTGAAACTGGATCACTTCCTTACACTTTATACAAAAATTAACTCAAGATGGATTAAAGGTTTAAACATAAGACCTAACACCATAAAAACCTTAGAAGAAAACCTAGGCACTACCATTCAGGACATAGGCGTAGGCAAGGACTTCATGACCAAAACACCAAAAGCAATGGCAACAAAAGCCAAAATAGACAAATAGTATATAATTAAACTTAAGAGCTTCTGCACAGCAAAGGAAACTATCATTAGAGTGAACCAGCAACCAACAGAATGGGGAAAAAAAATTGCAATCTACACATCTAACAAAGGGCTCATATCTAGAATCTACAAAGAACTTAAACAAATTTATAAGAAAATACAACCCCATCAAAAAGTGGTAAAGGATATGAACATACACTTCTCAAAAGAAGACATTTATGCAGCCAACAAACATATGAAGAAAAGCTCACCATCACTGGTCATTAGAGAAGTGCAAATCAAAACCACATTGAGATACCATCTTCCGCCAGTCAGAATGATGATCATTAAAAAATCAAGAGACAGCAGATGCTGGAGAGGATGTGGAGAAATAGGAACACTTTTACACTGTTGGTGGGAGTGTAAATTAGTTCAACTATTGTGGACGACAGAGTGGTGTGATTCTTCAAGGATCTAGAAAGAGAAATACCATTTGACCCAGCAATCCCAATACTGGGTACATACCCAAAGGATTATAAATCATTCTATTATAAAGACTCATGCATATGTATGTTTATTGTGGCACTGTTCCCAATAGCAAAGACTTGGAACCAACCCAAATGCCCATCTGTGATAGACTAGATAAAGAAAAAATGGCATATATATACCATGGAATACTTTGCAGCCATAAAAAAGGATGAGTTCATGTCCTTTGCAGGAACATGGATAAAGCTGAAAGCCATCATTCTCAGCAAACTGACACAAGAACGGAAAACCAGCACCACATGTTCTCACTCATAAGTGGGTATTGATCAATGAGAACACAGGGACACAGGGAGGGGAACATCACACAGTGGGGCCTGTTTGGGGATGGGGACTAGGGGAGGGATAGCAGGGGGTGGGAGGATTGGGGAGGGATAGCATTAGGAGAAATAGCTAAAGTAGATGACAGGGTGATGGATGCAGCAAACCACCATGGCACGTGTATACCTATGTAACAAACCTGCACATTCTGCACATGTACCCCAGAACTTAAAGTTTAATAAATTTTTTAAAATATTGAATAAAGGTGAGAATAACTCAAAGTTTAGTAGTTGTAATAAGAGAAGAAATAGCTTGCTTTCTGAAAAAGCTAAAAGGAAAATGCAATTCATAAGTTCCAGACAACACCACCCTGCTACCAACGTAACAAATCTCTCAGACTAAGTGTGGGTCCCTTCTCTTAACCACCTGCCTTTGGCTTAGTGACAAGGACAGAAAAGTTACCTTAGCAGGCTGGCACTTTCTCTTGCTCAATGTTTACTTTTAATTTTTTATTTAATTATTTATTATTTTTTTAGATGGAATCACACTCTGTCACTCAGGCTGGAGTGCAGTGACAGGATCTCGGTTCACTCCAACCTCTGCCTCCCAAAGTGCTGGGATTACAGGCATGAGCCACCATGCCTGGCCAATTTTTGTAGAACATGTCTTCTGACTTGTTTTCCATCATAATTAATATGACACATTTGTCAACAAAAGGTCTTGGAAATGCTGCAATGTGCCATCTGGGAAGTTTTCTCCTGCATGAAACTGGCCTGAGCAGGTGGATAAACCCTTTACTTTAGGGCACTGTTTTCTATCTGTTAGCTGATGAGGACAAGACCACTTGTATGATGCGGTACTGCTGAGTCTTCAAAGAGGTTGTGTTTTTAATAAACAGCTCAAAACATTAAACCCCACCTCACCCCAAACCTAACCTCATTTGCCTCTTCTTTCACTGATCTTAGGAACCATTGAGTCAGAGTTGTACTTTTTACCCTTAACTCTGCACAACATGTGAGTGTGCAATCATTAGGCTCCATCTCAAGCATCCTTGAGAACAGAGCACAGCTTATCTTTGAAATCCCACCTAGTGCTGAGAACAACACAAACTCTCACAAATGATAATGAAACAAACTGACCCTGAGTCCCACTGGCTCTGAACGGATGAGGTAGGGAAGCCTGAGCCTGATGCCTGCTCTCCAACTGAGCAGCAGAAGAGATGGGGTGGCACAGGCTTTCAGAAGACGCAGTGGGCCGTGGTGGGCAGGTATCTGGGGGAGAAGTGACTGGAAAAATACAACAATCCAGTGGAAGATGCTGAAGGGTCTGGGTTCACACATGGACAGCAAGCTTCAGAAGGACACTGGCAGAATGGATGTGGAGTGGATGTACTCCCGCTGCATTGCTCCAGTAAGACCTAAGGCTGAAGGTGATGGGGAAGCAGATAAGGCACATGCAAGCTCAGCACAGGGAGAAACTTCTTAGAAACTCAGTGGGATGAGTAACTTCATTAGAGAATGAGTTTTGCTCACTGAACATTTTCATCTGGAGGCTGCAGGAGCAGTGGTCAAAGATGGTACAGACAGGATTCCTCAATGCCAAAGTTCCTCCCTTGATGGGATTTGGAGGCTCCTCAGTAGATGGACCAACACCATCCTGTGGGCTTGTGGAGAAGAGGATGACCACCTGCATAAGCACCACCATCTTTGAGTGTAACTTCAAGCTCGTGTGTAAGCAAGAGGGCGGGGCCAGGGCTTGTGGTCCCCCCACCACAAATAGCCCTCTGGCTCCTCCAACCTGTGCCACAGGTGACCACCAATAAAGTCCTCTGCTGAGAAAAAAAAAAGTACATCAGCTCAGTGGGGGATGAAGATGGCAGCCAGGGATGGGAAGTAAGAGGAAAGAAATTGCTGGCCTGTGCCTTTGCTCAGAACATAAATATCCTGGAAGAAACTCCCCACAAGGAATGTTGTCACCCTCTGGGCCCCTGAGCACAAACCCACACCATCATGTACATGGGAGGACAGGAGCATCTTCTCATATCCAGGATCATCTTCTCATATCCAGGATCATTGGGCATGGACTCCCTTCCTCACTACAAAGGGATTGGAGAGATCAAAGATGCTCTCTAAAAACAAAGTAACAATGTGAGAAAATGCCAAACTAGGGACTGGAGTAAGTTCAATCTTCCCAGTGAACTTCATTAAAAATTTCATCTAATTACAAATGATTATACTTCAAATACCTATGGGAGTCTCACTGGATGTGGGTGCAGCATTCATTCCTGAGGCCTCATAACTGCTCTCCTGAGAATAGCCAGTGCAGATGTGCAGGGTGAGAAGTCAAAGGCAGAAGGAAGCAGGTAAGAGCATTCCCTGCCTCTAAAGGAAAAGGGCTCCTCTTATTCAAAACACCAAGTTCTACTGAAACAAGTTGCAGATCTTAACAATAATAGAGATCACTGTATAGGAGAAACTTTAATGTATGCTAAAAAAAATTTTTTTTAGGAGGTAACATCCTGGTGTTTCTCAGATACAGGTAAATCATGGCCTTCCACATTCTCTTTCAATACAGGAAGCACTTGAGATCCTACAGACAGGAAACATGGGGAGGATAAATCCAGTGATGTGTGCATCAGGTACATGCCAAAGTTCACCTGTGAACAAAACAGCAACAACAACAAAAGGCTAGATTATTTTATCAGTTAAAATAACTTTGTAAATATTAACGTCTAACTTAAAAAAAATTCAGATCTTTAAAGACATGTACTGAGACTTGATATGTCCTATGTGCTACATAGTAGAATGCAGTGGGACATGAGGAGAATCCTAACTGTAGACCTCAAAGATTCTCATCATAAGGCATCCATCCTTTCCCTGTGGTCACCCTACACCTCTTCTTGCTAGGCACATCTCTGTCCCACATGTCCTGAACTTGCTGCAGAAGGACCTTCTTCCTATTCTCAGCCTGTGACCACCACCAGGCCGATTTCCCCTTTGCTGCCTGGTATAAAAGCCTTTTGGGGAAGATAATGGCAAAGCTCTGCATTTTCCTTGAGAAAGAATGATGCAAGTTAATTTTGTCAAATTCTCCTGAATAAGGGCGGAAGTTCCAAAATGAAGAGTAGGTAAGTCTGCTTAATGTTAACCATCAATGCAAGTGAGCCACTAAGAACTCTTCAGAGGACCTGACATGCTCCCCAGTCTGTCTGTTCCTGTGATAACATCTGTTGGACACCCTTATGTTCCAGGCCCCAGGCTAGGGGATTGGGCCAAGTTAACTCCTTAAGATTTGTAGAAATGTGAGTGAAGAGTGCACTCTCTGCACCCTCACTGTAACTGTTTTGTAAATCTAAAATTATTCCAAAATTTAAAAATAAAAAGTTCAGGCCCATGAAAACTACAGTGGTGCTGAGAAACACTATTTTCATGTACCCTAGTATTATATTTGTGCCTCCTTCTTTCTTCTCCTGGCAACCTGCATGGTGCAGGCTCAGGGTCCCGACACCCCAGATGACGCAGCCTACACTGACAGACAGGCTGCTTAACAGTCAAATGTACCACTCTGCAGGCTATTTCTATCCCGTAATTGTAAGAAGACTTACATAAGTCAAATATCTACACTGTTACATATTTCCTGGTTTTGAAGAAACACAGGAAACAATGTAGCAGTTTACCATGAATTAAGTTGCCAGCTTATTATTGGAAATAGATTCAATGTTTGCATTATTTCTGTTAATTTTCCAGAATTGTTCTATGCAGCCTGACTGCTTTACTTGGCTTCCTGGAATTCTTTGTAAACAAAAAGTCGTAACAGAAAGTATAAGCCTGAAAATAAACCTTTCCAAAGAATCAACATGTTGGAAGTTCAGTTTTTATAATCTGGAATTTATAACAACACTTAGTTGTTTTAACCTTCAAGAAAATGAATTTCCAGGAATAATGAATGAATTTCCAGTTTAATGAAATGTACTGATTCTTTCTATGCAGCTATTCTATTCATAGTAAGGCACTTTACTCTTGAGATCTCAGTGGTAAAGAATGATCAAGACAATAGAATTACTTGTTTTTATTTGTATATTCTCTATCTTTTCAACAAGATTTGAAAGCATAAAAATACATGTAGTAAAATTAAAAAAAAGTAAGAACTTGGATGGAAAGGAAAAATAAGATGGAACTACAAATTACAAAGTAGGTTAATGGTAGCCTAACAGCTTTGGGTATGCAGCAAGTCCCCCCATTTAAAAAATTACTCTGTACTATTTTGAACACAGTTCTGATATTGATAACACCAGGATTGGAAACCAGGTGATACATTTTGAAATCACACTTACCTTTCTTTCACGACTCTCAGAAAGTTTTTGGAAAATATGCTGGTTTCGTTGCCCAGTTTGCTGGTCAATACAAATCATCTGGCATCTGTGACAAGGCCCCAAAACCTGGCAAGTGAGAAAGGAAAACACAGTGTTGCCACAAAAGTGACCAGAGTCTTGCACTTCAGAGGGAGGAATCACGCAGAAATGTCTAGTCCCCTTACTATGGAGAGCCAGGATGCAGCACCTGTTCACCACCTCTGCTGGGGGAATCATCTGCACTTGTTTGTCACCTAAAAGACAGATCACTGCTTAAGAGCTTTGCAGAGAAAGAAAAGAGGGACTGAGAATCTTGATGATTTTCCAGAAATGTTGGAGAATGGATTTGAGGAAGAAAAACACTCAGTGACTGGGAGGACAAATTGGGAAAAGAAAAAATTCACAGGAAGCCGGGCACAGTGGCTCTCGCCTGTAATCCCAGCACTCTGATAGGCAGAAGTAGGCTGATCACTTGAGGCCAGGAGTTCAGGACCAGTCTGGCCAACATGGCAAAACTCTGTCTCTACCAAAACTACAAAAGTATCCAGGTGTTGGACACACCTGGATAATTACACACCTGTAATCCCAGCTATTCAGGAGGCTGAGGCAGGAGAATCACTTGAACCGGGAAGGCAGAGGTAGCAGTGAGCCGAGATAGCACCACTGCACTCCAGCCTGGGCAACAAAGCAAAAGAAGAAATAAGAAAGTAGAAAGAAGAAAGAAGAAGGGGGGGGGGGAGGGGGGGGGGGGAGGGGGATGGGGGAGGAGGAGAAGGAGGAGAAGAAAAGGAAGGGAGGGGGAGGGGGAGGGGAAGTTGCAGAGGCAGTGCAAGGTCATCAGAGAAAACTTTCATGTCTCAATGCCCTCTGACCCAGCAACTTCACGTCTAGGAATCTAACCTAAGAAAGGAATCAGAAGCCCAATCGCAGTCATGTTCAAAGATTGATCCTCACATTATTCATAATAGGAAAAACTTGTTAACATCATAAATGTCATACAGTGGAGAGAAATGGTTAAGTAAACCATGCTACATATATATGATGTATATGGTGCAGGCGTTAAAATTATATCATGCAGGTATTAAAAGGAATCTATAAAGACCTTAAAATAAAATGGGGAAATATTTTTTATAATTGCAATAAGCAGGAAACAAAATTATTTTCAATATATGTATATTTTAAGTATTGTGCATGTATGGCATGTAGGCATGGGTACATATATATATCCATATGTACCCATGCCTACATGCCATATATGCACAATACTTAAAACATACTGTTGCAGCTTCTTAATAAAGGTCATACTGTCTGGTAGAACTTAAAATCCCCCACAATATAAACATAAAAAAGAAAGTATGCAGCTCAGCAGTAATGAGACACTTCTTTTATTGCACATGTGAAAAGTACAAAGGTACTTGATTTTCTTATAACAATTTTCTCCTCAGCTCACTCATGAGCAAATACAAATTATGCACTGAAATTAGAAACACTTACCTAATCTGGATGTGTCTTGGCCTGTTCCTGTTACTGGTGTGAAAGTTGTAGATACCAGGATAAAATCACTCATCTGGCCCAAAGAAACTGGAGCCCAAATAGCACGAAGGAGGGGAGCTCAAGCTTGCATTTCTGAGATAACAACTGTCTCAAGGACTTTCTAAAATAATCCCACAAGAAATTCCTCCACGTCCTTCATGCATCGCATGCTTTTCATGATCCATGTCTTGCATGAATGGACGTATTTCTAGACTGGGTTTATCACTAGACATTCTTTAGGGCTGCAGCAGTTCAGATAAGACACTCTTCAAAGAATATTTGCCTGGTAACAACATCTCCACCAATGAACTGATGCCAACTCTGGCTTTGAGCCTCAGGAACCAATAAACTTTGTTTTCAAGCTGCTTGTATAAACTTCTTTTTGCCAATAAAAGCTTTCCCCTACTCTTCAGGTGCACCTGTGGCTTGCCATAGCTATGCATCCTACTTTATAATCCTTTTTACTTACTCCTGAATAAATTCGACACATTAAAAGATCATTTTTTTCTGGTGTGTGTTTTAAATTTTAGTTTGTTTTTTTGTTTGTTTTTAATTGGGAAAAGTTTTCAATTAGCAATAATCACACCTCAGATAAACCCCATTGGCTCTGATACTGCCACTGTGCAAAGCTCTGATTTTTTTTTTTTTTCAGGTTGACACTCACATTCTGGTGCTGGGTACCAAACCAATGGAAATATGGGCTCCGTGTGGTACCAAAGTCAAGATTCCCAGCCACGTAAGTATCCAGAACATGCTGGAAAGGAGCTCTACCAAGGACTTGGCAAACCTGTGACCCCTCCAGACCTCATTTCCTCGTCTAGATCCTTGGCTGAATTGGATGAGAACTATATCAGGGATACAGCGACTCAAGCCCAGGACTGGCAATTGGTCATGCTCAAGAGTGAAAACTATCACCTTAGACACAAGGATCCCTGCTGTGGAACGAGGCTTTGGTAATACCACAAAGCTGTGCCCTCGACTTTCCTGCACCCTCTGAGCTCTTGGCCTAGAAAACAGCTGATGTGTAGGCCAAGCTCCTGCAGAAAGGATGCCAGGGCCCTGCAGCTCACACCAGCCCCAGCCTCCAGCAGTCACCCAACAGGCAACACCTTCTGTAGAAACCCCGTCACTTCCATGAAAAGCCCTCTTAGAACAGTTTCTCGAACTAGCAGAAGAAAGGGCATTTTCCAGACACTATTTTCTTTTACTTTTTTTTTTTTTTTTTTGAGACAGTTTCACTCTGTCACTCAGGCTGGAGTTTCGCTGTTGTCACCCAGGTAGCTCCCTGCAACCTCCACCTCCTGGGTTCAAGCGATTCTCCTACCTCAGCCTCCTGAGTAACTGGGATTACAGGCACCTGCCACCACGCCCACACAATTTTCATATTTTTAGTAGAGATCGGGTTTCACCATATTGGTCAAGCTGGTCTCAAACTCCTGACCTCAGGTGATCTGCCCACCTTGGTCTCCCAAAGTGCTGGGATTACAGGTGTGAGCCACTGTACCTGGCCCCCTGCAAAGAAAACAATTTTCTTATATCATCATCATTTTAAAGCTTCTTTTCTGGTATTCTTAACAACTAGTATTTTAAAAACTTGTTTACAGCCAGGCACGGTGGCTCACACCTGTAATCCCAGAACTTAGGGAGGCCAAGGTGGGCAGATCACAAGGTCAGGAGTTCTAGACCAGTCTGACCAACATGGTCAAACCCTGTCTCTACTAAAAACACAAAATTATCCAGGCATGGTGGTGTGCACCTGTAATCCCAGCTACTCAGGAGGCTGAGGCAGGAGAATTGCTTGAACCTGGGAGTCAGAGGTTGCAGTGAGCTGAGATCACACCACTGCACTCCAGGCTAGACCACAGAGCGAGACTGTCTCAAAAACAAACAAACAAACAAACAAACTTGTTTAGTAGCATATATATTCATTAAAAATCAATACAGAAGCATGAAGAATTAAAAGAGAAAGCACTCAGCAGCAGTGGTTCTCCTCTCCCCATCCACAGAGACAGTTGCTGCTCATGTAGCTACAGACCATCTCAGGACATCCCAGACTGTCCCAGGCCATCCTAAGACATCCAAGCCATCCCACACCATCCCAGACTGTGGCATGTAACTACACACAACTGCATATGTGCACCTGTGTAAACACACTTTCTGGGATCTCAGAGCCCACTTGGGTTTCTTTTTCAATTACTCTGCAATATGTAAGGACATCCATCCACATCAGGACATAGAGAGCCACCTCATCTTTGCATTTTGCAATTTTCACAATGGATGGCCTGGTATTCCATGGGTTGAAACACTTAGCTCTTCTCCTTTGAAGCCATGTGAATAGTTTCTAGTGCTTTCCTGTGATCAATAATTTTGTAATAAAGCCCTAATTCACATAACTCTCCTTCCTGTTTATTTTTTAGTATCAGTCTCCCAAAATGAGATTATAAGGCCAACGAGAATAAAAATATTTATGATTTGATAACACCCAGTAAAAAATTGTTTTCCAAAAGAGATGTGCTGGTTTCACTGTAATTGCTTCAGCACTGAGTATTATCATCAACAAACATCTTTTGAGCATTTGCTTTTTGCAGCGGGGGGGAGGGGAGACAGGGTCTTGCTCTGTCATCCAGGTTGGAGGGCAGTGGCTTCATCATAGCTCACTGCAGCCTCCATTTCCCAGGCTCAAGCAATGATCCCACCTCAGCCTCCTGAATAGCTGAGACCACAGGGCTGCACCACCATGCCTGTGCTAATTTTTTAATATTCAGTAGATATAAGATCTTGCTATTTTGCCCAGGCTCGTCTCAAACTCGTGAGCTCAAGCAATCCTTCTGCCTTGGCCTCTTAACGTATTGGGATTACAGGCATGAGCCACCATGCCCATCCAAGCATTTACTCTCTTAAAGGCACAGTATTGCCAGGTGTGGGGGCTCATGCCTATTATCCCAACCCTGGGAGGCTGAGGCCAGCAGATCACTTGAGCCCAGGAGTTTGAAACCAGCCTGGCCAACAGTTAAACCCCATCTTTACCAAAAATTTAAAAATTAGCTAGGTGCGGTGGCATGCACTGTAGTCCCAGCTATACAGGAGGCTGAAGAAGGAGGATTGCTTGAACCCAGGAGGCGGAGGTTGCAGTGAGCCAAGATAGTGCCACTGTACTCCAGCCTGGACAACAGAGTAAGACCCTATCTCAGAAAAAAAAAAAAGAAAGAAAAGAAAGGTACAGTATTAACTATATCTTATACTCTTTAATGCCTGCACTGGACTCCTGTGTATGATATTATTGATTGACTGATTGATTGACTGACAGGGTCTCACTCTGAGACCCAGCCTAGAGTACAGCGGGCAATCTTGACTCACTACAGGCTCGAGGTCTCCTCCCACCTCAAGTAGCTGAGGCTACAGGCGCACACCACCATGCCTGGCTACTTTTTCTTTTTTCTTTTTTTTTGCAGAGACAGAGTCTTGCTATGCTGCCCAGCCTGATAAAAGTATTTTTATACTTATTTTTATACGTGTATTAGCATTTTTATAGGATAGATTTCTACAAGTGAAATTATTGAGTCAAAGAGCATGCACATTTTAATTTTTACATTTTAATTAAAATCAAAAAATTAAAATTTAATTTTTTAATTTTAATGTAAAGCCTGCTAAGTTGTCTCAGAAAGGTTCCTTAAAGAGTCTTCCTTGTATTTACATCTCCAGATACCTGGAGAGGCACAGGTGCTACTGCTGCCAGGTAAGTTTCTGAGAGTGATGTCAGCCCAGTTCTGGTCCTCTTCCCTTTCCTCTTTCTTTTTTTCTTTTCTTCCTTTCTTCCTCCCTCCCACTCTCCACCTATCCAATAATGTATATTTAGTGTCTACTTTGTGCCTGGCAGGATATGTACCAGTAGGCATTTTTTTAAAAAAAACGTGTCAGAGACACAGGATAGAAAGTAAGAAAGAGTAAGGATGGAGGGATAAGGGAAACAGCAGGAGGGCTGCTGCCAGAGATGGGCTTGTGAGAGAGAATGTAGGAGATAACGGAATTGTTTTTCAAGAGGGAGCAACCGCCAGGGTAAGAGGAAGTCTAGGGAGTTAAATGCATCAAAAACATCTTGGGACATTTTGTTGTGCCATGCAATTTATTTCCTACACCCCAGTTCTCTAAAATTCTTTAAGAAAGATTCAAATGACTGTTTACTGCTTTCCTAGATGTTAGAGTGCTGTTCCTTCTGAGTGCAGAGCCTGAATACAAGGTAGCTCATCATAGTCAGTTTTTACCAGCGGCTAATTACACTACTACGGGTTGAGTATTTCCTAATTACATTACTACAGGGTGAGCATCTAAAATGCTTAGAACCAGAAACATTTTGAGATTTTTTTTTAATTTTGGAATATTTACATTATATATCTATGGTATACTTACCAGTTGAGCACCCCTAATTTGAAGATATGAAATCTAAAATATTCCATTGGTCATATCCTTTGACCGTCATGTCAGTGCTCAAAAAGATTTAGGTTTTGGAGCATTTCAGATTTCAGATTTTTGGATTAGGGATGCCCAGTCTGTATTACAAAAATAGTTTCAGCCCCCACTAAAGAACAGAGTGCATTCTGTGGCCTTCAATATTCTTTACCTCTCCTGTATGTTTCTTCCTTCAACAATTACTCATTGAGCACTGACTCTGGGCCAGTGTTGTCCAAGGCCCGAGAGGTGCAGCAGGAAACAAAACAGACTTGGCCTCACCCTCCTACACACTGCAGGAATAAGCGGAACATGACCCTGCAGCAGGTCAGGGGCATCCTTTCCAAGAAGGTGACATCTGAGCTGAGACCCTTGGACAATATGCCAGGCAGAAGGGATGGCAAGGGCTAAGGCAGGAAGGGTGGCTCTTTGGGGAACAGAGAGGTCACTGTGACAGAGGCTGAGAGGGAAGGGGTGATGAACTCAGAGACAGTGACAGCATGGGATCTCATGGGGGCTTGTCAACCATCTGAGGAGGACAGATTTTAGCCTAAGACATTTCTCCTCTTTCTCATATCTTTGAAACCCACAGCAAAAGTTTTGGGAGCCCAAAGCCAGGGAGACAGGACATCCTGGTGGCTTTGCCTCTGACAGTCTCCTCCCCAGCTACCAGCAAAGGCAGAAGAAGATGAAGCGTGTGGAGGAGGGATGGCCATGGGCACAGAGGCACCATCAGGCTTCTGGGCCTCCCTCCACAAACTCCAGACTGCCAGAAAGTCCAACAAGTTTCAGGAGGACAACATTCTCATGATGCAAGTATTCCAAAAAAAAAAAACGAGTTTAAGCCTAGACATCACGACAGCACAGAGGCAGTGCTGAGCCCTCTGATGGGGCACACCCTCTGTGGCTCACACGAAACTGAACAGCACAGAGGCAGCACAGAGCCCCCTGATGGGGCACACCTTCTGTGGCTCATGTGAAACTGACTGCTGCCATCTTCTTGGCAAATAAAAGATGGATTATTCCATGGGGTGTCTCAGAATGCTGAGGTGACATAACCTCCCACCAAGATTTTATAGTTAAGAGACAAGGACAGGGAGGAAGTCCCACCTGCATCTATCCAGGTCTGGGATTGAGGTCAATCTTCACTGACAACCCTGGAGAAGAATAACAGAACTTCCCAAAACTTACCTGGAAACGCAAAGAACCAATTGAAATCTCATCCCATTTCTCTTCTTCAAAAGCCCTTTTTCCACTGATAATTATATTGGCACGAAAACGCAAGCTGAGATCCTTCACTGAGAATAATTCCTCCTTTCCACTCTCATCACTGTTTAAGGCAACCAAAAAGAGTAAGTGGAGGGAGGGTGGCGGATAATTGTACCGCTGTAATTATTCATCATGCCTGCCGTGCAATACTTAACTTCATCAGCTCTACTGTGGCCTGCAGCCTGGATAATCAGAACAGACTTTTACCATGAGTGCAAGGCCAAGAGACACCCATCTGCTAAACAGACATTAGAGCCTCCCCTGGGATATGGTCCCATCTCCAGTGACAGGCCCACAGCAGCCAGGCAAAGGGTGAGCAGATCTTAGCTGAAGAGATGAAGGACTTTGGAAACCAGGTGAACAGAGCTCCAGTGAAGAAGCAACTTCTAAGAACATACCAGTTCTGTAAGGTGGGGCAGCATAAGGCATTTAAAGACCTGTAAACAGGCTTAATTATCAAAGACCTAAAAAGCACTGAGATCTCACTCCCTACTTCCCCCTTCTTTCCACAGGTGTTGAGATTTCACCCCTTTTCAGGTATTAAAACATTATAAATAAATAAAGTGGATAGTATTTCCTAATTTCCATTCTATTTGCAGTTTTAACTAACATCTGCTATTTTTTAATTTCTTTGTTTTTTGCTTTTTGTTTTTGTTTTTGAGACAAGGTCTTGCTCTGTCACCCAGACTGGAGTGCAGTGGCACAATCTCAGCTCATTGCAGCCTCGACCAAGATCCCAGTCTGAAGTAATTCTCCTGCCTCAGTCTCCCAAGTAGGTGGGTCTACAAGCATGTGCCACCATGCCCAGCTAACTTATTTTTATATTTTGTAGACTTGGGTCTCACTATGTTGCCCAGGCTGGATTTGTACTCCTGGGCTCAAACGATCCTCCCACCTCAGCCTCTCAAAGTGCTGAGATTACAGGTGTGAGCCACCATGCCTGGCCTATTTTTGTAATTCTTGTTTATTTTTACAATTTTTATTTACTGCCATGAGGTTCCAAAAAATGGCCCCCTCTGCACCCCTCACCCTCACCCAGAAGAATGCACTGAGAATACATCTTAAAACTTCTCTGACAAAAGAACACATTCTGTATGATCCCATCATATTAAGTTCAAGAACAGGTGAAAGTAGCTATGGTGAAAGAGGTCAGAATAGTGGTGACCTTCAGTGAGGCTGACTGGGATAGAATACAAGGGAGCTTTCTGGAGTACGCTCTTAGCCTGATCTAGGTAGTGGTAGTTGCTGGTGAAGTCCCAAATACTTCATGTGTTGATCAGCAGATACTTTCCCTCGTTCACCAGAGAAAGGGTGGCTGCTGTACCAGAAGATTGATCTGAAAATGATGGAGCATGGGTGTATATATCTTTAAAACTGAGTTTAACTATGAACTGATGATTTTTGCACTATTTTGTGCTTTAGTAAATTTTTAATTGCTTAAGTTGGTGTGAGGTAAATCCTTGGGCATGATTAGAGTATGCCTCAGAGACAGAATAGAAAGACTATGGGGTTGGGAAGGAGGAGTCCCAAGGTTATATCTCAATCTCCTTTGAATGGCAAACAGTGTATGAAAAACCAGAGACCAGGATACCCCAGTCTGGTTTTGCCACTTACTGTGTGCGACTCCCACAACCTGTGAGGACCACGGTTTCCTCATCTGCAACAAGAGAGTTAGCACTTTCCAGTCATGAAATCCTTTGATTCTGGATCTACTCTCCAGGTTGTAAAACCTCACTTTGGGCTTCATGAAGGGGATGTTTTATGTCCAAAAGCTATCGTAGTTAACATGTGCCTGATAGAGTCCCTCAAATTTGCAAATGGAGCACCAAGAAACACCAAGCAGGGGGCCCTAACTCTGCTCTTGGACCACCTGCCCAGTGGGTCCACCCTGCTTGAGATCAGATGGTGGGGAACATGCCCCTCCTGGTAGCAATTGGGGTTGCAGCAAGCCTGTCCCTGCCTCCTATCTTTCCACACCAAGAACCCCAGAAAACTGCATGCCTGCTTTTTCCAGGGCTCTACATGCCTGAGGATGAGGGTCCCTTAGTGCCAGGAGAACTCAGTGAATACCCAGGGAACATATGGCTGCATCACACTTTTGCTCCCAAAGACAGTGACCTGGGCCACTGTATAAGAATGATGTTTGTTTTCCACAACGGCTAGAAACAAGAATGACTACAAATAGCCCAACCCTGCAGAGGTGGAGGAGGTGGCCTTGGTCATCTTTATTAAGCTGTATTTGTATGACTTTGCAAGTATGTATGCATGTGCACGTGGTACACGACAGTCACAGGACCCCGTGCTGTTAGGGGTAGCCACTAACACGACACTCATCTCTGGCCTGTGGACCAGGAATGAGGAGCCTGTTCCAGTCACCCTGTGGCATGACAGCTGGGTGATTTTTCCTCATTGCCTGACTACCTTGGGACTTCTAAGGTTGTTCTAAAGAACAACCACGACCCTTTCTGGAGCTCACCTCCTGACACTGGTAGGGTCCCTAGGGGAGCACCGGGTGGGAGTGGGCAGGAAGGGGTGCTAGTACCATCAGTGGCACATCTTTCAAATAAAGCGTAGTTGCAATTACAACTTTAAAAGTTTCCAAAACCATTCTTTTTTTTTTTTTTTTTTTAGCCTTTGGAATGACTGTGTGAAGTAGGGCAGAGATCCTAAGGGACAGGGGACAGTGGGAGGGTGGGCAATAAAAGTAGGTCAAGTTGGTGGCAATTCAATTAAAACAAACATTAAAAAATTGATTAAAATGTGAGAGTTAGGGATTCTCCATTAAGCATCTTGAGGATGTCTAAAAGGATCTTTGTAAGATACAAGATAACCCTCTATAAAGCTGAATGGAAGCTGGATGAAAGGGCTTGCTGAATTCTCAGGGCCTCAGTGTCTCATCTGTAAAGGAGGCAGGGCTGAACTTCATGACTCTCAGATCTCTCCTTCCCAGGCGGGTGTCAGGCCCTGCTCTCAGTGACAAATGGTGATGCTTGTCTGCTAGTCCCAAGATCTGAGTTCTTACCTGGTGTTTAGCTGCTGGTGAAGTTCCAAAATACTTGATGTGTTGATCAGCAGATACTGTGCCTCGTTCACCAGAGAAAGGGTGGCTGTTGTACCAGAAGGCTGATCTGAAAATGATGGAGCATTTAAAAGAAGAGTTGCTTTCTCAGAATAACAGTCAATCATGTTTTCATGGATTTGCATTTTTTTTTTTTTTTTTTTTTTGAGTCGGAGTTTTGCTCTTGTTACCCAGGCTGGAGTGCAATGGCGCGATCTCAGCTCACCGCAACCTCCACCTCCTGGGTTCAGGCAATTCTCCTGCCTCAGCCTCCTGAGTAGCTGGGATTACAGGCACGCGCCACCAGGCCCAGCTGATTTTTTGTATTTTTAGTAGAGACGGGGTTTCACCATGTTGACCAGGATGGTCTCGATCTCTTGACTTCGTGATCCACCCGCCTCGGCATCCCAAAGTGCTGGGATTACAGGGATTTGCATTTTTAAAAGGTAGAGACTATTTCTATAAAGAAAAAAAAGTGATGCCTGGCAATAATAAAAATATCCTAAGCATGGTACATATCTTTCAATAAGGAGGGAAAGGGAGATCCTAGAATACCATTTAAAATAACCTGGAGAAAATAACAATAAGGGCTGGGTGCACTTTGGCAGGCTGAGGCAGGAGGATTACATGAAGCCAGGAGTTCGACATCAGCCTGGCCAACATGGTAAAACTCTGTCTCTACTAACCCATGAGATGGAGGTTGCAGTGAGCCACTGCACTCTAGCCTGGGCAACACAACGAGACTCTGTCTCAAAAAAAAAAAAAAAAAAAATTAGAAAATTTAAAAAGTAAAATAAAATAATGCTGAGATGAAATTTTTCCAGCAAAAATTTTTTCAAAAAGTTTTCCAGCAAAAAGACTTGGAGGCAAGACTTGGAGGAGGAGGGACGACGGCAGGTGCATTCTTCTTCAGGAGGACGGCGCAAGGCAGAGAACCTTGGTGAGGGCAATAGGCCCAGAGAGAGCTTCTGAATCTAATCAGGGAAAAGCTGTTTACCCTCGGGCAAGTGCCAGACATTGACTTTAGAAATAGACAGTGGATGTTTAAAAACTAATAAAAGGGAGAAGAAACTATTGAAAAAAATATTAAGTGCATTCAGAATGGCTGGCAGCCTATCACCCAGTTCCATCTCGCAACGGCAGGCCCGGCCTCACTGTCACTATCGAAGATACTGATGAAAAGGTTTGCCTGAGCCAGGGCCCACTCAGCTGTCTCCAGATCAGGTGTGTGGACCCCAGAGCAGATGTAAACAGATACTTTTGAGAGAATCGCCCTCCAGATCCTCCACTTTCACATACCCTTTGCTAAAATGGCTCTTCCAGAGATGAGAAGTGCAGCCCTGTCCACAAAGACACTTCCTCCTTCACAGAGGAAAGGCCAAGGTCTCCTAAGGCACACTCCCTCAGGGACCAACAATCTCCAGGATGGAAGACAAAAGCCCCATTCAAAACCCTGGAGTCCAAGCTGAGAAAATAAGTCTCTAAAGCTTGGGTGAATTATCCTCTTGTAGGTCAGCTGGATTCCAATTCTTTGCTGTGCACAAAACTGCAGGGCCTAATTAAGCTGTCAAATGACAGATGATGAAAGGCATTTCAATCTTAGAGCCCAGTGCTTTGGTCACATACTTCAGAAGAAAGGTTTGAGTGACAGTGCACTAACCAAACTCCTTTCCCTAGCCCTTTAAGCTTCTCAGAAGAGACCGGAGGCTGAGCACTAGCTATTCTGGCCATGAGTGACAGTCATTCATGGGAGTGGGAACCAATGGCAGGGAGCCCAGCCACCTCATTAAGAGATTCATTTTCACTATTCTTATCATGTTTAATAATTATCTTTCAAAATTTATAATATACATATGTTGCTTTGATCAATTGTGTACTACTAAAAATTATGGGCTGGGTACAGAAGCTCAAGCCTGTAGTCCCAGCACTTTGGGAGACCAAGGTGGGAGGATTGCTTGAGCTGAAAAGTTTGAGACCAGTCTGGGCAACATGGTGAAACCCCATCTCTAGAAAAAAAATTGTTTTAATATAAGAACTCAATGCAGAAGAAATTTCCTAGCACTTAAACTTACAGTCACAGTAAACTTTAAAAAATGTTTATCCGTGTAAATTTATATACACATTTTAATTTCACAGAAGTATGATAGGATAGTAGTCAATGAAAGATTTCCAAGCACAAAATACATAACACTAAGATAAAATTCTGTTGAGGACATGGAGAGGAAATACAAGTTGAAGAGGAAAAGGAAAGAAGTAAAAGACTGGCCATTAAAAGACAGTTAGTTCATACATATACATATGAACTAACTGTCTTTTAATGTCTTTTAAATGTCATATATATATTATATATATATGAACTGTCTTTTAATGACCAGTCTTTTACTTCTTTCCTTTTCCTCTTCAACTTATATTATGTATATATTGTATACATATATATATATATATAAAGGAAAAGGAAAGAAGTAAAACTGACCATTAAAAGACAGTGTATTCATTATATATACATATATATATACTCATGAGATTCAAATTGCTATGGTTTTAATTCAAAATGCTACAGTATTAGGATTCTACTGGTTATGTTGAAAAGAGCAATATACCAGTTTAAATTTAAAATGACAATATTTATAATATGCTGGAAATCACATCCTTTGTAGCTGTTTAAATGATTTTTAAAATTTAGATGACAATGTAAAAATGTATGAGTAGGGAATACAGTTTTAAAAACTCCTTCTAAGGCATACCAACTCAAAAAACATGTTCCAAGACCAGTGGCTTAGATTGTCAGAGAACACGGCACCCTAGGTGGTGTCCTTTAAGTGTGAACAGTGACAAGCTGACACTCCCTGATTCTGCATCATGCTGAGAGCAGGAAGACAGGCTTTCTTCTTTCCTCTGCACCCATCACCTTTTCAGGCTCCATCTCCCAACAGGACAATCCCAGCTGCCTCCCACCTCGTGTCTTTACTGCCTGAGTTTCCCGCTTGATACAGCCCCCTCGCCAAATCAGGGCTGCCTTTCCAACATAAGCAGTGTTATGAAGCTTCTTGGCTTAGAATCCTCCAGTGAGTCATGCAACCACAGATAGAGTACTACTGACTCCTCAGTGGTACACTCACCTCTTCGCCCCATTTGTACCTTGTCACTCCCCTGCTCACACCTGACCCTCCTAAACCCTTCTCTGAGCCCATGAATGCCAAGCCCTGCCATGCTGCTCCTGGATAACCGTCCCGCCTCTGACTGCTTGAAAAACTCCTACTCTTCTTTTAAGATGCAGCTCCAAACTCACCTTTTTCCTGAAGCCCTCTGTGACTCATTCCAGGTATAGAGGATTCTGCCCTTTGCATAGACCTTTATTACATCCCTTATTTTGTAACATTGCTGTCTGCTGGCGAGTGATCTCACCAACCAAGACTCCAAAGGACCAGGACTAAGGCATAATTATCTCAGCCAGCCTCCTGAAAACCCAGCAAACACCAGGTAGGCAATGGGTGCTATGAATGATTGGCGCTTAGCGATTTCACTGCTCCTATCTTCTCCAGATAATTTACAAGGGTAGCACACAGGTCCTGACAAATCCCACTCCTTTCATGTCTCCACCCCTGGAAATGCATATTTCTCCCTCCCCTTTAATCATGTCTCTAAGCTTATCCATACCCCAAATACCACCATCTAACTTCAATAAAATGAGTATAAATCTATTCCCCTTTTCTATCACACAGCAACTTCAATTCTTAACAGCTTATGGCATGAAAAATCATCAGAACTTTAAAAAGTCTGAGCACATTACATCCTTTGACTCCTCTCTATGGCATACACATTCAGGGATTTAAAGGTTAACCTATGCAGGGCCCTAGACCCAGTTTTCAGCCCATATATGGTCAAAATGCTATTTGTTTGGTTTATTTATTTTATGTTTTAGAAGCAGAGTCTTGCTGTTGGCCAGGCTGCAGTGCAGTAGTGTGGTGATACCTCATTGGAGTCTCGAACTCCTGGGCTCCAAAGATCCTCCCATCTCAGTCTCCCAAGCAGCTGGGACTACAGGTGCATGCCACCACACCTAGCAAGACAGGGTCTTGCTTTGTCAGGGTCAGGCTAGAGTACAGTGCTGTGATCTCAACTCACTGCAAACTCCGTCTCCCAGGTTCAGGTGATCCTCCCACCTCAGCCTTCCAAGTAGCTGGGACTATAGGCATGCACCACCATGCCTGGCTAATTTTAGTATTTTTTCAAGACATGGGGTTTCATAATTTTTGCATCTTATCTTGTAGAGACAAGGTCTTGCTATGTTACCCAGGCTGGTCTTGAACTCCTGGACTTAAGCAATCCTCCCTCCTTAGCCTCCCAAAGGGCTGGGATTACAGGTGTGAGCAACCATGCCCAAATTCTAAATGCCATTTAGATTACAAGCTAGTTCCTTTTGGAACTGTTCACTAGGCCAGGTAATATCTGAACAAACTGGTGATCATTTATTCATTCATCTAGCCATTTAGTGAGCAACTATGTGCCAGGTGTCATTTGAAGCATAAGGAGACAGCAGTGAAGAAAACAAGCAACAGAGGATCCAAGATGGCGGATTAGACACAACTCCAGTGCACAACACCCAGTGAGAGAGACGCAGAAACCCAGAGATCTCCTATCTCCAACCGAGGTACCAGGTGCATTTCAACAGGTCTGGTCCGAGGGTGAGCAAAGCCCACTCAGGGTAGACTGAGGCAGGGAGGGGTGCTGCTTCACCCAGAAAGTGCATCTGACCTGCCAGTAAGAGGCTCCCCTCTGGCATTCCGATCCAGATACAGTGCTTCCCCCAAAGCCTCAGCAATACACAGAACAGGGGATCTTTGCCAGTCAAGCACTGGGAATTAGAAGTGCGGAGTTGAATAAGAGTCTGCAGACTGAGCTATCGTCCCCTCTCCCCTCCCCCGTCCCAGAGAGAGAGGGAGCTGTAAGTGGGAGCAGCTGGGCGGCCCCTACCCTCCCCCACAAGCCCCAGAGGGCTGAAGCTCTGACTCTAGTGGGTTGCGTAGCCAGTACCACAGCCTGAGATGAACCCTGAATGATCCAGCCCAGTGGAGGAAGGGCACAACCCACCACTAGAGGGGTGGTACTGGGCTACATGTTTTAACAAAAAACACAGGAAGCCTATGTAGCAACGGGACGGCATTCTTGACAACCCAGCAGCGCCTACAGGTCAGCAGAAGAGGCAGGCCTAATCTCCCAGCGTAAACAAAAAAGACACAGGAAGCTTCCCTAGTAACCTGAAGGAGTCCCTAGAAACCCAGTAGTGCCCCCACAGGCAGACAAGCGGCCTCATCAAGCAGCTCTCTGACACCAAAGCCAGGTAAATCCACAAAGATGGGAAAAAAAACAGCACAAAAAAGATGAAACCATCAAAGACCAGAACACCTCTTCTCCTTCAAGGGATCACAACTCCTCAGTAACACAGAATCACAACTTGACCAAGAAGGATTGCGAAGAATTGGTGGAAACAGGATTCAGAAGGTGGATAATAACAAACTTTTCAGAGCTAAAGGAACACGTTCTAACTCAATGCAAAGAAAGCAAAAACCTTGAAAAAACAGTTAGACGAAATGCTAACTAGAATAACCAGCTTAGAGAAGAGCATAAAAGATTTGATGGAGTTGAA
The DNA here is from genome assembly GCF_009761245.1 of Sapajus apella. Lineage (NCBI taxonomy): Eukaryota > Metazoa > Chordata > Mammalia > Primates > Cebidae > Sapajus > Sapajus apella. The sequence continues at coordinate 10,445,122 of NW_022436997.1, forward strand.
AAACACAGCATGAGAACTACGTGAAGCAAACACAAGTTTTAATAGCTGAATCAACCAAGCAGAAGAAAGGATATCAGAGATTACTCAATTAAATAAAAAGAGGAGGCAATGCAAGAGAAAAAAGAGTGAAAAGAAATGAACAAAGCCTCCAAAAAATATGGGATTATGTGAAAAAACCTAATCTACGCTTGATCAGTGTACCTGAATATGACGGGGAGAATGAATCCAAGCTGGAAAACACACTCCAGGATATTATCCAGGAGAACGCCTCAAGCCTAGCAAAGCAGTCCAAATTTCAAATTCAAGAAATACAGAGAACTCCACAAAGGTATTCCTCAAGAAGAGCAACCCCAAGGCACAAAATCATCAGATTCACCAGCGTCGAAATGAAGGAAAAAATGCTAAGGGCAGCCAGAGAGAAAGGTCAGGTCACCCACAGAGGGAAGCCAATCAGACGCACAGCAGATCTCTCAGCAGAAACCCTACAAGCCAGAAGAGAGTGGGGGCCTATATTCAACATCCTTAAAGAAAAGAACTTTCAACACAGAATCTCGTATCCAGCCAAACTAAGCTTCATAAGTGAAGGAGAAATAAATCCTTTACTGACAAGCAATTATTGAGAGATTTTGTAGGGCACCAGACCTGCCCTACAAGAGCTCCTGAAAGAAACACTAAGCATGGAAAGGAACAAGTACCAGTCAATGCAAAAGCAAACCAGTTGGCAAAGATCAAAAATGCAATGAAGAAAATGAGTCAACTAATGAGAAAGAAAACCAGCCAGTAACAAAATGGCAGGATCAAATTCATACATAACAATATTAACATTGAATGTAAATGGCCTAAACGCCCCAATCAAAAGTCACAGACTGGCAAAATGGATAAAAAGTCAGAACCCATTGATGTGCTGTATTCAAGAAACTGATCTCACACACAAAGACATACATAAACTAAAAATAAAGGGATGGAAGAAGATTTACTAAGCAAATGGAGAACAAAAAAAAGCAGGGGTTGCAATCCTAGTCTCTGATAAAATGGACTTCAAACCAACAAAGATCAAAAGAGACAAAGAAGGACATTACATAATGGTAAAAGGATCAATCCAACAGGAAGAGCTAACTATCCTAAATATATACGCCCCCAACACAGGAGCACCCAGTTACATAAAGCAAGTTCTTAACGACCTAAAATGAGATTTAGACTCCCACACAATAATAGTGGGAGACTTCAACACTCCACTGTCAATATTAGACAGATCAATGAGACAGAAAATTAACAAGGATATCCAGGACTTGAATGCAGAGCTGGACCAAGTGGATCTAATAAACATATACAAAACGCTCCATCCCAAATCCACAGAATATATGTTTTTCTCAGCACCACATTGCACTTACTCTAAAACTGACCACATCATTGGAAACAAATCACTCCTCAGCAAATGTAAAAGAGCAGACATCATAACAGTCTATCAGACCACAGTGCAATCAGACTAGAACTCAGGATCAAGAAACACACTCAAACCCACACAACCACTTGGAAACTGAACAACTTGCTTCTGAATGTTGATTGGATAAACAATGAAATGAAGGCAGAAATAAAGATGTTCTTCAAAACCAACCAGAATGAAGACACAACTTACCAGAATCTCTGGGACACCTTTAAAGCTGTATTGAGAGGGAAATTTATAGCAATAAATGCCCATCAGAGAAGAGAGGAAAGATCTAAAGTCAACACCCTATCATCAAAATTGAAAGAACTATCATCAAAATTGAGGAGCAAGATAAAAAAAAAAAAAACTCAAAAGCTAGCAGAAGGCAAGAGATAACTAAGATCAGAGCAGAGCTGAAGGAGATAGAGACACAAAAAAAACCTTCAAAAAATCAATAAATCCAGGAACTGGTTTTTTGAAAAGATCAACAAAATAGACCGCTAGCCAGATTAATAAAAAATAAAATGGAGAAGAATCAAATAGATGCAATAAAAAATGATAAAGGGGATTTCACCACTGATCCCACAGAAATACAAACTACCATCAGAGATTACTACAAAGAGCTCTACTCACATAAACCAGTAAACCAGGAAGAAATGGATAAATTCCTAGACACTTGTACTCTACCAATACTAAACCAGGAGGAAGCTGAAACCCAGAATAGACCAATAACAAGAGCTGAAGTAGAGGCAGCAATCAATAGTCTACCAACCAAAAAAAGTCCAGGTCCAGACAGGTTCACAGCCGAATTCTACCAGACGTACAAAGAGCAGCTGCTTCCATTCCTTCTGAAACTGTTTCAAACAATACAAAAGGAGGGAATCCTCTCTAAATCATTTTATGAGACCAACATCATCCTGAAACCAAAACCAGGCAGAGACTCAACTAAAAAAGAAAACTTCAGACCAATATCCATGATGAACATTGACGCAAAAATCTTCAATAAAATACAGGCAAACAGATTGCAACAGCACATCAAGAAGCTTATCCATCACGACCAAGTAGGCTTCATCCCGGGGATGCAAGGCTGGTTCAATATATGCAAGTCCATAAATGTAATCCATCACATAAACAGAACCAAAGACAAAAACCACATGATTATCTCAATAGATGCAGAGAAGGCCTTCGATAAAATTCAACAGCTCTTCATGCTAACAACTCTCAATAAACTAGGTATTGATGGAACGTATCATAAAATGATAAAAGCTATATAAGACAAACCTACAGCCAATATCATACTGAGCAGGCAAAAGCTGGAAGAATTCCCTTTGAAATCAGGCACTAGACAAGGATGCCCTCTCTCACCACTCCTATTCAACATAGTATTGGAAGTTCTAGCCAGAGCAATCAGGCAAGAAAAAGAAATAAGGGGTATTCCATTAGGAAAGGAGGAAGTCAAACTGTCTCTATTTGCAGATGACATGATTGTATATCTAGAAGACACCATCATCTCAGCCCAAAATCTTCTCAAACTGATAAGCAACTTCAGCAAAGTCTCAGGATACAAAATCAATGTGCAAAAATCACAAGCATTCCTATATACCAATAACAGACAAACAGAGAGCCAAATCAAGAGCAAACTCCCATTCACAATTGCTACAAAGAGAATAAAATACCTAGGAATACAACTAACAAAGGATGTAAAGGACCTCTTCAAGGAGAACTACAAACCACTGCTCAACGAAATAAGAGAGGACACAAGCAGATGAAGAAACATTCCATGCTCATGGTTAGGAAGAATCAATATCATGAAAATGGCCATACTGCCCAAAGTAATCTATAGATTCCATGGTATCCCCATTAAGCTACCAATGACCTTTTCCACAGAACTGGAAAAAAACACTTTAAACTTCATATGGAATCACAAAAGACCCCACATAGCCAAGACAATCCTAAGCAAAAAGAACAACGCTGGTGGCATCACACTGCCAGACTTCAAACTACACTACAAGGCTACAGTAATCAAAACAGCATGGTACTGGTACCAAAACAGAGACATAGACCAATGGAATAGAACAGAGACCCCAGAAGAAACACCACACATCTACAACCATCTGATCTTTGACAAACCCAGCAAAAACAAACAATGGGGAAAGAACTTCATGTTTAATAAACGGTGTTGGGAAAACTGGCTAGCAATGTGCAGAAAGCAGAAACTGGACCCCTACCTGTCACCTTACACTAAAATTAACTCCAGATGGATCAAAGATTTAAACATAAAACCTAACACCATAAAAACACTAGAAGAAAAGGTAGGCAAAACTATCCAGGACATAGGCATAGACAAGGACTTCATGACTAAAACACCAAAAGCAATGGCAATAAAAGCCAGGATAGACAAATGGGATCTAATTAAACTCCAGAGCTTCTGTACAGCAAAAGAAACCATCATTAGAGTGAACTGGCAACCAACAGAATGGGAAAAAATTTTTGCAATCTACCCATCTGATGAAGGGCTAATATCCAGAATCTACAAAGAACTAAAACAGATATAAAAAAAAAAAAAAAAAAAAAAAACACCCCATTCAAAAAGTGGGTGAAGGATATGAATAGACACTCTTCAAAAGAGGACATATATGAGGCCAACAAACATATGAAAAAATGCTCATCATCACTGGTCATTAGAGAAATGCAAATCAAAACCACACTGAGATATCACCTCACACCAGTTAGAATGGCAATCATTAAAAAATCTGGAGACAACAGATGCTGGAGAGGATGTGGAGAAATAGGAACACTCTTACACAGTTGGTGGGAGTGTAAATTAGTTCAACCATTGTAGAAGACAGTGTGGCAATTCCTCAAGGATGTAGAAATAGAAATTCCATTTGACCCAGCAATCCCACTATTGGGTATATACCCAAAGAACTAAAAATCATTCTACTATAAAGACACATGCACACATATGTTCATTGCAGCCCTGTGTGCAATAGCAAAGACCTGGAACCAACCCAAATGCCCATCAATGATAGACTGGACAAAGAAAATGTGGTACATATACACCATGGAATACTACACAGCCATAAAAAAACGATGAGTTCATGTCCTTTGTAGGGACTTGGATGAATCTGGAAACCATCATTCTTAGCAAACTGACCCAAGAACAGAAAGCCAAGCACCGTATGTTCTCACTCATAGGTGGGTGTTAAACAAAGAGAACACGTGGACTCAGGGAGAGGAGCATCACACACAGGGGACAGTTGGGGGGGGTAGAGGAAAGCCAATGGGGGGTAGGGAGGGTGGGGAAAAATGCCAGATATAGTATGCACCTAAAGTAAAATAAATTAAAAAAAAAAAAAAGAAAAGAAAAGAAAAGAAAACAAGCAACAATCCCTATCCTCATAGAGCTTACATCTACTAAAAGGAAAACAGAACAAAATAAATGAGCAAAATATATAGTCAGAAGGGTGTTTTAAAAAAAGTGCCACTGAGAAAAATGAAATAGAAAAGGTTGCTACATTGCTGCAGAGGTTCAGGTACAGGCTGCTGTTCTGAAAAGGGTAATCAGCCAGGCTTCTCTAAAGAGGTGACGTTTGAGCAGACACGTGAAAATGATCTTTTCTGCACATCTGGGTCAAAGTACTTTCACCTCAACTGCCTCACTTCATCCTAACAATAGCTTATGGAGGGAAAAATTGTCAAAACTTTTAAAAGTCTGAGTAGCTGAGGTCTACAGAAATTGAGGCACCATAGGGTTCAAGGATTTACCAAGGTCACATTACTGTTTGGTGAGAGAGCTAAAAACTAGCAACCTAGGTTTCCTTGATTCAGATCCAATCTGAGGACATAGAAAGCTATTGGTGTTTTTATTTAATACAACTGGATTCATTGTGCCTTTGAACATGCAGGACTAAGGCCGAATGTTTGAGCAGAGTTGGGCAGCTGTCTTTATGCCCTCCTCAGCCTCCTTATGGGGACCCTGGACCCCACTCCTCCTGCTGACCCGGGGCTACTGCAACAGATTTCTGCCAAAGGCTGACCCCCCAGCTCTCCATACATGAGTAAGTCACCTGTATGTGCACAAGGGTAAGCCAGGGCTCCTATCTCCAAAAACCAATTAAAAATGTAATACCTTTTCCATGTTTTTTCTTTGCATTCCTTTGAAAGTCTGAACTTTGTTTGATCAAATGACAAGGACGCCCAAAAAATGTTGACAACCAGCTTGAAATTTTTTCTCCACAATCATAAGTATTTACCCTGGAAAAAGAGAGAGGGAATGGGTGAACTGTTACATAGTATGTATTTAAATAATAATCTAAATTGCAAAAAGTTAGATTACAAAATAAAATAAAACTAAACATTGCATGCGCCCCGAAGAGAAGGCAGCCTGAAGTGACAGATGCTGCAAGGAGATTTCCAAGGCACAGGAAGACCTGCCATCTGTGGCTCATGTGAAGCTTTCAGACCAAATAAAAAGCTGAAACATTTCTCCTGGAAAGACATTTTTACTAGTAATTATTGACACAGAGAACCATAAAGCTTAGATTTTGAGAACTTCCAGAGCGATATTTTGCTTTCAGAAGGGCTTGAACCCAGAAATGTGTCCTATTTTTTCACTATGGGCCTGATTGAAATATTTTCTCTTAAACACAGACTGAAGCATTTGGTTTGTAAAATGAACACTGTGTCTGTGAGTTACAGATAAGAAATACATATATCAATCTGGTGTTTGAAAGCTTAAGAATCCTCTAGAATTTTGTTTATCCAAAATTCATTGTTGTAATTAAAAATGTGCTAAATGAATGTGTAAGTGGGTGACATTTGTGCAAGTACTGGCGAGGAGATGTAGAGTGTGCTTTACTCTTCAGGCTCCAAGGTGGGGACCAGTGCCCAGGATGCTCCACTGTGTCAAACACAATCATCACATTATCACCTTTGTGCTTTTCTGGGAGTATAGCCCTTCACACTTCCAGAGTGATCCTCTGCCTATCACCCAGAGTAGTAATAACTGGGGTCCAACTTGGATGTAGATTCAGCATTTAGCATACCATTTTCTGCCTTGTGTGATAGTATATGTTCAGGGCAGCGCACAAAACGTGCAATATGGTTTGATACCAGACAGTATCAGCATCTACTGAGCACAAACCTACCCACTAATGAGTGCATTGTGTTAACTGGTAGCAATCAACACTTTGAAAGCTTTTTATTATATATAAATCTTTAGTGAACTGTTACATAGTTAACTGTTTTAGAATTTGGGCAGGGGTGAAGAGGGGATTGGTTGGAGTTTAAGATAGGGTACATTTCCAAAGATTGGAAAATTTGCTATTCCAGATGTATTCAGATACAGGTCAGATTAGATAACAAGGGATGCAGACATTTGATTTATTCAATAACAAGACTTAGAAACATGTACAATCAATAAACAAAATAGCAATGCCATTACATTCAACCCTGCTTTACATTTCCTAGAATTCAGTAGATGATTTATCATCAGCAACCCAGATTAGACAATAATTCATAATATGGTATATAATTTATGAGTTATCACCTGAAAGCTACACCTTAAAAACCTGAGAGATGTCTTGATATCTGCCGCCCTCACTCTCAGCCTCCTCCTCCAATCATCAGCTAGTTCAGGTTATTGTATTTCCATACATACTTGCTGCCTTTCTGAGTTTCTCTTTGACCCCGGTCCAAGCCTCTATCCTGTCTCACCTGTGTTGCTGTCACTGGTGCTTATGTGGCCTTCCTGCTTGCACCTCTTCCCCCTTCCAACCACTCCACACACACCAGCTGGTCTTCTCAAATGCAAATGAGGTCTTTTCCCTCCCCATCAGGCCTCCTCTGAACTGCTGCAATGCCCTCCAGACTGTTCCTTCTGTGTCATCTTGTCTGCCCACCCAACACTGTCCTCTTGGCACTGTCCCAGTCTCTGAAGGGAGCAACACAGGCATTCCAGTGTGAGGGACAAAAGATCAATAAACAAATATATAATATCTTGGAAACAACAAATGCAAAGGAGGTGAATACAACAGGAAAAATGGAAAGGGTGGGGCTGGTTTATGTGGGTAGTCATGTGGTCCTCTCACAAAAGGGCTTTTGGGCAGAGACCTGTTGGAGATGAAACTGGCAGAGGTGAGGGAACAAGCTCTGTGGAGGTATAACTAGGGGAAAAGCACCAGGCAGAGGGACGAGCAAGTGCAAAGACCTGAGAAGGGAACATGCTTGGTAGGTTTGAAGACCAAGGAGCCAAGAGTGTGGTTAGAGAGAAGCATGTGAGTGGGAAATGGGAAGCAACTGGACTGAAGGGTAGCAGAGGATAGATTGCATAGGGCATTGCTGTCTTCCCCTTCTGGGGCCAGCATGTCAATAAAGTTGAGATTTTCACCGGCTGCAAAGTCTCACCTGTCAGCACAGACCTTGCTTTGGCAAATCTGAGCCCGTTCATTATTTTCCTCAAGAGGCACCTCTATAGGCTCCATCCCTAATGAACAAAGGTTAAAAACAAATTTGTCATTATGTAAAAACAACAAATACTTGACTTCAAAATATACTACAAAGCTATGGTAACCAAAACAGCATGGTACAAGCATAAAAACAGACAAATGTGACAGAATAGAGAACTGAGTATAAATCCACACATTTATAGCCAGCTGATTTTTGACAAAGGTGCCAAGAACAAACATTGGAGCAAGAACAGTTCTCTTCAATAAATTGTTCTGGGAAAACTAAATAACTATATGCAGAAGAATGAAACTAGGCCCCTTTCTTTTACCATATACACAAATCAACTCAAAATGGATTAAAGACTTAAATCTAAGACCCCAAACTATTAAACTACTAGAAGAAAACATTGGGGAAATGCTTCAGGACATTGGTCTGGGCAAAGAATTTTTGGATAAGACCTCAAAAGCATCAGCAACAACAGCCCAAATAGAGAAAAAGGATTACAGCAAACTAAAAAGCTTCTGCACAAGAGAAACAACAGAATGAAGAGACAACCAACAGAATGAAAGGAAGTATTTGTCATCCAGCAAGTATCCATCCAGCAAGAGATTAAGAACAAAATATATAAGGAAATCAAATAACTCAACAGTGGAAAATAACAAGTAATTCAATTTTTTTAAATAAGCAAATCATCTGAATAGATATTTCTTGAAAGAAGACATGCAAATGGCTAGTCAACACATATTTTTTAAATGGTCAACATCACCAATCATCAGGGTATGCAAACTAAAACCACAATGAGATCTTACCCCGGTTAGAATGGCTATTATCAGTATGACAAAAAATAACAAATGTTGATAAGGATACAGAGAAAGAACTCTTATACATTGTTGGTGGAAATGTAAATGAGTACAGCCATCATGGAAAACACTACGGAGCTTCTTCAGAAAACTAATACTAAAACTAAAAATACCATATGATCCAACAATCCCACTTCTGGGTATTTATCCAAAGGAAAGGAAAATCAGAGGGAAAAAAGAATGGTGAATAGGAGACAGGACTAATGTGCAGCTCCCAGTTAGACAGACAGAACAGCATATAGAGACTTACACTGTGAACTTTTGCTCCAAGAGCCACTGCAGGAACATACCAGGAAAACTGATAGAATTCACAGACACTTTGAAAGAAGCAACTTGCTGCTACAAACACCACAAGATAGCCAATAAACTGAGTTCCCAAAGTGTGAGAAGGTGAGAAGCTGGCCCCTGAACACATATCCTGATTGGAAAACCTGAAAATCCAGATCACAAGAGGATTTAACCTTACCTAGAGTTGAAATGAATTTAGAGAGCCAAGCAAAATATAAAAAGTAGAAGTAGTGGGAAGAGCCCTATAGGGACTCCTGATCCCCAGCTCAAGCCCCAGGGAAGCCATTCCTGGCCTTATCTCACAGGGGTCCTTGGGAAGGGGAGGCAGCCAGTGGAATTGGGGAAGGGCTTTAGGGTAAAGGAAGCTCCTAGCTTAACTTTGTAATAATTTTGACTGAGCACAAACTTTCCTAAGTAGAATCTGGAGGAGGAGACAAATGGCAAGTGAAGATATATGCACAGAAGCTGCAGCCAATGGTGCAAGCAGGCAGAGAGGAATAAGGCCTGAGAGCCCTGCTTGCTTTCTTACCAGGAGGCTTGTAGCCTGGGGCAAGATCTCAGCCTGCCTACCAGATGCCTGTATATAAACCTCAGTGCAGCTGGGGAGGCATAGTGGGAGTGAGACTGGCCTTGCCAGCTCTGTGGGAGCTGGATGAGGTCTGTCACTGCCAGCTTTCCCCCATATCTCTGGAGACCTGTTTGACACAGCAGAAACAGCCATAATCCCCCCGGAAACATAACTCCATTTGCCTGAGAACCAGCCCTCCACCCCCAAAGTGGCCACAGCAAGTCCCACCCAAAGAGAGTATGATCTTAGATTCACCTAACCTGCCCCCACTTGATGGTCTAATGGTTTTTCTCTACCCACCCTGATAGAAATGATCTATCAGGGTAGATAAAAGAAATGATCTCTCGGGAGCTCTATGGTCTTGCTCATTACTGAGAAACCCAAGAACTCATCCTAGCCAAGGCAGGGAAAGATTATAACCCCCTTCTACTACTGCAGCTGGCATTCTCTTGAAAGCACCACCTTCTGGCTGGAGGCCAACCAACTCAAGCCATTACAGCAACTCATAAGAGAAAATCCTTCCAAAGAAGGAGAAAACAACAGCTAATTCCACCACCTGCAACACCCTGGCTAACCAGAGGTCCTGAGTCTGTCCATGTGACAACTTCACTGCTGACATAACCAGCATTCCAGAAAACCAGCACACTAAACAAAACTACAACTTAGGACTAAAACCAGTGCACTAAAACAAAACTACAACCAAGAATTCCCACAGAGTCCACTTTACTTCCCTGCCACCTTCACCAGACCAGGTGCTGGTATCCATGACTAGAAGACCTGAAGATGAATCACATCACAGGACTCTTTGCTGACAGTTCTTAGCACCAGCCTGGAGTGCCATAGCCCCACTGAGTGACTAGAACCAGAAGGGCAATAACAATCACTGCAGTCTGGCTCTCCAGAAGCCTTATCCATAGAGGAAGAGAGAGAGAACAATATCAAGGGAGCATCCCTGGGACAAAAGAATGTGAACAGCAATGCTTGAGTTCCAGATCTTTCCACTGAAACAGTCTACCCAAATGAGAAGGAACCAGAAAAGTCATTCTGGTAATATGGCAAAATAAAGTTCTATAACACCATCAAAAGATCACTCTAGCTCTCCAACAATGGATCCAAACCAAGAAGAAATCTCTGAATTGCCAGAAAAAGAATTCAAAAGGTTGACTATTAAGCTACTTAAGGGGGCACCAGAGAAAGGTGAAAACCGATTTAAAGAAATTAAATATTTTTTTCCATTATGTAACATATTTTTAATATATTTTTTTAAAAATATTTTCTGAAACAAACAAATGAGAGATAAGTGGTGGGCTCATGAGAAGCCTGGGATCTCGCATCCACTGTGTTCCGTTCTGTGCCATCATGCGCCACGGGGCCACAGCAATGCCACGGGGCCTCAGTAATGCCGCTGTGTGCTGGGGATGGCAGGAGAGGGGAAAAGATGACCGTGGCTCAGTATAACTATGCAGACAGACCCTAACAGGCCTCCGGGCCCCCAGGCATCCCAGGAACATGCTGTGAGAAGTGCTGCATTGTCTGATGTGTTGCAGAGGACTCCTAAGCTCCCACATGCTGACCATCATCTTGACTAGCAAAGCATGTTCTTCACTTTGAAAGCAAAACTAAACATCTGGTTCACGGGATGAAGAAGAAATGACTGCCAAAGTAATGGACCTGCAGACTCAACTTGAAGAGCTGCAGAAGAAATATCAGCAAAAGCTAGAGCAGAAGGAGAACCCTGGCAATGAAAATGAAACAATTATGGAGCTACAGACACAGCAGGCACAGAAGACGACTTTAATCAGTGATTGGAAATTGAAAGAGCAAGAGTTCCGAGAACAGATTCACAATTTAGAAGACCGTTTGAAGAAATATGAAAAGAATGTATATGCAACAACTGTGGGGACACCTTACAAAGGTGGAAATTTGTATCATACTGATGTATCACTCTTTGGAGAACCTACCGAGTTTGAGTATTTGCGAAAAGTGCTGTTTGAGTATATGATGGGTCGTGAGACTAAGACCATGGCAAAAGTTATAACCACTGTACTGAAATTCCCTGATGATCAGACTCAGAAAATTTTGGAAAGAGAAGATGCTCAGCTAATGTCATGGCTTCGATCTTCATCTTGAAGAAGAGCGCCGCTGGGCGACTGCTGCTTGGAAACTGTCCACACTTCCTACTCTGAGAGTGAGGTTGTCATTCAGGGCCCCTCATGTAGCCAAAAGACCAGGAGAAATCTGGCCCACAGATATGTTGCAGATGCCTTTAAAATAGATTTTATCAGTGGAGAAATGGTGATTGATTTTTCTTCAGTTTTCTCTTGGGAAGAGTTTTTTGTTGTTTAAAAGAAATTTTGAATGACTTAGCCTGCTTTTATGGGCTTACATAATATTCCTTTCTTCCATTCTTTTTAAAGAACTGCTTACCTTTCTTATTTATTTTTAGGGTGATTTTTTAAAAAGACTTGTGCAATACATTTTGAAGTAAAACTTAGTGGATTTTTTTCTGATAAATTAGAGCATTTAATTGACTATTTTATTCAGGTTGATTTGTTGAATATTTGCTAAAGACCTGTCCTTTAAGCTATGACATGTAATAAATCCCAAATGGCATTACCTCATTGTTTACTTAGCTTTTGTACTTACATTTTTCAGAGGAAAAAACACTACTGTAAATTGTGAATAGCCAGTATATAACTGTATTGTATGCAAATCTGTGACTATTGGCAGTGTCATCTCTGAGAAAAAGATAAATAAAGTTTATTTACTATATAAAAAAGAAAAGAGAGAGAGAGATCCAAGATGGCTGATCACTAGCAGCTCGGGATTGCAGCTCCCACTGAAAGCGCAGAGAACGAGAGGACGCCACACTTTTAGATCAGTTTTTGTTGCTCACGCACCAGAAGATTTCCAGCGGAGGGGCCCCACAGGTCACCAGCGCGACTCTTGTGGCTGGCGAGGTGGTTTTGCCGCTGCCTTGGTGCGGCGGTTCTCGGTGCAGAGTCAGAAAAGCACCATCAATCTTAAAGCTGCTGTTTTGGCCGGCGCAGTGGGTTGCTCAGATTCTAGCACCGGGAATCAACAAATTGGACGTCCATTCAGAAACCCAACTATAAAGAAGGTAATTATAAAGACCACAGATGGATAAATTTATAACAAAGGGAAGAAACCAGCCTAAAAAGGCTGAGAATACCCAAAGTCAGAACGCTTCTCCCTCTACGGGGGATCACAGTTCCTCATCAGAAACAGAACAAGGCTTGATGGAGAAAGACTGTGTTCCATTAGCAGAAGCAGGCTTTAAAAAGTGGATGATAAGAAACTTCTGGGAATTAAAAGAACTTGTTCTAACCCAATGCAAAGAAACTAACAACTTTGAAAAAAGGTTTGACGAAATGTTAACAATAACACACAATTTAGAGAGGAACATAAGTGAATTAATGGAGTTGATAAAACACAACACGAGAACTTCGCAAACTATGCACAAATTTTAACAGCCGAATTGATCAAGCAGAAGAAAAGATATCAGAGGTCGAAGACCAACTTAATGAAATAAAACAAAAAGACAAGATTAGAGAAAAAAGGATTAAAAAGAACGAGCAAAGTCTCCAAGAAATATGGGACTATGTGAAAAGACCTAATCTACGTTTGATAGGTGTACCTAAATGTGACAAAGAGAATCAATCCAAGCTGGAAAATACACTTCAGGATATTATTCAGGAAAACTTTCCCAACCTAGCAAGGCAGGATAATATTCAACTCCAGGTAATACAGAGAACACCACAAAGATATTCCTCAAGAAGAACAGCCTCAAGGCACATAATCACCAGATTCACCAGGGTTGAAATTAATGAGAAAATACTGAGGGCAGCCAGAAAGAAAGGTCAGGTTACCCATAAAGGGAAGCCTATCAGACTCACAGCAGATCTCTCAGCAGAAACCCTACAAGCCAGAAGAGAGTGGGGGCCAATATTCAACATCCTTAAAGAAAAGAACTTTCAACCCAGAATTTTACATCCAGTCAAACTAAGCTTCATAAGCGAAGGAAAAATAAAATCTTTTGTGAACAAGCAAGCACTCAGAGATTTCATCACCACCAGGCCTGCTTTACAAGAGCTTCTGAAAGAACCACTACAAATAGAAAGCAACAACCAGTATCAGCCTTTCTAAAAAATACCAAAAAATAAAGAACATCAACATAATTAAGAACTTGCATCAATTAATGGGCAAAACAGCCAGCTAACATTAAATGGCAGTATCAAACTCACATATATTGTTATTAATTCTAAATTTAAATCGACTAAATCCCCCAATCCAAAGACACAGGCAAAAAAAGCCAAGACCCATTGGTATACTACATCCAGATCCATCTCACATGCAAGGATACACAAAGATTCAAAACAAAGGGATGGAGAAAAATTTACCAACCAAATGGAGAGCAATAATAAATAAATAAATAGAAAGCAGGAGTTGCAATTTTTGCTGATAAAATAGACGTTAAAGCAACAAAGATCAAAAGAAGCAAAGAAGGATATTACATAATAAAAGGATCAATGTAACAAGAAGAGCTAAAGATCCTAGATATATACGCACCCAATACAGGAATACCCAGATATATAAGACTTATCAAGAGACTTGGACTCTCACACAATAATAGTGGGAGACTTCAACATCAATATTAGACAGATCACTGAGACAGAAAGTTAACATCGATATCCAGGGCTTGAACTCAAATCCGGAATAAGTAGACTTAATTAACATTTATAGAACTCTCCACTTTAAATACACAAAATATACACTCTTATCAGTACCATATCACACCTATTTGTAGGTTTAAATGAAATATTGGTTGGCTGCTTGTTAATTATTTTCTTCCCTCATTTTTTTTTATGTCTCTATTATTAAACACAATTCAGGCATACCCATTTTTAGACTGCATTCTAGCCCGGGCAATAAAGCAACATCCCTGTTCTCTCTCCCTCTTCCTCTTCCTCTTCCTTCCTCTCCTTCATTCTTTTTTTTTTCTTATTCTTTTTTTTTTATTCTTTCTCTTTCTTTCTTTCTCTCTAAAAAAAAATAATAAATTAAAAAAAAATACAAGATATGGATGAAAAAGTCTCCAGAGAAATAGATGTCATAAAGAAAAGATGATCACAATTTCTGGAAATAAACAGCACACTTAGAGAAATGCAAAATACACTGAAAAGTTTCAGCAATAGTATTGAAAAAGCAGAAGAAAGAACTTCAGAGCTCAAAGACAAAGCTTTTGAATTAACCCAGTCCAACAAAGAGAAATAAAAAAGAATTTTAAAACATGAACAAAGCCTCCATGAAATTTCAGATTGTGTTAAATAACCAAACATAAGAATAATTGGTGTTCCTCAGGAAGACGAGAAATCTAAAACTTTGGAAAAATTATTTGAGGGAATAATCAAATAAAACTTCTCTGGTCTTGCTAGAGATCTAGATATCCACATACAAGAAGCTCAAAGAACACCTGGGAAATTCATTGTAAAAGGATTATCACCTAGGCACATAGTCATCAGGTTAGCTAAAGTCAAAATGAAGGAAAGACTCTAAAGAGCAGTGAGGCAAAAGCATCAGGTATCCCAAAAGGAAAACCTATCAGATTAACAGCAAATTTCTCAACAGAAGCCTTGCAAGTCAAAAGGGATTGGGGGCCTATCTTCAGTCTCCTTAAACAAAATAATTATCTGCCAAGAATTTTGCATCCAGTGAAACAAAACTTCATAAACGAAGGAGAGATAGTCTTTTTCAGAAAAACAAATGTTGACAGAATTTGTGACTACCAATTCAGCACAACAAAAAAATACTAAAAGGAATCCTAAATCTTAAAACAAAACTTTGAAATATATCAAAAATAGAACCTCCTTAACCCATAAATCTCAGACAGCCTATAAAACAATACAGAATGGGAAAAAAAAAAAAAAACACGGTATTCAGGCAACAACTAGCACAATGAATAGAACAGTACCTCATATCTCAGTACTAATGTTTAAATGTAAATTGCCTAAATGTTCCACTTAAAAGATACAGAATGGTAGAATGGATAAAAATCCACCAACCAAGTATCAACTGTCTTCAAGAGACTTACCTAACACATGAGGACTCACATAAACTTGATGAAAGGGGTGGAAAAAAATTCCATGAAAATGGAAACCAAAAGTGAGCAGGAATAGCTATTCTTATAGTCGACAAAACAGACTTTAAAGCAACAACAGTTTAAAAAGACAAAGAGGAACATTATATAATAATAAAAAGACCAGTCCAACAGGAAAGTATCATGATCTTAAATCTATGTGCACCTAACACTGGAATTGGAGCTCCTAAATTTACAAAACAATTGCTACAATAATAGTGGAGGACTTCAATACTCCACTGACACACTAGACAGGTCATCAAAACAGAAGGTCAACAAAGAAACAATGGACTTAAACTATACCCTAGAACAAATGGACTTAACAGATATTTATGAAAATTCTACCCGACAACTGCAGAATATACATTCTTTTCATCAGCACACGTAACATTTTCTAAGATGAACCATATGATAGGCCATAAAACAAGTCTCAATACATTTAAGAAAATCAAAATTATATCAAGCAGTCTTTCAGATCACAGTGGGACAGAATTGGAAATTAACTCCAAAAATAACTCAAAACTATACAAACACATGGAAATTAAATAATCTACTCCTGAATGATACTTGACTCAACAATGAAATCAAGATGGAATTTAAAAAATCCTTTGAACTGAACAATAACAGTGACATAACAAATCACAATCTGTGGGATACAGAAAAAGTACTGCTAAGAGGAAAGTTCTTAGCACTAAATGCCTGAATCAAAAACCTGAAAGACCACAAATAGATAATCTAAGGTCTCACCTCCAAAAACTAGAAAAAAAAGAACAAACCAAACCCAAACCCAGCAGAAAAAAAGAAATAACAAAGATCAGAGTGGAACTAAATGAAATTGAAACAAACAAACAACAAAAACAACACACACACACACACACACACACACACACGATAAATAGAACAAAAAGCTGGTTCTCTGAAAAGATAAACAAAATCAATAGACCATTAGTGTGATTAACCAAGAAGAGAGAAGATCCGAATAAGATCAATTAGAAATGAAATGAGAGAGAGATATTACAACTGAAACCACAGAAATATAAAAGACCATTCAAGGCAACTATGAACACCTTTATGTAAACAAACTAGAAAATCTAGAGGAGATGGATAAATTCCTAGAAACATACAACCCTCCTAGATTAAACCAGGAAGAAATAGAAACTATGAACAGATCAATCACGAGTAGTGAGACTGAAATGATGATTTTAAAACTGCCAACAAAAAAAAGTCCAGGATCAGATGGATTCACAGCTGAATTCTACCAGACATTCAAAGAAGAACTGGTACTAATCCTACTGAAACTATTCCAAATGATAGAGAAAGAGGGAATCCTCCTTAAATCATTCTATCAAGCCAGTATCACCCTAATACCAAAACCAAGAAAGAGCATAACAAAAAAAAAAAAAGAAAAAGAAAACTACAGAAAAATATCCCTGATGAACATAGATGCAAAAATCCTCAATAAAATACCAGCTAACTAAATTAAACAGCATATCACAAAGATAATATACCATGATCAACTGGGTTTCATACCAGTGATGCAGGGTTGGTTTAACTTATACAAGTCAATAAGTGTGATACACTACATAAACAGAATTAAAAACAAAAATCATATGATTATCTCAATAGGTGCAGAAAAAAACATTTAACAAAATCTAGTGAACTTTATGATCAAAACCCTCAGCAAAGTCCTAGCCAGAGCAATCAGACAAGAGAGAGAAATAAAGGGCATCCAAATCAGTAAAGAATATGTCAAACTGTCACTGTTTGTCAATGATATAGCTGTATACCTAAAAAACCCTAAAGACTCATTCAAAAAGCTCCCAGACCTGATAAATAAAGTCAGTAAAGTTTCAGAATACAAAATCAATGTACACAAATCGGTAGCACTTCTATACACAAACAGTGACCAAGTTGAGAATTGAATCAAGTACTCAATCCCTTTTACAACAGCTGCAAAAAAAATAAAATACTTAGGAATATACCTAACCAAGGAGGTGAAAGATCTCTACAAGGAAAACTACAAAACACTGCTAAAAGAAATCATAGATGACACAAACAAATGGAAACACATCTGATATGGTTTGGCTCTATGTCCCCATTCAAATCTCATCTTGAATTGTAATTCCCACTCATAAATGGAGGAAAGTAATTAGATCACAGGGGCAGTTTTCCCTATGATATTCTCATGACATGAGTTCTCATGAGATCTGATGGTTTTATAAGTGTTTGGAAGTTCCTCCTTCTCCCTTCTCTCTCCTTCCACCATGTGAAAAAGGTCCTTGCTTCCCCTTCACCTTCCACTATGATTGTAAGTTTCCTGAGGCCTCTCCAGCTATGTGGAACTGTGAGTCAATTAAACCACTTCCTTTATAAATTACCCAGTAATTTATTTATAGCAGTGTGAAGAAGGACTAATACAGTAAATTGGTAATAGGAGTTTTGGGCATGGCTATAAGGATACTTGAAAATGTGGAAGTGACTTTGGAACTAGGTAATGGGAAGATGTTGGAACAGTTTGGAGGGCTCAGAAGAAGATAAAAAGATGTGGGAAAGTTTGGAACTTCCTAGAGACTTATTGAATGATTTTAACCAAAATGCTGATAGTGATGTGGGCAATGAAGTAGTCTCAGATGGAGATGAGGAACTTCTTGGGAAGTGGAGCAAAGGTCACCTTGCTATGCCTTAGCAAAGAGACTGGCAGCATTTTCCCCTTGCCATAGATATTTGTGGAACTTTGAACTTGAGAGAGATGATGTGAAATTGAAACTTACATTTAAAAGGGGAGGTAGCAGAGTATAAGAGTTTGGAAAATGTGTAGTCTGATTATGCTAGAGAAAAGAAAATGCCCATTTTCAAGGGAGAAATTCAAGCCTGCTGCAGAAATTTGCATAAGTAACCAGGAGCCGAATGTTAATTGTCAAGACAATGGGGAAAATGTCTCCAGGGCATGTCAGAGATCCTGGAGGCAGCCCCTCCCATCATAGGCTCAGAGGCCTAGGAGGAAAAAATGGCTTCATGGATCAGGCCCAGGGCCCCACTGCTGTGTGTAGCCTTAGGATTTGGTGCCCTGTGTCCCAGCCACTCGAGCTCCAGCTGTGGCTAAAAGGGCCAAGCTGCAGCTTGGCCTGTTGCTTCAGAGGGTACAAGCCTTGAGCTTTGGTGGCTTCCACATGGTGTTGAGCCTGTGGGTACACAGATATCAAGAACTGGGACTTGGGAACTTCCACCTAGATTTCAGAGGATGTATGAAAATGCCTGGATATCCAGACAGAAGTCTGCTGCAGGGGTAGAAGCCTCATGGAAAGCCTCTGCTAGAACAGTATAGGTTGGAAATGTGAAATTGGAGCTTCCACATAGTCCCCACTGGGGCATTGCCTAGTGGAGCTGTCAGAAGAAGGCCACTGTCCTCCAGCCCCCAGAATGATAGATCCACCAACAACTTGCACTGTGCACCTGGAAAAGCCCTGTCACTCAACTCCAGCCCATGAAAAGCTGCCCAAGGCCATGGGAGCCCACCTCTTGCATCAATGTGATCCCCATGTGAGACATGGAGTCAAAGAAGATCATTTTGGAACATTAATATTTAATGACTGCCCTGCTGGGGACTGTAACCCTTTTGTTTTGGCCAATTTCCCCCATGCCTTGCATGGGGACTGTAGCCCTTTTGTTTTGGCCAATTTCCCCCATTTAAAATGGGTATATTTACCCAATGCCTTTACCTTCATTATATCTTGGAAGGAACTAACTTGTTTTTTATTTTACAGGCTCCTAGGCAGAAGGGACTTGCCTTGCCTCAGATGACACTTTGGACTGTGGACTTTTGGGTTTGCTGAAATTAGTTAAGATTTGGGGGTACTATTGAGAAGGTATGATTGGTTTTAAAATGTTAAAAGACATGACTTGAGAGGGGCCAGGACAGAAGAATACGGTTTGACTCTGTATCCCCATCCAAATCTCATTTCAAATTGTAATCCCAGTTGGCTCATGCCTGTAATCCGAGCACTTTGAGAGGCCAAGGCAGGCAGATCACCTGAGGTCAGGAGTTTGAGATCAAATTGTAATCCCTAGGTATCCAGGGAGGGAGGTGATTAGACCATGGGGAGGGTTTCTCCCATGTTGTTCTCATAATAGTGAGTGAGTTCTCATGAGATCTGATGGTTTTATAAATGTTTGGAAGTTCTACCTTTGCCCTTGTCTCTCTTGCCACCATGTGAAGAAGGTCCTCACTTCCCCTTTGCCTTTACCATGATTATAAATTTCATGAGGCCTCCGTAGCCACGTTAAGCTATGAGTCAATTGAACCTCTTTCCTTTATAAATTACCCAGTCTCAGGAATTTCTTTATAGCTGTGTGAAAATGAGCTAATACAACTAATACAAATGGACTAATGCTCATGAATGGGTAGAATCAATATTGTGAAAATGACCATACTGTTAAGAGCAATCTACAAATCAATGCAATTCCCATCAAAATACCATTATCATTCTTCACAGAACTAGAAAAGAAATGATTCTAAAATTCATATGGTACCAAAAAAAAAACAGCCCACTTAGCAAAAGCAAGACTAAGCAAAAAGAACAAATCTGAAGGCATCACATTACCTGACTTCAAACTATACTACAAGGCTATTGTTACCAAAACAGCATGGCACTGGTATTAAAAACAGGCACACAGACCAATGGAACAGAATAAAGAACTCAGAAATAAAGCCAAATACTTACAGCCAACTGAACTTTGACAAAGCAAACAAAAACAAAGTGGGAAAAGGGCACCCTATTCAACAAATGGTGCTAGGATAACTGGTAAGCCACATGTTAAAAAAATGAAAATGGATCCTCATCTCTCATCTTATACAAAAATCAACTGAAGATAAATCAAAGACTTAAATCTAAGACATAAAACCATAAAAATCCAAGAAGATAACATAGGAAAAACCCTTCTAGATATTGGCTTAAGCAAAGAATTCATGACCAAGAACACAAAAGCAAATGCAACAAAAACAAAGATAAATAGATGGAACCTAATTTAAAAAGCTTCTGCACAGCAAAAGAAATAATCAGAAAAATAAAGAGACAATCCACAAAGTGAGAGAGAATATTTGCAAACTATGTATCCAACAACGGACCAATATCCAGAATCTACAAGAAACTCAAACAAATCAGCAAGAAAAAACAAATAATCCCATCAAAAAGTAGGCTAAGGGCATGAATAGAAAATTATCAAAAGAAGATATACAAATGGCCAATAAACATGAGAAAATGCTCATCATTACTAATTATCTGGGAAATACAAATCAAAACCACAATATAATACCACCTTACTCTTGCAAGAATGGCCATAATTTAAAAATTGAAAAATAATAGATGCTGGCATACATGTAGTGAAAAAGGAACATGTTTACACTGCTGGTAGGAATATAAACTAGTACAACCACTACAGAAAACAGTATGGAGTTTCCTTAAAGATTAGGCCGGGTGTGGTGGCTCACACCTGTAATCCAAGCACTTTGGAGGCCAAGGCAGGTGGATCACCTGAGGTCGGGAGTTCAAGACCAGCCTGACCAACATGGTGAAACCCTGTATTAAAAAAAAAAATATTTAAAAGTAGAACTATCATTTGATGCAGCAACCCTACTACTGGGTATCTACCCAGAGGAAAAGAAGTCATTATAAAAAAAAAAAAAAAGACACTTGCACACATATGTTTATAGCATCACAATTCACAATTGCAAAAATATGGAACCAGCCTAAATGCTCATCAGCCAATGAGTGGATAAAGAAAATGTGATGTGGGTGTGTGTTTATAAATACACACACACACACACACACACACACACACCCCATGGAATACTACTTAGCCATTAAAAGGAACTAAATAATGGCATTTGCAACAACCTGGATAGAGTTGGAGGACATTATTCTTCGGAAAGTAATTCAGAAATGGAAAATAAAACATTGTATGTTCTCTCTTATAAATGAGAGCTAATCTATGAGGACACAAAGGCATAAGAATGACATAATGGATTCTGGGGCCTTGCAGCAAAGGATGGAAGGGGAATTAGGGATAAAAACACTACCAATTGGGTGCAGTGTACCCTGCTTGGCTGATGGGTGCACCAAAATCTTGGAAATCACACCCTAAGAATTTACCCATGTATTAAATACTACCTGTTTCCCAAAATCTATTGAAGTAATAATAATCATAACAAAGGAAAGGAAAATCAGTATGTTGGAGGTATATCTGCACTCCCTTTTATTGCAGAACTATTCCCAATAGCCAAGCTATGGAATCAACTTAAGTGTTCATCAGTGAGTGAATAAAGAAAATGTGGAACGTGTATGTGTAATGGAATATTATTCAACCATAAAAAAGAAGAAAATACTGTCATTTGCAGAAACATGGATGAGCCTGAAGGACACTATGTTAAGTGAAATAAGCCAGGCATAAAAAGACAAATACTGCATGTTCTCACTCATATGTGGGAATTTTTAGTTAATCTCATGGAAGTAAAGAGTAGAATAGTGGTTACCAGAAGCAGAGAGGACTAGGAGAAAGAAGGAAAGAGGTTGGTTAATGGTTATAAAATCCCAGGTATATAGGAGGAATAAGGTCTAGTATTCTGTAGCACAGCAGGGTGACTATAGTTAACAATAATTTACTGAATATTTCAAAATAGCTAGAATAGAGGGTTTTACTATCATCCTCAACACAAAGAAATGATAAATATTTGAGGTGATGAATATGCTATGTAATTACACTGATTTGATCATTACACTGATTTGGTTACATATTGTATGCATGTATTAAAGTATTACATTGTACACCATAAATATGTACAATTACTGTGTCTGTTCAAAATTGGAAAATGAATAACTATGTAAACCAAAGCCCATTATTATGAAATATACAAGAATTTTAAGGCCAGGCATGTGGCTCATACCTGGGATCCCAGCACTTTCAGAAGCCAAAGCAGGTGGATCACTTGAGCTCAGGAGTTTGAGACCAGCATGGGCAACATGGCAAAACTCCATCTCTACCAAAAATACCAAAAATTAGCTGGACGTGATGGCACATGCCTATGGTCCCAGCTACTCAAGAGGCTGAGGTAGGAGGATCGCTTGAGGCTTGAGTCGGAAGGTGGAGGTTGCAGTGAGCTGAGATTATGCTACTTCATTCCAGCCTGGGTGACAGAATGAGAACCTGCCTCAAACAAAGAATTTTAATGACACTAGAATTTGGTTGCACCAAGGCAGTGCCTGAGTCTTAGAAATCTTTTTATAACATGAAGACTTTCTTCATCATTATCAGTGCCACCAATAGGATGTGCACTTAGCAAGCTTCTCATGGAAGAACCTGCACGGGGTCAATCACATGCAAGACTCCAGGAACACTCTATAAATTATTCTGAAAGATTTTTCTCTACTTCTGGATCATCCACATCATGGGGTCATTGTTCTCTAAGCTACCTTAAATCCTTTAGAATTAGACAGACCGGGATGAAGGCTTATTCTATAAAGATATCAGCATAGAATGTCAAATCTCAGTAGCCTCTAGGAGATAGCAACAAATTTCTGCATTAATCACAATTGTTGCTTATAAAAAAATAAACCCACTTACTATGTCAGTGGAGTTGAAAAGTTATTCTTTTTTCTTTGTTTTACACATTATATATATAAAGGAGTGTGTAACATGCATAGGTAACAGTTTAAAATAACAATAATTAGCATATGTTAATGTCCTGGGTACTTGAACTTGAACAAGAACAATTTAATAACAATAGGCTATGTATCAATCTCTCTGATAAAAACAGACACAAATATCACAAAAATATAAAATAATAAAATTTTAGCAAACCAAAACCAGCAATGTATTACAAAGTCATTGCCAAGTAGTACTTTTTCCTTAAGATACCAATGATAGCGCAGTTATAGACAATCTATTAAAGTAATACATCACATTAATATATTATGGGTAAAAATATGATAACCAACAAATGCAGAAAAAGCATTCAGTAAGAAATAAATTTAGTCATGATAAAACTTTTGGCAAAATAAGAAAAGAACTACTGTAGCCTAATAAAATAAATTAAGCAAAAAACTACAATAAACATCATTCTTATTTTTGAAACTTTAGAAGCATTCCAACAAGTTAGATAAAGAAAGACGTCTTCCATCAGTGCTCCATTCCTCATTATATAGGAAAGATTAAGAAATGCAGTAAGACAAGAAAAAGAGAAATAAAAATTAAAAAGAAAGCTACCAAACTGTCATTATTAGAAGATGACATGGAAATCAGAACCAAATTGAAAGCCTCCTGTACCCCAGAAGTACATGAAACCAGACTCACTGAAACCAGTAGGGAGTTTTCCAGCACTTTCTCCCCAGACACCTGGCCCCCAGTGCAGTGCCATACAATCAGGGAGAAAACCCCTCATTCTCAGCTTCACCCAGGGAAGCAAAGGGCTGGTTTGTGTATCTAGCACCTCACCTTCTCCAAGAGAGGTCCCTAGAGGACTGGCTTCTGTCTTCTCAGTCTTAGAGCTCTGAGGGTCCTGGCACAGTGAAGCTACTCACAAGAGAATGGAGGTAGCATCTTGAGCTCCCCAGATTCAACTCACAATAGGCAGATAGAAAACATAGTTGCCTGATTCTCCTAAGAGAGGAGAGAGTTGGTAGTGACCCCTGAATCTCTGGTCAATCTCATTGGTAGGGTGAGGGCAGTCCATGAAGACTAGGAGAGGTGCTTGCTTTGTCTAATGCACAGACACAGGCTGGGTGGAGTGGCTCTTGCCTGTAATCCCAGCACTTTGGGAGGCCAAGGTGGGCATTGAGGTCAGGAACTCGAGACCATCCTGGCCAACATGGTGAAACCCCATCGCTAATAAAAACACGAAAAAATTAGCCTGGTGTGGTAGTGCATGTCTGTAAACCCAGCCACTCAGGAGGCTGAGGCATGGGAATTGCTTGAACCCTGGAGGCAAAGATTGCAGTAAACCAAGACCATGACACTGTACTCCAGCCTGGGCAATAAAGAAAAATTGTCTCAAAACAAACAGACAAACAACTAATGCACAGATACCAACACAGAGAGTTGAGGAAAATGAAGAGTCAGGCAAAGATGTTCCAAACAAAGGAACAAGATAAATTCCCAGAAACTGACCCTAATGAAACAGAGTAATATGGTTTACATGACAGAGAATTTAACGTAACTTTTATAAAGACAGTCACCAAAGTCAAGAGAACAGTGTATAAACAAAGAGAATAGTTCAACAAGGAAATACAAAATGTTAAAAGTAACAGATAGAAATCATGGAGGTGAAGGATACAGTAACTGAACTAAAAACATTTTTTATAAGAGAAGTCCAACAGCAGACTAGATCAGCAAAAGAAAAGAAAAGCAAACTTGAAGACAGGTCATTGCAAATAATTCAGTCAGAGGAGCAAAAAGAAGTAAGAATTTAAAAGGATGAAGGAAGCCCAGGGGATTATGAGACATCATCAAGTAGGCCAATATATACATTATGGGAGTCTAAAAAGTTTAAAAGAGTGAGAAAAAAAAGAAAGCTTATTTTAAAAAATGGCTGAAAACTTCCCAAATCCAGGAAGAAAATGGACATCCAAATTCAAAAAGCCCAATGGATATCAAATAAGATAATCTTTAAAAATCCACACCAAGAAACATATAATCAGATTGCCAAAAGTCAAAAGGAAAAAAAAAAGGCAAGCCTTGTCACATACAAGGGAACCCTCTTAATACAATTCATGGACTTTTTTCAGCAGAAATCTTGTAGGCCAGAGGAAGTAGGATGATATATTAAAAATATTAAAAGAAACAAACCTACCAACAAGAATACCACACCTAGCAAAAGCTGAGAAAATGTACCAGTACTAGACCCGATGTATAAGAAATGCAAAAGAGAGTTCCTCAAATGGAAACTAAAGGACACTACACAACAACGCAATAGCATAAGAAAGCATGAAATTTGCTATAAAGTAAGTATGTAGACAAATAAATAAAATTATGTTACTGTTGGTAGTGGGTAACTTATTTTTAATCCTAGCATAAAAGTCAAAAGGCAAAAATATTTAAAATAGCTACAAAAATAAGTCAAAAGATGAAAGTATTAAAAAAAATAGATACGAAAGTATGTTAAAATATGTGTTGGGCACAAGGGCTAATGCTTGTAATCCCAGCTACAAGGAGGCTGAGCCAGAAGGGTTTCTTCAGGCCAAGAGTTTGAAACCAGCATGGGAAACATGGAGAGATCTCATCTTTAAAAAAAAAAAAAAAAAAAAAAAAAAGTTTAAGTTCAGGGGTACAAGCACAGGTTTGTTACATAGGCAAACTTGTGTTATGGGGGTTTGTTATACAGATTATTTCATCACCCAGGTATTAAGCCTAATACTCATTAGTTATTTTCCTGATCCTCTCCTTTATCCCACCCTCCATCCTCCTATAGGCCTCAGTATCTATTGTTCCCTTCTATATGTTCATGTGTTCTCATCATTTAGTTCCCACTTATAAGTGAGGGCATGTGGTATTTGGTTTTCTGTTCCTATGTTTGTTTGCTCAGGATAATGAACTCCAGCTTTATCCATGTCCCTGAAAAAGACATGATTTCATTCTTGTTGATGGCTGCATAGTATTCCATGGCATATATGTACCACATTTTCTTTATCCAGTCTATTATTGATGGGTATTTAGGTTGATTCCATGTCTTTGCTATTGTGAATAGTGCTGCAATGCACGTATGTGTGCATGTGTCTTTATAATAGAATAATTTATATTTCTTTGGGTATATACCCAGTAATGGGATTGATAGGCCAAATAGTATTTCTGTTTTTAGGTGTTTGAGGAATCATGACACTATCTTCCACAATGGCTAAACTAATTTACACTCCCACCAACAGTGTATAAACATTTCTTTTTCTCCACAACCTCATCAGCAACTGTTATTTTTTGACTTTTTAATAATAGTCATTCTGACTGGTGTTAGATGGCATCTCATGTAGTTTTGATTTGCATTTCTCTAATGATCAGTGATGTTGAGCTATTTTTCATATGATTGTTGGCTGCATGCATGTCTCCTTTTGAAAAGTGTCTGCTCATGTTCTTTGCCTACTTTTTTATGGTGTTGTTTCTTGTAAATTTGTTTAAGTTCCTTATAGATGCTGGATATTAGACCTTTGTCAGATGCATAGTTTGCAAACATTTTCTCCCACTCTGTAGACTGTTTACTCTGTTTATCATTTATTCTGCAGTGCAGAAGCTCTCTAGTTTAATTAAATGTCATTTGTCAATTTTTGCTTTTGTTGCAATTACTTTTGGTGTCTTCACTATGAAACCTTTGCCATTGCTTATGTCCTGAATGATATTGCCTAGATTGGAGAGAACTCATCTTTTTAAAAGTTTTAAAGATTTAGCTGGGCATGGGCCAGGCACAGTGGCTTACACCTGTAATCCCAGCACTTTGGGAGGCCAAGATGAGCAGATCACTGGAGGTCAGGAGTTCAGCACCAGCCTGGCCTACATGGTGAAATCTCATCTGCACTAAAAATATAAAAATTAGCTGGGCGTGGTGGCATGCGCCTGTAATCCCAGCTACTTAGGAGGCTGAGGGAGGAGAATTGCTTGAACCCAAGAGGCGGAGGTTGCAGTGAGCCGAGATCATGCCACTGTACTCCAGCCTGGGTGACAAAGTGAGACTCCATCTCAAAAAAAAAAAAAAAAAATTTAGCTGGGCATGGTGGCACATATCAGTAGTATCAGCTACTCAGTAGGCTGAGGAAGGAGGATCACTTGAACCCAGAAGTTCAAGACTGTAATGAGCTATGATCATGTCACTGCACTCCAGCCTGGGCAACAGAGTGAGACCACATCTCTTGAAATGTATACATTTGTGTTAAAAGACATACAATATGGGCCAGGGGTGGTGGCTCATGCCCATAATTCCAGCACTTTGTGAGGCCAAGGTGGATGGATTGCTTAAGTTCAGGAATTCAAGACCAACCTGAGCAATATGGTGAAACTCGGTCTCTAATATAAAAATTAGCCAGGCATGGTGGCATGTGCCTGTGGTCCTAAGCTACTCAGGAGGCTCAAGTGGGATGATTGCTGAGCCTGGGTGGCAGAGGTTGTAGTGAGTCAAGATCACATCACTGTACTCCAGTCTGGGCAACAGAGCAAGACGCTGCCTCAAAAAAAAAAAAAAAAAAAATAAATATATATATATACATATATATATATATATATATATACACAATATGAATAGATGTAAATTCTGCAACCATACATAAAGTATGGGGAGCAAAGGTTAAAGTGTAGTGTTAATGTTTGTGATTAACCTTGCTGTTCAGCTTAAAATAGACTATTATAACCCTAAGATATTTTATGTAAGCCCCAAAATAACTACACACACACAAAAAAAAAAAACGATAGAAGTTACACGAAAAGGAAAAGATAAAGGAATTAAAGCCCATCAATATAAAATATCAACAAAACACAAAGACAACAAGAGATGAAAAGATAGACAAAAAGAACTATAAGACTAACAGAAAACAACTAGCCAAATGGCAATATCAAATCCTTATCAATAATTACTCTAAATGTATTCAATTAAACTCTCTAAACAAAAGACAGAGAGTTTAAAACGGCTGAATAAAAAGACCATAAAAAGATATAAAAAGACCCAACTGTATGCTTTTTACAAGAAACTGATTTTAGGTTTAAGTATATACATAGGCTGAAAATAAAGAGATGGAGAAAGATATTCCATACAAATGGTAATCAAAAGAGAGTAGGAGTGTCTATACTTATATCAGTCAAAATGGGTTTTAAGTCAAAAACTGTCACAAGAGATAAAGAAGGACATTTTATAATGATAAAAGGATCAATCCACCAGGAGTATATAACAATTACAAATATATATGTATCAACATCAGAGCACCTAAGTACATAAAGCAGACATTGACAGAACTGAAAGATGAAATAGATAGCAATACAAAAATAAACTCAATAATGGACAGAACATGCAGACAAAAGATCAATAAGGAAAAGGAGAACTTAAATCATACTGTATACCAAATAAACCTAATACACATTTTATATATATATATATATATGATATTTTACCCAATAGCAGAAGAATACACATTCCTGTAAGGCACACACAGGTCTTTCTCTAGGATAGATCACACGTTAGGTCTTAAAACAAGACAAAAAAAAAAAAAAAAAAAAAAAAAAAGAAGAAGAAGACTTAACAAATTTAAGAAGACTGAAATCATATCAAGTTTCTGACCACAATGAAATGAAACTAGAAATCAGTAGCAGCAGGAAAATGGAAAAATTCACAAATATGTGGAAATGAAACCACACACTCTGAAAGGAGAAATTTTTTAAAATTATAAAATACCAAAGACAAAAACATAAAATATCAAAATTTATGGGATATGGCAAAAGCAGCACTAAATAGTAAGCTCATGGCATTAAGTGTCTACAGTAAGAAAGAGGAAAGATCCCAAACCTAATTTATACCATAAGAGCTAGAAAAAAGAGAACAAAACAAACCCAAAGTTAGCACAAGGAAGAAAACAACAAAGAGTGCAACGAAAATTAATAAAATAGAAAAATGTAAAACATTAACACAACTAAGTTGGATTTTTGAAAAGATAAACAGAATTGACACCTTTTAGCTAGACTAAGAAAAATTGAAAACTCAAAATCTGAAATGAAATAATGCCACAAAAATAAAATATTATAAGAGATTACTATAAACAACTACATACCAACAAACTGGATAACCTAGAAGAAATGCACTAATTCCTAGAAACATACCACCTAATGAAACTAAACATGAAAAGAAAATAAAGCCTGAGCAAACCTGAAACTAATATGGAGATTGAATCAGTAATCAAAAACCTCTCAATAAAGAAAAGCGTATATCCAAATGGCTTCACTGGTGAATGCTATTAAATATTTAAAGAAGAATTAGTGCCAAGTCTTCTCAAAATCCTTCTTAAAAACTAAGACGAGGGAACATTTCCAAACTCATTTTATGAGGCCAGGATGCATATTCTTGATACTAAAGCCAGACAATGACAATTGCAGGCCAATATCCCTGATGAATCTAAACACAAACATCCTCAACAAAATACTAGCAAACTGAATCTAACAGTATATTAAAAGGATCATACGCCATGAGAAAGTGGGCTTATTCTTGGGATGTAAGGACGAGTCAACATATGAAAATCTATTAATGTGATATACCACATTTATAGAATAGAGGGTAAAATAATCATCTCAATTGACACAGAAAAAGCATTTGACAAAATTCATCACCCTCTTATAATAAAAACTCAATAACCTAGGAATAGAAGGCCTCAACACATTACCTCAAGATTATAAATGCCATATGAAAAGCCTACAACTAATATTATACTCAGTGATGGAAAACTGAAGACTTTTTCTCTAAGATCAGGAACAAGGCAAAGAAGCCCATTCTTGCCTCCACCATTCGAAGGGATTCAAATTGGAAAAGGAGAAGTAAAATTGTCCTTGTTTGATCAGAAAACATGAACTTATATATTAAAAAATTCTAAATACTGCATTTTTTAAAACCATTAGAACTAATAAATGAATTCAGTAAAGTTGCAGAATACAGGATACACAATCAACATACAAAAATCTATTGCATTTCTATACACTAAAAGCAAACACTCTGAAAAGGAAATAAGAAAACCAATCCCACTTATAATAGCACAAAAAAGTGTACAATACATAGAAATAAACTTATCTAAACCAGGCATGGTCGCACACGCATGCTGTCCCAGCTACTCAAGAAGCTGGAGTGGGAGGATTGCTTGTGTCCAGGAGTCCAAGGCTACAGTGAGTTATGATCATGCCACTGCACTCCAGTCTGGGCAAGAGTGAGACCTTGCCTTTAAAAACAAACAAACAAACAAACAAACAAAAACTTATCTAAGGAAGTGAAATACTCATATTCTGAAAACTGCAAAATATTGATGAAAAATTAAACAAGACACAAACAAGAAATTAAACAAATGGAAAGATTTTTCATGTTCATGGATTAGAGAAATTAATAGTTAAAATGTCTACATAGCCCAAAGTAATCTATAGATTCAATGCCATGCCTATCAAAATCGCAATGGCATTTTTTTTACAGAAATAGAAAGAACAATTCTAAAATTCATATAAACCCACAAAAGATGACAAATAAATTAATCTTGAGAAAGAATAACAAAGCTGGGGTCATCACATTTCCTGATTTTAAATATATCACTATAGCTATAGTAATCAAAACAGTATAGTACTGGCACAAAGACAGATATATAGACTAATGGAACAGGCTAGAGAGTCCACAAATAAATCCATTCCTATATGGTCAACTTGAACCTTGAGAAGGGTGTCAAGAAAACACAATGGAGGAAAGATAGGCTTTTCAACAAATGGTGTTGGGAAAACTGAATATCCATATACAAAAGAATAAAAGTGGACCCTTATCTTACATTATATAAAAATTTCAACTCAAAATGGATTAGAGATTTAAGCATAAGATCCCAAAATGTAAAGCTCCTGGAAGAAAACATAGGGGAAAAACTTCATGACATTGGTCTTGGCAATAATTTTGTGAGTATGACACCCAAAGCACAAGTAA
The DNA here is from genome assembly GCF_009761245.1 of Sapajus apella. Taxonomy (NCBI): domain Eukaryota; kingdom Metazoa; phylum Chordata; class Mammalia; order Primates; family Cebidae; genus Sapajus; species Sapajus apella. Next base: position 10,476,544 of record NW_022436997.1, read on the forward strand.
CAAAATGAAAATACACAAATGGGACTATCTCAAACTAAGAAGCTTCTGCACAGCAAAGGGAACAATTAACAAAGTGAAAAGGCAACCTGTGGAATGAGAAAAAATATTTCCAAACAACTTATCTGAAAAAGCAGTTAACCTCCAAGATATACAAGGAACTCTTACAAGTCAATAGTAAACAAACAAACAAAAAACCAAATAACCTAATTTTTAAAAGGGTTAAGAGCATGAATAGATGTTTCTCCAAAAGAGATGTACTAATAGTCAATGGGTATATGAAAAATGTGTAACATCACTAATAATCAGAAAAATGCAAATTAAAATCAAAATGAGATATCACTCTACACCTGTTAGGATGGCTATTGTCAAAAGAAAACAAACCAAAAAAAGACAGTGTTAGTGAGAATGTGGAAAAACTTGAGCCCTTGCAACCACTGGTGGGTATGCAAAGTTGTTCAGTTAATATGAAAAACAATATTGAGATTCCTTAGAAAATTAAAAATAGAACTATCATATGATTCAGTGATCCCACTCTGGGTACCGATCCAAAGTAACTTCAGTCAGGATACTGAAGAGTATCCTGAGCACTCCCAAAGTTCATTGCAGCTCTATTTACAATAGTCAAGATATGGATACAATCCAAATGTCCCTTAAGAGATAAATAAAGTAAATGTGGTATATTTATTCAATGGAATAGTACTCACTCTTAAAAAAGAGATTCTGCAATATGTGACAGCAGATAATTCTCCCAAAAAATGGGATATTAGGGCTGGGCATGGTGGCTTATGCCTGTAATCCCAGCACTTTGGGAGGCCAAGGTGGGCAGATCACCTGAGGTCAGGAGTTCGAGACCAGCCTGACCAACATGAAGAAACCCCATTCTCTACTAAAAATACAAAATTAGCCAGGTTTGGTGGCACATGCCTGTAATCGCAGCTACTCAGGAGGCCAAGACAGGAGAATCATTTGAACCCAGGAGGTGAAGGTTGCAGTGAGCTGAGATCTCACCATTGCACTCCAGCCTGGGCAACAAGAGCAAAACTCTGTCTCAAAAAAAAAAGGATATCAAGACACATTCCATAACTCTAACAATAACACTGGCCTCTTGGTTCAGGGAAAAATAAACCACGGGAACAGAATAGAGAATACTTACAGCCAAGAAACACAATCAAGAATATATGGAAATGTTATATATCACAAAAGTATAACTACAAGTTAGGGAGAAAATAGGAATGTTCTAAAAATGGTAGGTGGGATAGGAAAGGAGGAAAAGTGAGACTCAGAAGAGGTCCACAGGGAATTTCTGCTATATCTGCAATTTTTTTAATGTTTTTTTTAACCCAGTACCACAACTGCTATGTAATGTTGTTTGTATGCATGTATGTATGTATGTTAAAAAAGAAAAAGGAAGAGGAGGAGAAAGACCTACCGGAAATGTGGCCAAATGTTAAGATTTGCTAAAATTAAATGCTGTAATTGTGTATTATTTTTTATGCCTGTGCTGTCTAACACTGTAGCATAGCTACATGTAGCTATTTAAATTAATTAAAATTAAATAAAATTTAAAATTCAGTTCCAGTGTCCCAATAGCCACATTTCAATAGTCACATGTGACTGGTGGTTACTAAACTGGACAAGGTATAGTTTGAACATTCTCAACATCACAGAAAGTTCTACTGGACAGAGCAGGCCTATACTTTTTTATAGGTTTGATCATTCATAATATAAATCAACAAGGAAGAATAAAAGCCTGCAGTGTACATTATGATGAGTTAAGAAAATAAAAGGAACTTAAGTAAAAAGGACATCATCTAGTTCATATAAAAGTTATCTTTTTTTTTTTTTTTTTTTGAGACATAGTCACCCTCTGTCACCCAGGCTGGAGTACAGTGGTGTGATCTGGGCTCACTGCAACCTCCACCTCTGGGGTGCAAGTGATTCTCCTGCCTCAGCCTCCTGAGTAGCTGGGATTGCAAGTATATCATCATGCTCCACTAATTTTTGCATTTTTAGTAGAGACAGGGTTTTGCCATGTTGGCCAGGCTGATCTCAAACTCCTGGCCTCAAGTGATCTGCCCACCTCGGCCTTCCAAAGTGCTAGAATTACAGGATGAGATAATATGAGGGGCCACACCTGGCCCCTCTTTACTGTCTGGACTGTCAGATCTTTACCTCTCCTGAAATTTCCCAAAGCAAAGGGGAAACAAACTCTTTGTTGTATTTCCTAGACACTATTTCCTTTACTTTCAGGTTATTTTACCCATGTTTTCCCTTGAGACAAGGTCTGGCTCTGTTGCCCAAGCCAGAATGCGGTGCCACAATCTTAGCTCACTGCAACCTCCGCCTCCTGGGTTCAAGCAATTCTTGTGCCTCAGCCTCTTCGAGGAGCTGGGATTACAGGCACACACCACCACACCCAGCATAATTTTTTAATTGTTTGTAGAGATGAGGTCGCACCACATTGCCCAGGCTGATGGGTTATTTTAATATTTGGTAGAAGCAAGCCACTGTTTTACTTTCATATGAGTATAAATGCTTGGGAGCTGCTCTGTGAAAATGACAGTTTTCCCACCTTTGGCTTTAAGGACCATGATATTTTGCTGCAGGTCGATGAAGGGCTGGATCAGGCAGAGCCGCGGTTCCTGCTTCTGACTCAGGCAAACACCGTTGTGATTCACAACCATCCAGCTCCGGTCATACAGCAGCCCTTGGTTTCCTACAGGCCACCTGGTCACCTAAACAAAAAGTAGGTGTGTCTTAGGCCAGGGCTTCCCCAAAGATGGTCTTCACCTATTTGCATAGTCGTTGTACAAACACAGACGGACTTCATGAATTCAGCAACTACTCTGGAAGGAAGAAAGAGGGGAAGGGAAGAAACAAACAAAGAGGACAATGCAAAGGAGATGATGTGGGAGCTACATATCTCCCATTCAGCCTCCAGGTCCACACTCCACCCTTCTCCACTTCAAACCATGTTTTAAGTAGGTAATGCCTGTACAGACAGAGAGGACAAGAGTCTGCAGTGAAAAGCAAGCCTCCTTTCCCAGCTGGTTCCAGCCATTGCTCTTGTTTTTTGTTTTTTCCTTGTTTGTTTGTTTTGTTTGTTTTTAAGACAGAGTCTTGCTCTGTTGCCCAGGCTGGAGTGCAGTGGTGCAATCTCAGCTCACTGAAACCTCCACCTCCCGGGTTTAAGCTATTCTCCTGCCTCAGTCTCCTGAGTAGCTGGAATTACAGGTGCCTGCCACCATGCCCAGCTAATTTCTGTGTTTTTAGTAAAGACAGGGTTTCACCATGTTAGCCAGGCTGGTCTTGAACTCCTGACCTCAAGTGATCTGCCTGCCTTTGCCTCCCAAAGTTCTGGGATTATAGGCATGAGCCACCACACCCAGCCCTTTGCTCTTGTGTATCCTTCCTTAGCAGTGGTGCCTATCCAGGTATTTCAAAATAGTACAGAAGTATTTCTCTACTAAAAATACAAAAAATTAGCCAGACAAATTGCTTGAACCTGGGAAGCGGAGGTTGCAATGAGCCGAGATCACATCATTGCACTCCAGCCTGGGCGACAAGAGAGAGACTCTGTCTCAAATAAAAAATAAAAATTAAAAATAAAATAAATAAAGTGAGTAGAGCCAAGTGTGGTGGCTCATGTCTAGAATGCCAGCACTTTGGGAGGTTGAGGCAGGGTTGAGGATCACTTGAGGCCAGGAGTTCGAGACCAGTCTGATCAACATAGCAAGACCCTGTCTCTAAAAAGAAATGCAAATTAAAAAGTAGCCTGGCATGATGATGTGGGCCCATAGTCTCAGCTATTCAAGAGGCAGAGGCGGGAGGATAGATTGAGACCATGAGTTCAAAACTGCAGTGAGCTTTAATGACACCACTGTACTCCAGGCTGGGTGAGAGAGTGAGATCTCATCCTGCAAAAATAATAATAATCAAATGAATAAATGAATAAAGTGAGTAGCAAGTAAGAAACCTTTCAGCACAGAATAAAGCTTTCCTGAGAAACTAGTTTTAAATTGTTTCCTCAAAAAGACGCTGGCTTTTTCAAAGACCAAAAAAAGCAAGGTACAAACGTTCTTCCTGGTGGTGTGTTTCTCTAAAAGAAAAAAAGAGCTAAAATTAAATTTGATAGAGTCTGCTGATGGAAAAAAATAAAACCACCAGTTAGGTGGGTATAGGTATCAAAAGCTGCCAACACAGAATAACAAGATGCATTGACTGTTTCTAACTTTGCTTGTTTTCCTTCCAACAGGGTCTCTGAAGTGCAGTTTCCCAGCCTGCAGCTGACCTGTACAACAGGTGTACCGGCCCCACTAGGGGCTCCTCCTGCAGCTCCTTCCACCACACCTCTGGGTTCACCTCCCACAGATGCGAAACCTTATCACCCCATCCTGCTTTTGTGAGATGGTGAGATCCTGAACTGATGGAGATGATGTTCTTTGGGTTGACCATTCTGGCAGGAACAGTCAGCTGTGGAGCAATAGAAGCAGCTTCATGCAGTTGTGAGAAGGTCCCAAGCTTAGAAACAGTGGCCCACATCGAAGAAAGGCTGCAGCATCCTCACAAGATGTCATGGTGGTTTCCTAAGACATCGGTGGTTTAATTGGGGATTTAGCTGGGGATAGTCAGCTGGGGGTCACATTTCTGTAAGTTTCATTCATCCCTTCCACTTATTTCCTAGGCTACTAGACCAATTCACTTTCATCTCATTTCTTCTTTGAACCTTTATTTTAGCAAGGATGTACTTTCTTTCAATGCAGAATTAGTCCAATTGCAGTTCTGCTGGCTTCTTGCCCCTGGCCTTTGAAGGAGTGGTTGTCCACAGTTTAGGTTTTAACAGCACCAGCATGTGACAGCATGGGTGCAGTGTCCCTCCAATGAGGGCTTTTACTAAGCCAGCAGTCTGCTGAAGAAGGGTGTGTAGACAAAGGCAAAGGTTCAGAGTTCTGACCACAGCCCAGGTCATAGATATCCTGGCAATGCACACAGAAGGGAGCTCAGCTACCCTCAGCAGTAAAGAGGCAAAAAAAGTGACATTATTTACTGATGCCATAATTTTTGGAAATATATTTTAAGCTTAAATAAAAGTAGTTATAGTGCACAGAGCTCCCATAAGCCCTTCACTCAGATTCTCTGATTGTTGACTTTTCTAAATCATTTGAGAATAAGTTGCAAAATGATGCCTCATTACCCCCATTATACTCTACGGTACATATTCTAAGTATCAGGACACTCTCTGACATAATTGCAGTACAACCATCAAAATTAGAAATTACCATTGACACGATATTACATCTAATCAATAGACTCCATTCAAATTCCACCTCTGCCTTCTGCATTGAATCTCATGTGTTGCATACATTTGTGGGGTCTCTCTAGTCTCCTTCAGTCTTCTCCTGTCCTTCACAACCTTGATATTTTAGAGGAGTACAGTCCAGCTACCTTACTAAATGTCTCTTAATTTGGGATTATCTGAGCTTCCTTATGATTTCTGCATTTTTGGTAGACATGCCACAGGAGTAATGCTACGTTTTTCTCTGTGCATTCCAGGAGACACACCCCATTCCTTTGTCCCAATGTTGGTGATGTCAGCTTTTGTCACTTGGTTAACATGGGGCCTATTAGGTTTCTCCATTGTAAAATTCATCAATAAGTAGGTGGTACTTACTAATTAATAATAGACAGATATTTTCAGAATATGCAAATATCCTGTTAGTTATCAAATTTTCTTTCATTCATTAGATTTAGCATCTATTGATGACTATTGCCTAAATCAATTATTGGCATGATGGTTGCAAAGTGGTAGTTTTTAAAATTATTTCTTTGATTTCTTAGTTGGTATTCTATAGCTGGGTTGAGCTTCTTCTCCATTTGTTCACTAATTCATTTTCACACTCTTCTGGACTCATGGATTCCTGTGTTGCTCAAATGCTCACCACCCATCACTATCAGCACTTATTTTGATGCACACATTGCCACAGACTTGGCCAATGGGAGCTCCTTCAAGCTGGCTCATGTGTCCTTTTTTAAACACAGGGTTTCACCATGTTGGTCAGGCTGGTCTTGAACTCCCGGCCTCAGGTGATCTGCCCGCCTTGGCCTCCAAAGTGCTTGGATTACAGGCGTGAGCCACCACACCCAGCCTCATGTGTCCTTTTGACATATCTTCAGGTCACCTGGGCAAAGTGCTTAACCTCAAAACCCTCAGGCTCCATATCTATAAAATAGGGATAATATTACTATCCACCTCACATGACTATTTTGAGGATCAGATGAAACAAATAAGCACATACAATGCTTCAGCACAGAGTCAGCACACACATTCCATAAAAGTGACAGCTATCATTAATAACAGGAATGACACACTCGCCTCTTAGAAATGGTCCTCTCAGGAGCCCCCGTGAGCAGAGTCATGTTCAAAAGTCAGCACAGGCCAAGAAAGAGAGAATGAGAATGGCTTTTCTCACCACAACACTCAGATGAATTTTGATTTTTTTATGCTTTTCTTCACTTTATCAAAAAACAGAAAGAGAGTGTAAACAAAGAGAAGCGTTTCTGTGCTGCTGTGAAAGTCCTTACCTCAAACGGAGCACAGGATTTGATTGGATAAAGGTAAAGGTTAGTGACAACATGTGCCCCAAGAGCCCGCTCCAGGACTCCTGCAGCTTTCTCTGAAGGAGTCTGCTGGATTCTGGTGACATCACATACAGGTGGGGCCACGGGCGCAGCATTCGCAGCAGTGGGCGAGTTGTTCCAAACCCTGGAGCCTGTTAGGGCATCTTCCCAAGGCAAGAGGCTATGTCTGCGCATGACAGTAGGTGCAACATCAGCCTGGCCCTCTTCTGATGGGGCTCCAGCCTCCCAGGTGTCAGCACAGGCCTGAGGGACAGGCCAGCCTCCTGATGAGTGGAGGCAGGTATCTTTGATGAACCTGAGAAAGGCCTGGGCATCGTCAAGCGTTGACATATATCCAAATGAAATCCTCACAGATCCTGTGGGCTGCCCATCAATGAGGTCCATATTGTCCCCACAGACATGACCAGCCTAGGATAAGAAAGAAATGCACCAGCCAGAGTGACCCATTTCTCATAGAGACATTGGAAACAGTTTTGCAAAATAAATTGTGTCAATTTGAAAATTAACCCAGGAAAACAGAGCTGCAACATTAACACCTGCTGTGTGTCTGAGACATGGTTCAGCTCTGTACACTCAGGGGACCGCTTTCTGGATCTCATTTTGCTCAACTGTAAATTGAGACCAATATCAATCTCAAAGAGGCCATTAAAAAATTTCATAGAAACACTTCATAGAAAGCATTTACCTAGAGCCAGGCACAGGGCTGGTTCACAGAGGGATCAAAACACAGACTAAAGTTTCAGAAGCACTGAGGGGTCAGCCTCAGGGTCTACCCAGAACTGAGATGGGAGAAACAACACTGGACACTCTCATGAGCCTGTCAGCACTGAAGGGAGGCCTGCATCCCTGAGAGCTACCCCCTGACAACAGCGAAAGTCAGAGATGCTGCCCCTGCAAATGACCAGCCCGGGGCCACTACGAAGGCCAAGGTCAGCTTGAGGGCCCCTGCTGGGAGGTGGGGAAGAAAGGCAGGAGAATCTCAGTCTCCGAGCCCAGCTGCCTGGTGTTGGTCACTGGTCAGCACAATGCATGGAGCCGCCCCGAACATCTCTTCGGTGCTGCATCCAGCTCAGTCACCCAAAGAAATGCAGACACAGCATTCCACAGGGCCAAATATTCTCTCTGGAGCTGTGTTTATTTGTGTCCTGAGCCTCCCTCTCCCTCTCTCCTCTCTTCTCCTCCCTCTCCTTCTCTCCTATCCCTCTTTCTTTTTAAACAAAACTCAGTTCATGGTTACTTGGGATCTAGTATATACAACATTTCAATAATATACAATATTTCATGGCAACCAAATGAAATTCAAATTAGAAACTCAAAGCAACAAATACTCTTTGCCATTTGAATTATTCCCAATGCAATGGGAATAATTAAAACAGGCTATACCTTGAAGTGGAAAACCTCAGCCCAGGGGAGAGACGGGGAGAGGGGGGATTCTGGGAGATGCAGAATCCCTGGAGCCCAAGAAGAGTTCCACTCTGCACCCAAGCTGGATGCAGCTGGCTAACTGTAACCTGGAAGCTGGACCTCAGGAGGGCCAAACCAGGTAAGGCACATCCTTACACATCCCTTCTTAACTCCCCTCTCTTGCCTTTAAATGTTTGGCCTCAAAGTAAAAAACTAATCAGAAAGTCTGCGACAGAGATAATATCTTGAAGCTATTTTATTTTATTTTAGACAGAGTCTTGCTCTGTTGCCCAGGCTGGAATGCAATGGTGCTGTCTCCGCTTACTGCAACCCTCTGCCTCCCAGGCTCAAGCGATTCTCCTGCCTCAGCCTCCCAGGTAGCTGGAATTACAGGCACATGCCATCACGCCTGACTAATTTTTGTATCTTTAGTAGAGACAGGGTTTCACCGTGTTGGCCAGGCTGGTCTCGAACTCCTGACCTCAGGTGATCTGCCTGCCTCAGCCTCCCAAAGTACTGGGATTACAGGCATGAGCTGGCGCCCGGCCTTCTTGAAGCATTTTCTATTTGTATTCCTTTTCCTTTGTACATGCACAGAGCAGGCGTGTGGAAATGAGTTTGCAGCAGCCTCCACTCCAGACACGCATGCAGTAACAGGTGTCGCTGGGTCTCGCTGACCAGCATCTGGACCGCAGAACCCTGTACCCACCTGAAAATGCTTCCTGACCATCTCGCTGCTGATGCCGAGGTGCCTCTGGCAGGCTCCGGTGTTGCAGAAGCAGCCAGTTCGCAGGTGGATGTTGTAAAGACTTGCCATTTTGTCCACCTGCAGATTTAATGTAACATGGAATGAGCTGTTACCAATGTGCAGTTTTACTCTGAGAGAGTTTTAGATTGGCATTTGGACCTCTCTTGCCTAATAATAAAATGAAGATACAAGCCTGGAATTGTCCTCTAAAATGCCACGATCTACCACAGGTTTGTTAAACACTGTATAAAATGTTTCAGTGAGGCTGGAGATAGTGGCTTCTTGGCATCAGCTGCATGGGTTTGGACCACAGGGCAGGCACCGTGAAGTGCTGTTCCAAGCAGCCCCGCCTCAGCTCGCAGCCTGGACTCCAAGTGTTACTGTGTCCCTGCTGAGTGTGATTGATTTGCTTTTCTAACTTTCTCCAACTTTGGGTTTAATCACAGAATTGCTGTTCAGTCCAGCAGTTTCCATGGCTCTTTCCCGCCCTCTGGAGGCTCTGGGAAACGTTCGCATTCACATGAGACCTGGGGGATGTCTGCCCCTGCTCCTCCAGGCCTGAGTCAAGGACTCCATTCCCTCAACGGCCTGGGGGCCCAGTGAGAGTCCTTGCCCTGGGGCTCAGGCTGACTTCACAGGAGGAGTCATTGAACTGCATTTAGGAAAACAAACACATCTTGCTCAGCTAGTTGAGCCTTTAAACTTTTCTCCCTGGGAAGTCACATATGGGGTGGCCAGAGGTCACTGTGCAGTCAGCCAGGGATCATGGCTGGACAACGATGCCTCCCACAGACCCTTATCAAGACCATGGCAGTCTTCACCTTGGCCACCCCCTCTGGTGTGTCGGTGAGAAGAAGCCGTTCTCTGTGTTGAACTGAGAGGCTTCAGATGAACAATTGTGTTTCTTCACTCTTGGCTAAGGGTCCACTGGCATGCAGACCTGCTAGTGAATTCAGGAGTTTCCCGGCTCTGTGAGGTGGGTCCTGGCCACTCTACTGGGCCCGGCCAACTCCATTCCAGGGTCAACTTTAGCATCACAAGGCAACCCTGGGGAGACACCCCTGACCTCCAGTCCAGCTGCCACTAGGCTGAATTAGAATCCCTGTGGCCCCTGTCACCCACTCCCCCATATTCACAACCAGTTACCTTTGTTGTGAAGCAGGCCACCCAAACTAGGGATAAGAAAACAACCACCATTTTATGGGGCTCATGGCTACAGTGTGGGAAGAATTCAAACAGGGCACGGAGGAGATATCTCTTCTCTGTCTTAAAATGTCTGAAGTCTCAGCTAGGAAGACTCAAAGGCTGGGAGTAGTTTGGCATCTGGGGGCTGGGATCATCTGGAGACTCCTTTACTCCTGGGTCTTTCTGGTCCCCAGGCTGGGAGGGCTCCAGAATTAGTACTGCCAGCCACAGTCCTGAGCTTGGCTTCTCTGTGTGGCTTGGCATCCTTGCAGCATGCATGTCAGCTAAGGGCACAAGACAGTAACTGACAGGGTAATTCCAGGCTCCAAAGCTAGTGTCCCAGGGAACAAAGCCAACATGGCATTGCCTCTTCCGATCTAGCCTTAGAAGCCATGCAATGTCACCGTCCCGGCATCTGTTGGCTGTGAGCGAGGCACAAATCAGCCCAGATTCTACAGGAAGACCCATGGATTGCCAGCCCTCCACGGAGGAGTATCAAGGAGGCATGGCAGGAGAGGATGTGAGCGGAAGACGCTGTTGCAGCCACATTTACCCTTTGTCCTAATTTCCCATTTATGCATCGGTCTCCTCTTGCCCTCAGTCCTGGGGAATCCCACACAGGCCCAGCCTGTGCCTAGCCAGGAGAAGGAGGTTGTTTGCTATGGCAGGATGAGCACAGCATTCAGGGAGGACCGAGAAACCGGCCCAGCCACAGTGCCCTGGAGGCTCCCAGCCCAGGAGCCTTTGTGCCCAACATTTATTGAGCACTTACTTTGTCCTGGGTCCTGTGCTAAGGGATGTACATATTGTATCTCATTTAATCCTCATATTAACACTATAACCAGGGCATATTGTTGTCCCCATTTCACAGAGTCTTGGAGAGCTTAACTTGCCCAAGACCACAGAGCCGGCAAGAAGCAGACAGACTGCAGAGTTACTTCCACCAGTAGGAGAATAAAATTAGAAGCCTGGATATACCAAAACAAGAACCCAAAGGCTTCTTGTAAGAAGCAAAATTCTTTTCACATCCCCTGAAGAAAAAGAGACAGCCAAACCCAACTGATTTTTCCGAAGGCCACCAAAACCCCTATGGAAATTCCCATACCATGAAGTTCCCTGAACCTGAAAAAAATAAAACTGGACTTTCTTGAACTGGCACAGTTCAGTTAGTCATGCCTTAGGCACAGAATCCATTCACACGGTGAGCTTCCTCTACCAATGTACAGAGGGAGAAACTTGTCCTGTGTCCAGCCCCAAGGAAAGAGAGTTCCCAGGCATCTAGACAGACAGCCTCACGCCCTGTTGATTCCTCTTCCTGGAGGCTTCTTTTTCACCACCAATCCCATGCCCCTGCCACAGCATACACAGTACTTTTTTTTTTTTTTTTTTTTGAGACAGAGTCTCACTCTGTCACCCAGGCTGGAGTGCAGTGGTGTGATCTTGGCTCTTGGCAACCTCCATCTCCCAGGTTCAAGTGATTCTCCTGCCTCAGCCTCCTGAGTATCTGGGATTACAGGTGTGCACCACCACACCCAGCTAATTTTTGTATTTTTAGTACAGACAGGGTTTTACCATGTTGGCCAGGCTAGTCAAACTCCTGACCTCAGGCAATCCACCCACCTTGGCCTCCCAGTGCTGGGATTACAGGTGTGAGCCACCATGCCCAGCCACATTTACTTTTGTTTCAAGAATAAAATTTATGTTACCAATTACCTAGAATAACACATTTAAGAAGGCAAACCTTTTGCCTCTGATGTATTTTCCACCTTACCCCCTCCAAAAACATTTAAAATAATATGCTTCTTAGTAGTGTCAGGGCTGGTTCTGCCAGTACTGCCAGCTAAGGGCAGTGGGGACGAGGGGTCTGCACAGCTGACATACTTGATAGACCACCTGTGGCTGTACAGTGTTTGCCCCTGAACACCAGTGAGGACCAACATCTCCCCCAAAAGAATATTTCCCAAGTGTATTCTTTAGAAAGTTCATGGCTATTCAGAAAAGTGGGAGAAAAGATTCCTTGGGAAACAAATTTTGTTTGGGAAATCTGGGGTTTAACAAAGGTGGATTTGACTCCCTAACTCATTCTATGAGGCCAGTGTCATTTTAATACCAAAATATGGCAGAGACGAAGAAAGAAAACTTCTGGCCAATACCCATGGTGAACATAGACACAAAAATCCTCAACAAATACTAACAAATCAAATCCAGCAGCACATTAAAAAGCTAATCCAGCCAGGCACAGTGGTGCACACCTGTAATCTCAGCACTTTGGGAGGCCAAGGTGGGCAGATTTCTTGAGCTCAGGTGTTCAAGACCAGCCTGGACAACATGTCAAAACCTTGTCTCTATAAAAAATACCAAAAAATCAGCCAGGTGAGTACCCTACTGGGTATCTACCCAAAGAAAAAGTCATTAAATGGAAAAGACACATACACACACGTTTATAGCAGCACAATTCACAATTGCAAAAATATGGAACCAACCTCAATGCCCATCAACCAACAAGTGAATAAAGAAAATGTGGTATATATACACCATAGAATACTACTCAGCCATAAAATGAAACAAAATAATGGTCTTTGCAGCAACGTGGATGGAGGCCATTATTCTAAGTGAAATAACTCAGGAATGGAAAACAAAATATCATACGTTCTCACTTATAAGTGGGAGCTACGGTATGAGAATGCAAAAGCGTAAGAATGACATAATGGACTTTGGGGAGTCGGGGAAGGGTGGGGCAGGGGAGGGATAAAAGACGACATGCTGGGTACAGTGTGTACACTGCTCGGGTGATGGGTGTATCCAAATCTCAGAAATCACCACCGAAGAACTTATCCATGTAACCAAAAGCCACCTGTACCACAAAAAACTATTAGAATAAATTAGCTGGGCATGGTGGCATGTACCTGTAGTCCCAGCCATTCAGGAAGTTGGGATGGGAGGATCGCTTAAGCCAGGGAGGTCAAGGCTGCAGTGAACCAAGATCATACCACTGCACTCCGGTCTGGGCGACACACTGTCTCAAAAAAAAAAAAAAAAAAAAAAAAAAAGGAAAGAAAGGAGAAAAAGGAAAAAAAAGCTAATCTACCAGAATCAAGTAGGCTTTATTCCTGGGATGCAAAGATGGTTCAACATACACAAATCAATATACGTGATTTATCACATAAACAAAACTAAAAACAAAAACCACATGATCATCTCAACAGACACAGAAAAGGCTTATAACAAAATTCAGCATCCCTTCAGTTAAAAACTCTCAACAAACTAGGAATCCAAGGAACATATGTCAAAATAACAAGAGCCCAAGAGCCATCTATGACAAAACCACATGCAACATCATACTGAATGGGCAAAAGCTGGAAGCATTTCCCTTGAAAACTGACATAAGACAAGGATTCCCTCTCTCACCATTCCTTTTCAACATAATACTGGAAGACCTAGCCAGAGAAATTAGACAAGAGAAAGAAATAAAAGACATCCAAACAGGAAGAGAAGAAGTCAAACTATCTCTCTTCACGGATAACATAATTTTATACCTGGAAAATCCCATAATCTCTGCCCAAAGGCTCCTAGAACTAATAAACAACTTAAATAATGTTTCAGGATACTAAATCAATGCATGAAAATCAGTAGCATTTTTAAACACCAATAATGTCCAAGCTGAGAGCCAAATCAAGAATGAAATCACATTTACAATAGCCACAAAAAGAATAAAATACTTAGGAATCCACCTCACCAGGGAGGGTATCTACAATGAGAATTACAAAATACTGCTAAAAGAAATCAGATACCACACAAATGGAAAAACATTCCATACTCATGGATAGGAAGAATCAGTATTGTTAAAATTGCCATACTGCCCAAAGCAATTTACAGAGTCAATGTTATTCCTATCAAACTACCAATGTCATTTTTCATGGAATTAGGAAAAAAACTATTCTAAAGTTCATATGGAACCAAAAAAGAGCCTGAATAACCAAAGCAATCCTAAGCAAAAAGAATAACGCTGAAGGCATCTCATTACCTGACATCAAACTATACTACAAGGCTACAATAATCAAAACAGCATGGTTCTAGTATAAAAACAGACACATAAATCAATGAAAAAGGCTAGAGAACCCAGAAATAAAGCCACACACCTGCAACCATCAGATCTTTGACAAAGTACACAATAACAAGCAATGAGGAAAAGACTCCCTATTCAATAAATGGTGTTGAGTTAATTGGCTACCCATACACAAAAGATTGAAACTGGACCCTTTCCTTTTACCAAATACAAAAATCAACTCAAGATAGATTAAAGACTTAAATGTAAAACCTAAAACTATAAAAATCCTAGAAGAAAACCTAGGAAATATCATTCTGGACATAGGCCTTGGCAAAGACTTCCTGATAAAGACTCCAAAAGCAATTGCAACAAAAGAAAAAATTGACAAATAAGGCCTAATTAAACATTGAACATCTGCACAGCAAAAGAAGCTATGAACACAGTAAACAACCTACAGAATGAGAGAAAATATTTGCAAACTATGTGTCTAATCAAGGTCTAATATCTGGAAGCCATAAGGAGCTTAAATCAACAAGCAAAAAACAATCTCATTAAAAATGGGCAAAGAACATGAACACTTAACAAAAGATGACATACACACAGCCAATAGCATATGAAAAAATGTTCAACATCATTAATCATGAGAGAAATGCAAATCAAAACCACAATGAGATGCCATCTCACACCAGTTGGACAGGGTATTATTAAAAAGTCAAAAAATAATATTTGCTGGTGAGGATGTGGATAAAAAGAAATACTTATACACTACTGGTGGGAATGTAAATTAGCTCAGCCACTGTGGAAAGCAGTCTGGAGATTTCTGAAAGAACTTAAAACGGAACTGCCATTGGCCAGGTGTGTTGGCTCATGCCTGTAATCCCAGCACTTTGAGAATCTGAGATGGGTGGGTCACATGAGGCCAGGAGTTTGAGACCAACCTGAATAACATGGTAAAACTCCATCTCTACTAAAAATACAAAAATTGACCAGGTGTGGTGGTGCACATCTGTAATCCCAGGTACTTGGGAGGATGAGGCAGGAATTTGCTTGAACCTGGGAGGCGGAGAATGCA
The DNA here is from genome assembly GCF_009761245.1 of Sapajus apella. Classification (NCBI taxonomy): domain Eukaryota; kingdom Metazoa; phylum Chordata; class Mammalia; order Primates; family Cebidae; genus Sapajus; species Sapajus apella. The sequence goes on from NW_022436997.1 coordinate 10,491,640, forward strand.
GTGAGCCGAGATTGCATTACTGCACTCCGGCCTGGGTGAGAGAGCGAGACTGTCATGAACAAACAAACAGACAAACAGAACTACCGCTGAATCCAGCCATCCCAATTCCTTACTTAAATTACTGGTGTATACCCAAAGGAATATAAATCATTCTACCATAAAGGCAAATGCATACATATGTTCATTGCAGCACTTTTTTCAATAGTAGGGACATGGAATCAACCTATATTGATGATTGATAGATTAAAAAAAATGTGGTATATACACACCATGAGATACTACACAGCCATAAAAAAATGAAACCAGTCCTTTGCAGCAACATGATGCAGTTGGAGGCCATTATCCTAAGTGAATTAACACAGGAACAGAAAACCACATACTGCATGTTTCTACTTATATGTGGGAGCTAACATTGAGTACACATGGCCACAAAGAAGAAAACCACAGGCACCAGGGCCTACTTGAGGGTGGAAGGTGGGAGGAGGGAAGATTGAGAAACTACCTATCAGGTACCCATGTAATAGACCTGCACATGTGTCCCCTGAACCTAAAATAAAAGTTGGAAGAATGCCAGGCACAGTGGCTCATATTTGTAATCCCAGCACTTTGGGAGGCTGAGGCGGGCAGGTCACCTGAGGTCAGGAGTTTGAGACCAACCTGACCAACATGGTGAAATCTCATCTCTGCTAAAATACAAAAAGTACCCAGGCAGGGTGGCACACGCCTGTAGTCCCAGTTACTCAGGAGGCTGAGGTGAGAGAATCACCCAAGAGGTGGAGGTTGCAGTGAGCTGAGATCGTGCTACTGCGTTCCAGCCTGGGTGACAGAGCAAGATTACACCCCAAAAAGGAAAAAAAAAGTTGGAAGGAAAAATAAAATAAAAATAAAGAACCAGGTACCTCCCTTGCCCTCTCTCTTGCTTCCTCTCTGGCTGCACATACGAGTTCCAATTCGCTTTCCTCCAGGAGTGGAAGCAGCCTAAGGCATCCACTGATGCCCAGTCTTCCAGTCAGCAGAACCATGGGCCAAATAAACCTTTTTTCTTTGTTTAAAAAAAAAAAGTGGGCTGGATACAATGGCTCACACCTGTAATCCCAGCACTTTGGGAGGCCAAGGCAGGATCACCTGAAGTCAGGAGATCGAGACAAGCCTGGCCAAAATAGCAAAATGCCGTCTCTAAAAATATAAAAATTTTTTGTACTAAAAATAGAAAAATTAGCCAGGTGTGCTGATGTGTGTGTTAATTCCAGCTACTCTGGAGACTGAGGCATGAGAATTGCTTGAACCTGAGAGGTGTAGGTTACAGTGAGCCAAGATCATGCCATTGCACTCCAGGCTGGCTGAAAGAGCAACTCAATCTTTTTTTAATAAAAAAAAAAAAAATGTGGATGCGGATGTGGTTTCAAGGGAAACCCAGCATCATCTTCCAATCATTCAACAATCAAATCTGTTCCCCACAGAGCTGCTCCAGAAGGGACCTTTGGTTCCTGAGGTCTATCTGTGACACCCCGTCTGGTAACTACCTACCACCATGCCTGAGTGCTCAGTGCAATTCTGGACATTTTAGTGGACCAGGAAGTGAAGTGAGTAGCTTACTCAACTATGGCAAAGACCCAGCCGTTCCCTACCTGTAAGCCACTGTGGGCATTTTTTATGGCTATACCTGTAGAAACTACTTTTAGCCAACTCACCATATCCTTTGAATTCACAAGATGCATAAACTAAGGTAGAAATAGGGCTTCTGTGATACTAAATGATGATTTCAGCGTCTCAAAAGAAAGGGCTTTTGAGTTCCAAACAATATCCAAACAAAGGGTGGTAACAAGCCCCTGATTTTATGGGATGCTGTAATATGGTCTGGCACATCGCAGGAACCACCGGACTCTGGATGACTCTGGACGTGAAATGACCTCAGCCACAGTGTTCTGTCTGCACTACCTTTCTGTACATACTATAGTGTATACAAAAGTGTCGCCCCTGCTGCAAGCTGTCAGGTGTCCCCTTCCACTGCATTCAGAGGAACTGGCCTCTTTCCTCCTACGTGAAAGTTACCACTTTGGCTAGGTAAAGAGGGCTGCAAAGCAAGGGTGAATGAGGGTGAAAGGCTGTGGCTGAGGGCCAGGTGGCCTCTTCAAGTGTGTGGACTTCGTTACACAGTATTGCTCTCATCCGGAACTCAGACGAGTTGTAACAAGGTCGGCAGGATACAAAGAAAACCCACCTGGGAGTAACCAATGATGTTCCCCTTGTCATCCAGCACATTAAAATTGATGACTGGACCCTGAACCTCAGGGCTGCTGAAGTCAGAATCGCTGTAAATCCGTACCACAGGGGCTCCGTTGGGGTACTGGAGAGAGGACAGGGCCGCGTATGTATACTGAGCCAAGGTGAAGGTGTGCTGCTTGATATTCTCCATTCCACCTCAAATCAATCATGAAAAACAAGAGAATCATGAGCTTTATGTAAATTCCCTTTTTTTTTTTTTTTTTTTTTTGAGACAGGGTTTCACTTTGTCACCCAGGCTAGAGTGCAGTGGAACGATCACGGCTCACTGCAGACTCAACCTCCTGGGCTCAGGTGATTCTCTCACCTCAGCCTCCCAAGCAACTGGGACTACCAGCATGCACCACCATACCTGGCTAATTTTTGTATTTTTTGCAGAGATGGAGTTTCACCATGTTGCCCAGGCTGGTCTCAAACTCCTGGGCTCAAGTCATCTGTCTGACTCAGCCTCCCAAAATGCTGGGTATACAGGCATGAGCCACCACACCTGGCCCCATTAACTCACTTTTAAGAAAACAACTTTGTTATAACTGGCAAACCTGGACCTCGCATTAATGATTTTAAATGCATGTAAGTAGTGGATGGTACTTCCCTTATGACAAATGTTTAGGTCTTCAGTAATGAACAACAGAATTTCTCCATAGGCATTCCTGTCATCCTCTTTGTTTATATAAAATGTGACTTAAATATTTAGATATTCAGACCCTTTGGTAACAGATCACAAAATGTACATTTTTTTCTCTAAACATATTTTTGCTATTTTTATTTATTTATGTTTAAATCATTTTAACACTACACAAAGCAATGAAGAATACATGCTTCAACATGAATGAACCATGGAAACGTGCTAAGTGAAGCCAAACACAAAAAAACAAATCTTGTATGATTCTATTTATGAGTTACCAAGAAAAGGCAAATCCACAGAGACAAAAAGTAGTTCTAAGGGCTGAAGGGGGAGGGGGGAATAGGGAGTTATTGTTTAATGGGTACAGAGTTTCTGTTTGGGATGATAAAAAAAAAAGTTCTGCAGAAAATCAGACACCGCATATTCTCACTCATAGGCTGGTGTTGAACAATGAGAACACATGGACATAGGGAGGGGAGCATCACACACTGGGGTCTGTTGGGGAGGGCTAGGAGAGGAACAGCAGGAGGTGGGGAGGTTGGGCATGGATAACATGGGGAGAAATGCCAGATATAGGTGACGGGGGGATGGAGGCTGCAAATCACATTGCCATGCATGCCTATGCAACAGTCCTGAATGATCCAGACATGTACTCCAGAACCTAAAGTACACTTAAAAAAAAAAAGTTCTGGAAATAGACAGTGGTGATGGTGACTTGACATTTTGAATGTACTTACCATCACTGAGCTCTACACTTAAAAATAGTTAAAATGGTAAATTTTATGTTATGTATATTTTACCACAATTTTTTTTTAAATAAAGGATCAATTACGTAGGAAAAAAAATCAGGGCTTGCTATCTTGTGGACTGGTACAGTCATCCTTTGTATTCAGAGGTGCCCAGCCCTGTTAGACCCTGTCACTTGCAGTTTGGGGGCCCTGTTAATATCTTCCCTTGGAAAGTGCTCATTTCTCAGTGCTTTACTGACTCCCCCCTTTGTCTGTCTTTACTGACTCCTCCCTTTGTCCTGGATCATGCCCACTCACCTCGTCTGCCCCTAATGTTGAACTAAGGCTAAGGAACTGAAGGATCCCCTTCCTGTGATAAAAGAGCACTGGCCAGGAAAGAAAGCATGCCTCACGTGAAGACTGTCGGTTGAGAGCTCATGGTTAGGCATCAGTATGACCTGAGTTAAATCCTAGCCTTCCTGGTTTCCACCTCCCTGGCCTGGAAGGCATTTAACCTCTCTGAGCATCAGCTCGTTCACAGGCAGAGTTCCCCCATGGGGCACTGGGGTGGACCCAGAAAGGTAAGAGCAGGTAAAGGCCTCAGGATCTGTAACCATTCCCAGGACCCAGGGAGGCTCTTCCATTCTGTGAAGCCAGCAATCTACTGATTTGGAATGTCTTCTACCTGTTAAAATGTTATTTTAGCTGACAAAACAAAAAACAGTCCAAAAAGCCCCACCTCATTCTCTTGCTCTCTGAAGTAGTTTTGAAGTTACTTGGAATCAAATGTAGCTGGATGGAGTGCCAGTCATGTCCACAGACTCTGTCTCCCTCATCTGAATCACACTTGAGCCAGGGATCCCTCAAGGACACAACAGCAGGAGGAAATTTTACAGGGTTAGAAACATCCACTGACCTGTGAGGCGCTCCAGGGTGTCAAATCCATGTTTTAGCGCGATCACATCAAGGAATGAGATAGTGCCATCTTCAAACCTATAACCACAGGGTGAGGAGAACAGGTCAAGCTGTGGCCAATGCAATCCATGTGCATTTTATGGTATATAATGTGGTTTAGATTTTAGACTTAGCTGTTCATATGGGTTGGCTTTGTGTCCTCACCCAAGTCTCATCTCTAATTGTAATCCCCAGGTGTCGAGGGATGGACCTGGTAGGAGGTGATTGGATCATGGGGGTGGTTTCCCTCATGCTGTTCTCATTTCATGACAGTGAGGGAGTTCTCACAAGATCTGATGGTTTTATCAATGGAAGTTCCCCTGGGCTCTTCTCTGTCTCTCCTGCTGTCTTGTGAAGAAGGTGCCTGCTTCCCCTTCCACTGTGATTGTAAGTTTCCCGAGGCCTCTCCAGCCATGCAGAACTGTGAGCCAATTAAACCTCCTTTGTTTATACATTACCCAGTCTTGGGTCGTTATCTTTACAGCAGTGTGAAATTGGACTGATACAGCTGTAATCTATTAATACCTTCCCTCTGCTATCTTATAAAACATTGCCCTCCCCTTCAGGAGAAGGGGCTTTTTACACCAAGACTGTCTGGCTGCCTCTAGCCCTGACCCACTCTGCAGTTTTCTTGGGCTGCTTTAAATTTCCTAGGGTGGCCAGGTGCAGTGACTCATGCCCATTATCCCAACACTTTGGGAGGCCCAGGTGGGAGGATCACTTGAGGCCAGGAGTTTGAAACCACCTGCCTATGCAACATAGCAAGACCTCATCTTTACAAAATGTTTTTAACTATCTAGTTATTAATTAGTTGTAAATTATGTATTGATCAAATACTTATTAGATTCTTCCTTAGAATAAAATAGGAGTTTTTTGTTTCTATCAAGGGATGTATTTCACTGAGTCATAAAATACATAAAGTTAAGAACACAGTCAAGGTGCCCATTCAATAAAAACTTTAGGTTGAGTAGTAAATCTCTTGAGTTCTGGTCCTAAGTTTCTAAGGAAAAAAAAATGGCTTATAATGGTAAATAAGTATATTCAGCTTTCTAAGAATATTGGTGTGTCATCTGCTGTAAAGTCATCCACCTGAATCAAAGGAAAGAGGTCTGATTCTCCCAGCCCAACCATGCCCTGGCCCCCAGTGAGCTGCCCCACTTCTCTTGTCCTTCAGGGGCCCTTAGTGGCCAAATTAAATTTGAGGCATCATTTTGTTCTGCCTGTAACTTACATTATGTTATGCCTGGCATTTGTTTCTCACTTGGTTCTACCACATGGCAAATTATCACGCTTGGAGTCAAAAGGTTTTACATGAGCATTCCTGTCTTAGAAGCCCCCCAACTATGGACAAGTCCTAAAAAAAAGAGACATTAAATAGCCTCCTAACCTTGATCCCCACCATTCTGATGCATCACCTATGTTAGCTTTAAAAGAACAATATTATCATTTCTACTTTACAGAAAACACATGAGGTACAGAGAACAAGTTACATGTCCCCTCACTGCTATGCTGTGGAGGAGTGGGAACTCACTCCCCAGAGGTCCAGCCATAGGCCTACACAGCTAACGATGACTCTATTGTCAAGGCTGTGGCCCTATGTGCAGGACCCTTGAGTCTGTGTGGGGTCCATGGGGGATCTAAAGCTCTTCCCATCTAGGCCTGAGGCCTTCTCTGGCCCCCGTAGGTAATTAGTTGCCTACCCAAACCTGTGTCCCCACTGTTGACCCAGCAGAACCCTGGGTCAGCCACCATTTTCAGCCTTGACACACTCAACCTTACAGGTCTCAGCCATCACCATCTGAAAGATTCCTGGGCATAACCCACACTACCTGCCCTTGCAGCCTGGGGAAGAGGCATATGCCAACCACCCAGGCAGAGGCCTCTGGCATTTGCGGGCAAGTGACAGCCTGCATCCAGACTCCTCTGTCTGTAACTCATTCACGGTGGGGCTCACAGAGGCTGCTGCTAACACTGCCACAAGTCTGGAGGCCTCTGCTTTACCTGATTCTTCCTGCTAAGTGCCAGGCTGAGCTGATCCTAGCTGCTGGAGAACCAGCTGTGCTGTCAATGTGTGGGCAGACTTGCTCCAAACGGTGCCACCTTTTAAAGCTATTGTTTCAACTGCTGCAACCACTTGTCAGTGCTGAAGGCAAAGACCTGGTAGCTCACCCTTGAGGGCCTCTCACCTCTCCTGTATGCAGTTCTTATCTGCAGGCCCCGGTCCTCTCACAGCTCTGGAGAAGCCCTCAAACGGGAGCAGAGTTCACTGAACCACCTGTGTTACCTCCAGCCAACCTTTGCCTCCCAGATGTAAGCCCTATCATCAGCCTGTCCCTGCCAGCAACCTGAATTCTCCTGACCCCCAAAGCCAGACCTACCCCTTGCAGAATCCTCCAGGGGAAACAGGCCAGCCCCCACCTTGCTAACTCCTCTGGTCCCTCCCCTGTGGCAAGGTTACCTTTGAGTCACTGACGGCCTCGGGATGTAGAAGTCTTCTCCTGCTAGGTAGGCAGAGGCTGTGCCTCCTCCAAAGTAGGTCTTCCTCAGTAGAGGAGCCACACGATTATGGACCAGCAGAGCCCCCAGGCCCGTAGGGAACCCGAAGATCTTATAGAAGGAGATGGGGACAAAGTCGGCCTGGTGAGCTGACAGATCCAAAGGCGAGGTGCTCACGTAGGAGGCTGCGTCGAGCAGCACAAACCACTTCCCAAGTGTGCTCACAGGGCACAACCACCCAGACTTGATCTCTTCTATCCAGGACAGGGGGTATCTGGCTCCAGAAAAGTTACTCTGAGCTGGGTAGCAGAAGAGATGAGGCAACTTGCAGTCTGGGTCGTTGGCTGAAGCACGACGTGCCTTTGCAGACCACAGGTCCTCTGGCCTGACTGGGGTGGACATGACATTCATGGCCATGGTCACGTTCCTCATGCCCACTACAGAAGTGTGGCTGTCGGTGAGGTAACAGAACCGACTCCCACTGCTCTCTGGGCCCTGGGGCACCCACGGAAAGGCCTCTGCCACCAGTTTGAGAGCAGCCGTGCTCCCGGCAGTGAAGATCACACTGTAGTCCTCTGCGGTGGTGTGGAAGTGCGCCAGGATTCTGGAAGAAGCACAGCATCCCCGCAACCCCCGGATCTCAGCCCCAGTGCTGAATGTTTGCAGGCTGTTTTATTTCTATTAACTATGACAGCTTTACCTTCATGGCTAGCAGAAACTCCGGATAGGCTTTGCCACAGCTGTGAAATTAGGGCAGGGGCAATGGAAGCCGTGGGAATGACTTCCAGTTGGCAAAATCCCCTTAACTCCCAAATATCACTGGATATCTCCAATTACATATGACAAAAAGCCACAATAAACTTAATCAGAGTTAATAATACCCTCTTTCCTTGGTGCTTTCTACCCAGCTCTAACATAACAAGGTTTAAGTAGTAATCAATCTGTTTACATTGCTTTTAATTTTGGCAACCCTAATAGCAAAACAGTATCACTTTCAAATTTGAAATAACTCGAAATTGTGTTAATAATTTTAAGTACCACCTGGAAATTATTTGTCAGATACTATTATGTATAGAAAGTATAGAGAGCTATTTAACATACAAATACTAGTAAAAAAAAAAAAAAAGGGAAAAAAGACAGGAAGAAAACAAGATGCCTAATAAAGCTTCTTATGAAAAGGAAAACCAGAGAAAGGGTACTTTTCTTCTTTCTGAAAACAAGACCTAGGCTCCTGGGTCACTCCCTGTCACTCTGTACTGCAGTGTCTCTGGAGCCACACAGAACAGCTGTGTGCACCTCACAGCCACCCGCCTGTGCGTCTCATCTGCCCCACCCTGTACCTACTCCCCCGTGCCTTCCTGAGCTCTGACCCTGATGTTTGCCATCATGCGTGCACTGCCTTTTAGCCTACTATGATCCTCCTGAAACCAACTCAGAATCTTTGTGGGGTGCAGGCAAGTCCTAGGAAGGAAGACTGTCCGCCCAGGTATGCCCAGTCAGGCAGGTATCCCTGACGCTTACCTGTAGCGCACCTGCTCCACAGTGTCATGAGTGAGCTTGCTGCTGATGTTCCGGCTGTGAGGATTACCTGGCAGATTACAAAGACAAGGCCACCAAGTCACTACTTATGGTCTCTTCTTTTGTGTTCCTTCCAAAGCCACTCCCTCAGTTTCTCAAAAAGCTCAACATAAAACTATCATATCACCTAATAATTCTGCTCCTAGATTTCTACCCCTCAAAAGTGAAAACTTGTGTCCATACAGACTTGCATGAGAATGTTCATAGTAGCTTTATTCAGAAAGCCAAATTCTGGACACAACGTAAATGTCCATCAATGGGTGAACAAATAGACAAAATATGCTATGTCCATAAAATAAAAAGTGATTTGGCTTTTCGCTCTCTTGCTCTGTCACCCAGGATGCAGGGCAGTGACATGATCATAGCTCACTGTAACCTCAAACTCCTGAGCTCGAGGGATCCTTCCCTTCTCAGCCTCCTGAGTAACTGGCACTACAGATGTGCACCACTACACATGGTTAACTTTTTAAAATTAGTTTTTGTAGAGATGAGATCTCACTATGTTGCCCAGGCTGGTCATAAACTCTTGAGTTCAAGCAATCTTCCTACCTCAGCCTCCCCAAGTGCTGGAATTAAAGGCATGAGCCTCCGCACCCAGCCAGGGAAGTTATTTGCCAATAAAAAGGAACAAACTCCTGGCTGTGTCATGAATGAACTTCAAAAGTATGCTAAGTGAAAGACTCCAGACACAAGAATACACATAATGCATTAATCAATTTACATAAAATGTCCAGCAAAAGACTTGTAGAGAGGTACAGAAAGAAGTAGATTAGCAGCTGCCTGGGGCTGAGGGCAGCAACAAGGATTAGCTGTAATGGGCATGAGGGATCTTACTGGAGGAATAAAAACATCTAACTGAAGTATAGTGACAATTGCATCACTAGATCAATTACTAAAAATCACCATTGGACACCTGAAATCGACTTTTTTAGAGAGACAGAATCTTACTCTTTCACCCAGGCTGGAGTACAAGTAGCATGATCATAGCTGACTATAACCTTGAATTCCTGGGCTCAAGGGATCCTCCTGCCTCAGCCTCCTGAACAGCTGGCACCATAGGCATGTGCCACCACACCTGGCTAATTTTTTTAATTTTTGTTTTTGTAAAGATAGGCTCTTGCTATCCTGCCCAGGCTTGCCTTGAACTCCTGGGCTCAAGCAATCCTCCTACTTTGGCCTCCCAAAGCACTGGGATTATAGGCCTGAGACACTGTACTTGGCTGGCAAATTTTATGATATGTTTTAAAAAATAAATAAAAAAAACCCTCTCCTCACTAGTAAAACTAAATAGGATCGGGAAGAATATTTTAGAGCTGGAAGTCAGCTCAAAAGCAAGCCAGTGCAAGAGTCTGTTCTACAAGTTTCAGAGAGTTGGCCAGTGGCTTTGTTCATTAGCTCCAGAGAATGCAGTAACAGCCTCAGGAGGCTGTTACTAAGTAAATCTAAGTTCCCATTTACTGTTCTGCAGATCCCACCCCCACTTCTGGTACTATTCCCACAGAAATAACTTATCCTGGCCTCCAAATATGTGAAGGGGGCTACTGTGCAGCCCTTGGCCACCTACTCTCAAGGATAAATGCCCTCCTCCCAATTTCACTCTTCCTCTTAACTTCCAGTTTTGCTCCCTTCCCAGTATCCCCACCAAGTGTGTCCCAGAATATTATGATCTCCCTCAAATTTAACCCCAAGACACGCTTTGGTAGGGCCTGACCTATAAGGCTGGGCACCAGCAATTCTCAGGAACTACATGTGCTCATTAACGCAGGCTTGGCCCTTTTGTTCTAGATGTTTTTTTCTCCAAAATACATTGAAAGATCACACTGGATTTCTGCTCACTGCAGCTACATGTTCCGTTTCCACATTGCTAGTAACCTGTGGGACCTGGTAATTATCCTCGTTGCCTTTCCTCTGCTTGGCTTTAGCTCTGCATCATTAGGACCATCTGCAATCTCAACTCTGTCATCTCTCAGGCTTTCCCACAGTTATGACTCTTGCAAAAGTCAAAGAAGGAGAATTGCAGGTCTCTTTGCAAATTGCAGATTAAAATCAACATAAATCCCTCCTTGGCACCTTCCCAGAAGACTGTTTACCAGATTTAAATCTGCTGGCTGCCCAGAGCCAAGATCCAAACCCCTTAATGTGGAATAACAGACCTATCCTGAATCGAAGCACTCTGATGGAGGCTAAGAGCTTGGGCTCTGGAGCTAAACTGCCTGGAAAGCAAGCTTCTAGCTCCCCTAAGCTCCAGTCTTTCCTGAGCAGCCTCAGGCTAGTTACCTGCCCTCTCTGGGGCCCTATTTCTTTACCTATAAAACAGGAGTGATACCAGAACCTATACCTCTTTGATTGTTGTGAGACTGAAGAGAGAAAGCTCATAGCAAGTACCTGGTAAATGTTATTTATCGCTATTCTCATCACAAATGCTACAATTGCTACTGCTGCTATGATTTCACATTTTCTTTCCAAGGTATATGTAGATCATGTTGTGCTGCTAATAAATGCCACTGGTGACTCTCCATTGTTCCTGTAACAAAGATCAAGCATCGACAACTCTCTGCACTGGCTTCCTCTCCTGCTCTCCTTCCCTCCCTCTGTGTTCCTGGACTGGTTCCTGAAACCACTACAGCATCTTAGCTCAGGTTGTTACCTTGCCTGCTCACACTTCTCCTCCTCTTGTCTGAGTGAATTCTGGCTCATCCTCCAGCAACCATTCCACTCTACTCCAAAGGAAGCTTTTCCTGACATGCATAAGCCAAGCCCACTGTCACTGCAGATACAGGCTGCCCTGGACCCAGGCACCTTTTGTCCATCCTTCACACAGTTGGTAATCACATTTATTTGGAGTTTACTTAAGATCTTGTCTTCCAGGACTAGACCACAGTGTCCAAGAAGAAAGGGACTGTGTTTATTTTGTTCCCATTATAGCACTGTGCCCCACACACCATAGTGGCTCAGTGCACAGTTACGGAGTGAAGGACTGAATTAACATCCCTCCTGCCACCCCACTCTCTGCACTGTATGGGGCCACTCACCACCACCAAACAGCAGCTTTAAATCTCTGTGCCCTTCCTGACACTGGCCCCTTCTTCTGGTTGTAACCTATGTGTCTGTCCCTGAGCCAGCTCCCTCCATCTCGGCCACATATATACAACACAGAATGACCCAGAGTGCTTGCCTGGCCCCTAACTGACATGGGGCTTATTCAGCTTTTTATAGTTAGAAGAGTCCCGGTCTATTAATCCAACATTTAGTATACATAGGTGTATCAGCTTCATGTAGTTGACTAAAACCCGTTTTAGGCGTTTTCTTTACCATAAATGTTTTCCATGAGATCACTAGTGAAGCTTTCAAGCTGGCTCTGGGAGAACAAGGTGGCACCTGCATGGTCAAGGTAGACAGTTCCTGAAAGAAAACATAAAATAAAGCTGCAGGTTGTTTCTCATCAGTCTTTCAGTACTTTTACCTGACTCTTGTTTGGGGAAGCCCAACCAATGCCATCTAACATGTGTAGACCTAACACCAGGCCACTGACTTCCCTGAGCCTCTTGATATGTGCCTCTTAATCCAAGTATAGGCATGAGCGTTGGAAGGACTACACTTCTAATGTTGAAGGACCTTTAAATCCCTGAGAGAGCCCTCCTGATCAATCAGCTCCCTTCACTCTTTCATGAACCTGGAACAGAATCCCACACAGAGAAGGCGCCCGGCAGACATTCGTGATGAAAGGCAGCAAAGCTGTTTCACATTATGACTCATACCCTGTTCTGGAAGTTCTGGAAGGATTCCCTGAGGAGAAAGTCCCGATCCTACTATCCCACACTGCTCTGCACCCTACAACCTTAATGCATCAGGGAGAGCTTCTGAGAATACAAGGAATGCAAATGATTCTTCCAGCCTTTCTCAGAGAGAAATGCAACTTTAGATGAAAATGAGATACCGTGGTTTACTGATGAGTTTGGCAGAGATCAGAGGTTGGATAACTCCCTGTGCAGATGAAGGAGTGCGAAACAAGCTCACTGCTACATGGCTGGTAGGAACATGCACAGGTACACCTTCTTCACACTCAGCAATGTGGCAACATCAGTTCATGCTTTAAAATGTCCACACCCCTTGACCTAGCAATTTCTCTTGCAGGAATTCATCTTATAAATACCCACGTTTTTGTGAAATGACATGAATATAAGGATATTCAGTGAACCATTCCCTGCAATAGCAAAAGATTAGAAACAACTTAAATGTCCATCAATGTGCATTTAAAATAAAGAAACATTGTACAGTATCTAATAAGTACTGACATGAAACAAACTCTAAGATACACTTTCAAGTACATATAATGTGAAGAGATCCATTCATTCACTTATCAAATATTTTGTTTTATATAGAATGGATTGTTTGTTTTATCACAGCTTTGTTGAGATGCAACATAAAATTCACGCTCTCAAAGTATACAATTCAGTGGTTTTTAATATAGTCATAAGTTACACAAATATCACCACTAATCTTAGAACATTTTCATTCATCCCCAAAAGAAATCCCATTTCATTACCAATCGCTCCCCAATGCCTCCAACCCCAGCCCTTGATAACCACTAATCTACTTTCTGCTCCTCTAGATTTGCCTATTCTGGACATTTCATGTAAAAGGAGCCATGCAATATGTGGCCTTTGCTGTCTGACTTCTTTCACTTAGCATGTTTTCAAGGCATGGCCATATTGTAGCATGTATCAGAACTTCATTCCTTTTATGGCAGAATAGTATTCCATTGTAGGAGTATACCACATTTTATTTATCGATTCATCTACTGAGGAATATTTGGGCTGTTTCCACTTTTGAGTATTATAAATGATTGCTGCTGTGAATATTGGCATACAAGCTTTTGTGTGGATGTGTTTTCTCTCATTTGGTAGGTTGTCCTTTCACTTTCTTTATGGTATCCATTGAAACATATAAGTTTTTTTAACTTTGATAAAGTCCAATTTGTCTATTTGTGTTGTTGTTGCTTATATTTTTGGTGTCATAAGAAATCATCTAATTCAAGGTCCTAGTGATTTACTCTTACATATTATTCTAAGAATCTTTTAGCTCTTTCACATTTAGATCTTTAACCCATTTTGAGTTAATTTTTGAATGCAGTATGAGGTAGGGGTCTAAGTTCATTCTTTTGCATATCAATATCCAGTTGACCCAACATCACTTATTTAAGAGGTTATTCTTTCCCTCATTGAATACTCTTGATATCCATTGAAAATCAATTAACCATAGATGTTGGATTTATTAAATCAAAATTCTATTTCATTTGTCGATATGTGTATACTTATGCCAATACCACACTGTCTTCATTCTGTAACTTTGTAATAAGTTTTGAAAGTTAGTGTGATTCCTCCAATTTTGATTTTTTCTTTCAAGATTGCTTTGAGGCTAGGCGCAGTGGCCCACATCTGTAATCCCAGCACTTTGGGAAGCCAAGGTGGGTAAATCATTTGAGGTCAGGAGTTCAAGATCAACCTGGCCAACATGGTGAAACCCCATTTCTAATAAAAATACAAAAATTAGCCAGGTGGTAATGGCACACACTTGTAACCCCAGCTACTCAGGAGGCTGAGACAGGAGAATCAATTGAGCCTGGGAAGTGGAGGTTGCAGTGAGCCAAGATTGCTCCACTATACTCCAGTCTTCGTGAGAGAGTGAGGTCCTGTCTCAAAAAAACAACAAAAAAAATTGCTTTGGCTATTCTGAGTCACTTGCATTTCTATATAAATTTCAGGATCAGCTTGTCAATTTCTGCAAAAAGGCAGCTGTATTTTTATAGGGATTGCATTAAATCTGTATGTCAATTTGAGAATTATTGTCACGTTAACAATATTAAGTCTTCCGAGCCATCAATACAGGATATCTTTCCATTTATTTTAGTTGTCTTTAATTTCTTTCATGATGTTTTACAATTTTAAGTGTATATCATACTTCTGATAAATTTTTTGCCGTGTATTTTATTATTTTTGATGCCTTAGGAACTGTTTTCCTGATTTCGTTTTCATAGTATCTATTACCAATGTATAGAAATCGAACTGATGTTTGCATATTGACCTTGTATCCTACAGCTTGGCTAAATTTGTTTTTAAATTCCAATAGTTTTGTGTTTGGATTCCTTGAAATGTTTTATATACAGAATTACATTATTGGCAAGTAAAGATAGTCATACTTCTTTCTAACCTGGATCCCTTCTGTTTTGTTTTCCCGCCTAATTTCCCTGGCTAGAGCCTCCAGTACGATGTTGAATAGAAGTGGTGAGAACAGACACCTTTGTCTTGTTTCAAACTCAGGATGAAAGTTTTCAGTCTTTTACCACTAAGAATGATGTTAGCTGGGCAGGGGTAGGTGGAGGTGGTGGTTTGCAGATGGTCTTTATCAATTGGTTAATTTTTCCTTCGTTCCTAGTTTATTGGGTGTGTTTGCATTCAAGAAATACTGAGCATCTACTATGTGCCAGGCATTGTTCTAAGTGCTGGGGACACAGCAGTGAACAAAATAGAAACTAGCATGATAATGACAGAGAAAGACCTTAAACAAACACGAATGATGGCAGGTGGTAAAATACATGGCTCACTTGTGTTTACAAAAAAAAAAAAATGTAAGGGCCAGATACCGTGACTCACACCTATAATCCCAGCATTTTGGGAAGCCAAGGTAGAAGGATTGCTTGAGGCCAGGAATTTGAGACCAGCGTAAGCAACATAGTGAGACCCCCATCGCTATAGAAATAAATAAATAGCTAGCCATGGTAGTGCACACCTGTAGTCCCAGCTACTTGGGAGGCTGAGGCGAGAGGATAGCTTAAGCCCAAGAGGTCAAGGTGGTGGTGAGCTATGATCATGCATTCCAGCCTGGGTGACAGAGCAAGTCCCTGTCTCAAAAAGTGTGCACATGCACACATAAATATAGACAATCACTGGAAAGATACACAAGACATGAGTGACAGCAACTGACTCTGAGGTAGCCACAGTGGCTGCAGCGGAGTGAGAGGGAGGCTTCCTGGCGATTCTTCACCTTCCTTTGGCAACTTTTGAATCTGATACCATTAAATGTTATGAGTGCATTCTCACATTGCTATAAAGAACTACCTGAGACTGGGTAGTTTATAAAGAAAAGAGGTTTAATTGACTCACAGTTGCTCAGGCTGTACAAGAGGCATGGCTGGGGAGGCGTCAGGATACTTTACAATCATGGTAGAAGGCAAAGCAAGCACATCTTCATATGGTAGCGGGGAGTGGGGAGAGAATCCGCTTGTGAAGGGGGAGGTGCTTCACACTTTTTTCTTTTTTTTTTTTTTTTTTTTTTTTTTTTTTGAGAGAGAAGGTCTTGTTCTGTTGCCCAGACTAGAGTGCAGGGGCTCAATCTGAGCTCACTACAACCTCCACCTCCTGGGTTCAGCCTCCCATGTAGCTGGGATTACAGGTATGTGCCATCACATGAGGCTAATTTTTTATATTTTTAATAGAGATGGGTTTTTGCCGTGTTGGCCTGGCTGGGCTCCCAGAGTGCTGGGATTACAGGTATGAACCACTGCACCTGGCCAAAGAAATAATACACATTTTTTTTTTTTTTTAGAGAAGATCTCACTCTGTTGCCCAGGCTGAAGTGCAATGGCAAGATCTCAACTCACCGCAGCTTCCACTTCCTGGGCTCAAGCAATTCTCCCACCTCAGCCTCCTGAGTAGCTGGGACTTCAGGCATGCACCACCACACCTGCCTAATTTTTGTATTTTTTGTAGAGATGGGGTTACACCATGTTGCCCAGGCTGGTCTTAAACTCCTGGGCTCAAGTGATCTGCCTGCCTCAGCCTCCAAAGTGGTGGGAATTCAGGCTTAAGCCACCATACTCACTTTGTGCTACACACTTTAAACAACCAGATCTTGTGAGAACTCACTCTCACGAGAACTGAAAGAAGAAATCCACCCCCTTGATCCAATCACCTCTCACCAGTTCCCTCCCCCAACTTTGGGAATTACAATTCAACGTGAGATTTAGGTGGGGACACAAAGCCAAACCATATTAAATGTACAACCTAGTTCAAAAAGATACTTTCAAAACAATGTCTGCTTTTACTAAAGATTCAGAAACACAAAGGTACCAAACCAAAAGAAAGGCTTTTGTTCACCCAGGCATCAAGGCCACAAGTGAGACCTGGAAGTTGCTGGGACCGTCTCACACTGTGCCACAGTCTCTGCAGGTCCAAGAAGCCATTGGAGAAAAAGGGGTGCTTTGGCTTTGGGCCCAACAGTTAATTTTGCAGGAAAAAACAAAAGCGTGGGAAAGCTGTGTGCGATCAGCCATAGACGTAATATTAGAAGAAGGTCAGGCAGCATAGGGGTTAATGGTATAGAATCCAAGTCAATCAACCCAGACTTGAATCCTGCCTCCACCACCAGCCATTCTGGCCCCTGTTCCTTTATCTGCAAGATGGGATAAAGGTTAAATGAACTGGTATATGGCAGTCCCCAGTCCAATGCTCAAACACAGGAGTAGCTGTTATGAGAAGCAGGAAAATGGCCCCAAAGTTAAATCGCATCAGACCTTCTTCAAGAAAGAGAATTTCAGGGTCAACTCTGGGTCATCCCTCTCCAGGTCTCATTCCAGCAGGGTGAGTGGTCATCCTTCAGCACGAAGGCTTCCAGAGACCCTTGACACACATCCATATATTCGATATGGTCCCTTGACAAAAGCAAGGGAGTTCCCCTCCAAATAGTTAGGTAACACATTTCAGCACTTAAACTTAAATATTTAATTATCCTGAGCTACCACTTAACCAGAGAAATTCTCAAATTGGAAGAAAAACTTCATGAGGGAGAGGAGGAGCGAGGAAGAGGTAATATTATTTTGGGTTTTTTTTCCTGCCCTTCTAGGAGAAAAACAAGTGGACATGTTCCAAGGCTCCCAGCAGTGGGAGGGGCATTAGATTAGTGCACAAATCTCCACTTCAACCATAGTAGAGAAAATACGAGGAACTTGCATATGCCCACGACCAGGCACAGTGGCTCATGCCTGTCATCCCAGCACTTTGGGAGGACAAGGCAGGTGGATCACATGAGGTCAGGAGTTCGAGACCAGCCTGGCCAACATGGTGAAACCCCATCTCTGCTAAAAATACAAAAATTAGCCGGGCATGGTGGCATGTGCCTGTAATCCCAGCTACTCGGGAGGCTGAGGCCGGAAAATTGCTGGAACCCAGGAGGTGGAGGCTGCAGTGAGCCGAGATTGTGCCACTGCACTCCAGCCTGGGTGACAGAGCCAGACTCCATCTCAAAAAAAAAAAAAGTTGCCCACAACACTACCACAAATACAGTAAGCAGTATTCTGAGGGCCAGCCTGGATGACACACCCCAATTTTACATTTGAGGGAAAAAGTGCTGTTCTCTGAGGGACAAGAATGAAACCAGGAGGGGACCAGAATATAGCTCTACTTTCCCAGGGTAGCATTGAGGGAAGAGGTAGGTCAACAGTGGGCGTGAGAGAGCACAGCTGGAGGAAATTTGGGGGATTAAGAGGGCGTGGTGCTGAAATGATTACTCAGGCAGCTTTTAAGAGTTGCTTCAAAGAATGGAGAGCCTCCCTCCCCACCACCTGTGGGCATTCATAGTATCCGTCTACTTCTCAGTCGTAGGAAATTTCCATAATTAGCAGTTGAGAGAGAGAATATGAAAGCAGAAGGGTGAGGGGCTGTCTCCAGCAGGTGACCCTGAGACAGGGAAGGATGAGGAGGGAATAGAGAGGCTGGCAGAAGGCACCCCGTTCTCCCTCCTGACTCTCCCTAAGAAGCCAGAGGAGACACATAGAAGGAGGCCACAGTCCTCACAGCCCCCAAAGAGAAAACATAGTTAACCTCCACAACACCAGGAAGTGACCCAAAGGGCTGAAATCAGCTACCCGAGTAGTGAAACCTAAGTCGTGGTTGCTGTTCTGCCCCGAACAAGGGGAGCAGTCACCAGTTGTTCATCACTGCAGGTGCCCTGGGCCACGACGTGCCCACTTCACCTGCAGAACCTCACTGACTGCCTGGCACGCGGCTCTGGGGCTCAGTGAAGCCCTGCACTCAAGGTCCCTGGCACAGGGATGAGTCACAAGCTTGGACTCCGGCAGCAGAGGGCCGGGTGGGCCAAGGCCAGATGGAGCTTGATTTGCAAGTTCATCAGCACTTTCCTCTCTGAGGAAAGGCACGATGTGATCTTGGTCTTCTTATCCAATTCACAGGCTTGCCCTGTTCTTAAAGGTGAAATTGCACTGTTTGCTAATTCTCCTAGTCCCTCAGCGAGGTGGAGCTCAGAGGGATTGTTCTGACGCTGCAAGAATGAGGAAAATGAGGTTTCGAAAATCAAAACTGAATACGGGCTACCCCCGCAGAAGGCGCGGCCCTAACCTGGCGCTAGGGGCCCATGCGCCTCTCCTACCCGCTGCGGACATCCGAAGGGTCACGGCCGCTGGACATGCTGTCTTTGGCAACCCCGGCCCCAGCAGGATTTTTAGAGTGAGGGGTCTCCCACGAGAGAGGGCAAGGACCATCGAAGCCCTGCTCCGGGAGGGCGGGGAAAGGGGCACAGGGCTCGGTTGGTCCTGTCCACTGAAAAGTCTGAAGAGTAAGAGTAGTAAAAGTCTGCTGCGGGGAGCCGCGTCTGCGAAGCGGAAGCGTGGACACGTCCCTCCTGAAGTTTCAATTGAAAATGCGCCCCAAATGAGGTAGCCCCAGGAGCAAAAGCTCCGTCCAAGTCGGTTCCTGAAACCGCGTGTCCCCCACGCCTGCCCGCCCGCCGGCCTCACCTGCCAGGCGGCCGAACTCGCGCGCCCGCAGCTCGCGCAGGCTGCCCGGGCCGTAGCTGTAGGCCAGCCGCGGCGCGCTCGGATCCCAGGACATCGCGAAGGCCCGCAGCTCCAGCCCCGACTCCGCCGCCGCGCCGGCCATGGCCCGGGGTTGTCCATCCAGGCTGGCCGGGCCCCGGACTTGCGCGAGACCGGCCCACGGCGACTCCGCCCCCGCCTCGCCTCCTCGGCCGCCAGCCTCCAGCCTCTCGGAATCCGCGCCCCACATGTGGCGCCCCATGGGGCCGGCCTGCGCGCAAACGCCTGGACTTTCACCTCTGGCCCGCTCTTTCCCACCTGGGCGCGGGAGCGGGTGCCTGCTTTTAAACAATCTCTCGATGGGTCCTACGAAGATGTTCCCAGACCCTTGGAATGCCAAGTTTATTGCTATGCCCCGCTAAGAGGCCGGTGGAAGAAGCAACGAGTTGCTCTTTCCTGCTCGGCCTCCTGGAACCCCGCGACCCTCCTCCTGGCAGAGGTCCCGGGACCCTCACCCTCTCAAGCAGGGACCAGCGTCTGGCGAGAACGGGGTTGGGGGCGTTCTCGGGTGGGTGCCACCCAGCCGGGCGTGTGCTTGCTGTTTGTGAAAATAGAGCTGAGCAAAGGGGAAAGATTGGGGATCCACGAGGCTAATAAGTTCTCAGTGGCTGCGCACCATCGGAACCGGGAAGGTCGGGGGCTTCCCTCGGAGCGGGTCCAGCAGCTGGGATCCGCGTGAGCTGAGCTTCCACTCCTCCCAACCGCGTACGGGGCCCTACTTCCTGCATCTGCCTCCCCACCCCTGCATCCCGCACCACACCTCCCGCACGTGGGTTGTGGCCCGGCCCTCCCTATTGAGGCGAGAGTGCCCTAGGGCAAAGCCGCCTCTGTCCCGGACAGAAAGTGGAATAAGAGCGCCTCCTCCGATCCCCACTCGCACCTGCTCCCAGAGCGCCGGAGGCACTGCAGCTCTGTCTTCAATAGGGAGGATCTGGCCAAACCTATGTGCAGGAAGTGCTGGGAGGGATGTAGGGTTGGGGGGACAGGTGTAGAAAGTAGAGCCCAGACTTGAGGTTGCGGGGTGGGGGGAATCTCACGTGCGATCCCAGGTGCGGAGCCCGCTGCTGGGAATGGGGTGGAAGCAAGCAAGTACTGCATGCCTAGGCGAGGTACCTCGTCAGGAATCCAATGCCTGGGGCGGTGGGGAACCCGCTGCAGATGGACAGCAGGTGCTGGGGGCCCAGGGGAGATAACTCTGAGGCAGGCTCAGATAATCCAAGGCGGGCGCCCAAGTGCAGGCAGCCCACAGGCCGTTGAGGTATACAGGTGGGGAGGCGGCGGACGAGGTGGGAAGGGCGCCCATGCCCCAGGATCTCAACCTGTGCTGCATCGAGGCCAGCTATCACCCAGGGTATGGACCGCAGATGCCCTCGGACCCTTACTGATGCATGATGCATATGGATGCCCAGCGTGAGAGCCATGAGAATGCAGCTCGCGGTCCTGGCTCTCCGGGTCAGGCCCCAGGAAAGACCCGCCATTGAGAGCTCATTTGCCTCTGGCTGGAGACCCGGGGTCTGTGGACTGCAGCGCTAGAGGCCATGCCCAGGCACCTGTATTCCTCAGTGGCCTCTGCCCACCAACCACCCCAGCTCTCTCCCTCACTGCTGAATGGCCAGAACCTTACTCGACAAACACCCACAGTTGTTTGGAGAGAAGTGAATATACTGATGGATGAATGCAGGCATTCACTCATTGACATCACTGCCCACCCCACCATCTGCTTGCCTTCTGGCCATGCTTCAAGCAGGCACTTTGGATGCTGGACTGTCTTCTGTAAATGTGATTTTGGGCAGCACTAATAACAAGAGCTAGTTACAGTGCCTCACTCTGTGCCAGGCACTGCACTGTGTACACTCTTACCTGTCCTGATCGTTCAGTAATTAAATATGCAGATCTAGGAGTTAGTTCTTACAGACAGGGGAGCCCATTCATGAATGGCACGCTGAAGAGGGAGGTCCTAGGTCATTTCCCTGGGAATGTAAGGAGCACCTGCCCTCAAAGAGTTCTGCAGCCAACAAACAAACCACCAGTCCATGGGGGTGCTGCTTCAGAGAAGCTTGCCTAGTGATGGATTGGAATAGGCCAAGTCAGTGCAGAACCCCCTAGGGTATTAAAAATCACTGAGCTACCATTAATCAAGAAATACTTTAAAGCAGTTGGCTATGCCCATCTAGGGCACTGTGTGCTTGGGAGGGTGGATGTGAAGATATTATATCTACAGCTAAGTAGGAAAGTGAACCATATATGTAGCCACAAGGCAATGTGGGCTGAGTGCCCAGGGAGCACTGGTTCAGGATGCAGGTATAGAATTGCAAGAGAGGAAGGGGCTACTTCCTAGCAAGGTATCCAGAGAAGGTAGCCCAAAGGAGGAAGCCTTTGAAGTGGGCCATAGCAGTAAGCCGGTCAAGATAGGAGGAGTAGGGGATGTGAAGAAGACTAGGAGTCTTGGCTTCTAACTGGCACCCTTAGGTGCATTTAACCAAGATTCCCTGGGCCTCTCCTATCAGAAAGAGACTATCAGAAGTCAGATTGCTCGCTCTCACCTTGCCTTAAGCAGGCCTTCCATCTCCACCAAGGAAAGACTGACCTGGGGAGAGCAGTGATCTCCTGGGCCCTGTGCTACAGGCTACCACTGCCACCCCTCACCTGGTAAAGCTGCTGGCCTTGGAGCTTCCAAGCAACCTGAGCTGGTCCATGCTGAGATCCCAGGAGGCCAGCTTCTGCACCTAAAGTTTACAGCTTGGTAGGAAAACAGCTCTTTCAATTCCCACTTGCAGACCTTTCTCACCCAAGAACTTAAAAAATTATGTATCTATGAGCCAGTTGGGCAGACAGGTGAGATGCCCTCAATTTTGTACTTTAAATCTCTCCGGCTGTATGAATCTTAGTCCCTGGTGCGGGTCACTGAGACTGATTCTCTACCTCCTGATGATGCTTCCCCAAATCCCCTTGCTCCCAGGTTAACAACTCCCACCCCCAGTGTCTCCTTGCAATGGGCTCCATTTGCAAGAATCTCTACTACATACAAAGCATTTATTCATGTATTCTTACATTCATTCATTAGTTCATTCATTCACTCACTCACTTAGCAGAAAATGAATGAGTCCTTACGGAGTTAGGCTCCGAGTTGGCGGTGGAAAAAGAAAGAAAGGCAGGTTTGGGAGCTAGAAAGTGCCCTATGGGTGATTTAGGTAGAACTATCCAATGGCCATGAGCAGGCTGGATGAGCCTGTGAGAATTGGGAGCATAACCTCTTGCAACTGTCCAGGCTTGAAACACCAGAAAAGATTCACTTGAAAATTACTAGCGCTTTTGGCAGGGGCATTCATTCAGTGTCCACTGGGCAGCTGTGCCCTGCTACAAACAGGGTAGGCACTGGGAAGACAACCGTAAGCAAGTCAGTCTCTGTGCCTGAGAGGCTCCTGGGATGGGGAAGGAGATAGGTTCACAGTCAGGTCACCCCTCCAGCTGCCAAGTGCTAGAGAAGAGTCTTTCCCACAAAGGTCCAGGCTGAGGGTAAAGAGCCTCCCCCACCTGGGGCTGCTGGGAGACCTGCCTGCAGGTCCTGGAGGAGGAGGTGGGGGAGGGAGGGCAGCATTCCATATTCAAAGGCCTAGAGGTGCAAAAAGGCTCAGAAATTTCCAGATGCAGGATTTTTAATGAAGCTGGAGCACAGACTGCAGCTCTGTAGGGATAAGTGGGACAGGGAGTGAGAGAAATAAGAGGGGTCAGACTTTGCAGTACAGAGGAAAAAGCTGGCCTTGGTCCAGAAGGGACAGGACCACTCTAGAGTCTCCTCCTGAGAGTGGCGGGATCAGGGGTGTGCTTAGATCCCAGGCGGCAGTGGAGGAGGTGGGTGTGGGGAGGTTGCAGGCAGCACTGCTGGCAGAGGCTGGGCAAAAGTCCTGGCGAAGGGCAGTGAGGGCCTGGTCTGAGGCCCAGAGCATGCAGAAGTGATGAAATTCAGGGACTAATGGAACTGAGGACTGGCCCAAGGTGACTTGGTGCTGTCAGATTGGGAGACTGTGTGGACACAGGGAGTCTCAAGCATAGGGAGACAATATGGAACTCGGTTCAGGATATCTCAGTGGAGATTCAAGGCTCAAGAGGGACAGAGTGTCTGTGGTTGGAGACTTGAGTCATGTGAGGGGCTTGTGGACAGGTCACCTCCGGAGCTATGAAGTGTTTAGGGAAAGAGGGCAGAGCCCTGGGGACAGTGGCACTTAAAGGGTCTCTGTCTTATGCCACAGGTGGGAAGTTTCAGTTAAAGAAGCAGGGAACAGAGTCAGAAGAGATCACTTTGGCAATATCTAAGGCCATAAGGCCAGTTAAGACAAGTGTTACACTTCAACCATTAGGACAGATTGTTAAACGTGTTGGGTAGGCAGTGTGCAGTAGCCTACGCAGGAACAGCTCCATTATCCAGGTGGGGATGGCAGCTCCATTCTAATGGTCAAGTCCTAAATGGAGAGGAAGGGTATAGGTTTCCTCACTACTGAACCCCCTGAAAACCTTGTCCTCCCACTGGAAGATAATAGGTTGGTGCAAAAGTAATGGCAGTTTTTGCATCAAAATGGCAAAAACCGCAATTACTTTCACACCAACCTACAGTTGGGGGCTGCAATTATGAGGAACCAAACTTCCCACCAAATTATTAGGATAGGAGGTAGGAATTTCCAAGAAGGCTGAATTTGGTTTGGATAATAAAATTGTTTCCTACTAGAGTGAAATGCACACTTTTCCAAAAATGAGAACTCACAGACCTAGATGCTGGTACCTAGAAAGTCAGAAGAGTGTTGGCACAGGAAGTAGTGAGACAGACACAGCATGGGAGCAAGTTTTTCTTCAAAGACTGGTAGAGTGCCCTGGTAAAAACTGAGAGCAGTGGAAAGAAAGATCAGAAAACCCAGGAAGCTCCCTGCCCTAGAGTGATACAAGAACTTTCCTGTGAATAGAAGCTAAAAGGGCAGTTCAACATCATGACATGACTGGGAACAAGGCTCCATTATATCTAATGTTCAAAACAACCAAACCCGCCAGTACTAGGCAGACCACAGGACTGAGAGGGTGGAGGGCCCAGAGCAGCAGTCTTCCTGGTGCAGTATTTCTGGGGGCTCACTTCTGTGTTCATTCATGAGCAGGTCCACTGGGCTAGGAGAGCCCCTTCTTGGTCCCTTCTCTGCTAGCACCTCCCTCCTACTCTTTGCCCCTTACCCCTTTATGCCACCAAGACAGGAATCTCAGATATTCTATTTACTGACTGGCAGATTACATTGGAGAATGCTCCTCCACCAGCCATCAGTGTTGCCAAACTCATTCATTCCTGAATTCAGCAAATATGTGACAATACACTGCCAGATGCTGTGACAATACACTGGGAACCATCTGATTCCCAGGTGTTTAGGCTTTAGCAGGCTTGTATAGGGAGCTTGCATTGGTTGCATATCCTGTATCCATTGGCCCCTCTGATTTTGCTTTGGAAAACCACACCACATTAGAGCAGCTATGTGGTCCCATTGCGACCTACTCTGCCTCTGCCTCTGCTCCTTATCCAGAATAGGTGATCTCACAGCTCGTTACATCAGATGGGCAGGCCCAAGCTACTCAACATCTGGCTTTCCCCTGACCACTGTAACTAGTTGAGGAATGGTTGAGTCAGAGTAAAGTTAGAGATCTAATGCTCAGGGTTATTTTGTTTGATATTAACAAGGAAAAAAAGTAATGTAGGAGCTGTTTGCATTCCCCTTATGGCAATGAGGGAGGACAGCCTCAGGGGAAAGCTGCCATGTGGCCAGGCCTGGTGGCTCGACCCTATAATCCCAGCACTTTTTGGAGGCCAAGACAGAAGGATGGCTTGAGCCCAGGAGTTCGAGACCAACCTGGGCAACACAGTGAGACCCTGTCTCTATTTAAAATAGTAACAGCCGGGCACAGTGGCTCATGCCTGTAATCCCAGCACTTTGCGAGGCCAAGGCAGGTGGATCACCTGACGTCAGGAGTTCGAGACCAACCTGGCCAACATGGTGAAACCCCATCTCCAAACCGCACAGCAGCAGTATCATAGCCAATGAGGTTTATCTGAGGCACAGTTATTGCTAATTGAAAACTTTTCCCAATACCCCACCATGACAACTTGCAATACAGTAGGCATTGGCAATTTTTGACAGTCTCTATTGAGACTGAAAAAAAAAAAAGAAACCCTATCTCTACTAAAAATACAAAAATTAGCCGGGTGTGATGATGTGTGCCTATAATCTCAGGTACTCAGGAGGCTGAGGCAGGAGAATCACTCGAACCCTGGAGGCAGAGGTTGCAGTGAGCCAAGACCTTGCCACTGCACTCCAGCCTGGGCAACAGTACTCTGCTGAGCACATGGCCATCTGCAATAAATACTTAATTTCCCAGCTCCTCCTGATGCTAACTATGGCCACAACACTAAATTCTGGCTAAGGAGATTAAGCAAAATGGTATGGGACTTCCAAGAAGTGTTCTTAAAGTCTGGGGCAGGCCTTTCTTTATGCCTTCCTCCTCTTTGCTGGCTGGAATGCAAAGATCATGGCAAGCGGCTAAGCAGCCATCCTGGAAGGTGAAAGCCCCATACTGAGGTCAACAGAGTGCGAAATAAGAGGCTGGATCCTGTAAACGTCTCCCAGCCTATCCTGGTCAGCCTGTCTTGATTCCTTTCATATGAGAGAAATAAACTTTTAACCTGTGTAAACCAGAAAGAACATTTTACAATTTCTTTCACACACAGCTGAATGGAAGCCAGACTCATACACTAATCTTATCTCCACTTTTAGAGATGAGAACAGCTTGCCCAGAGTGACAGCCAGTTTAAGCCAGGTTTCTGTTGAGTACAGGTTCCAACCCTCACCTAGACTGCCCTACAAAATTCCTAGAACTTGGGCAGGAGAAAAGATGGAGGGGAAAATGTTAGCAAAAGGCAAAGACTAAGGGCAGCAGGGCAGAAGTGAGTGTGGAGTGGAAGGGGAAAGATGGGGCTGAGCAGGAAGACGCTGCCTTTGCATTCCTCTGTGTTGGGGGACAGTTTGGGAACAGTCAGCAGGCACCTGGCTGCAGGGCAGCCCCTGTAAGAGCAGCCTTTGTGGAGCTCTCTCTTCCACCCCAGGAGGAGCTTCTCTGTCGAAGCAGGAGGGCTCTCTCCTTCACTCTGGTGTCTTCACTCAGTTCTGGGTCCCAAATCTCTGTTTTTTGAAATGGAGTCTCACTCTGTCGTCCAGGCTGGAGTGCAGAGGCTCGATCTCGGTTCATTGCAACCTTGCCTCCTGGGTTCAAGCAACTCTCCTGCCTCAGCCTCCGCAGCAGGAGGGATTATAGGCGCAGTGTAAAACTAGCCACCACACCCGGCTAATATTTTTGGTATTTTCAGCAGAGATGGGGGTTTCACCATGTTGGTCAGGTTAGTCTCGAATTCCTGACCTCAAGTGATCCACCCTCCTCAGCCTCCCACAATTCTGGGATTACAGGTGTGAGCCACCGCACCCAGCCCCGGTCCCAGATCTCTGAGTCCACCTCAGTGTGGGCCTCAGAATCCTCTATCCACCAACCACATGCAGCCATCCAACATTGTTTCTCTTCTGGCCTCAGCCTCATTGTCCTTGGAGTGCCAGTCTCTTGTTTAAGCATGGCAGAGGCTTAATACTGGATCATCAACTACATGCTAGAAGGGAAAGAATTCCTTACAATGTAACACTTTTTTGTATTTGACTTATGGATATGCTCATTCTTTCTTCATTTAACAATTTTTATAAGGAAAATTTTAATATATTAAAAAATTAGAATAATATGACCCCCCTGCTACTGCCCATCTTCATTAATAATCCACACATCTACAACCCACCAAGTCGCCACACAATCATTATGAAACGAGACATTACTTCATTTCACCCATAAATACTGCAATTATGATTCAAAAGAACTTTTTTTTTTTTTTTAAAGAAACCAAGGCTGAGGTGGGAGGACTGATTGATCCCAGGAGTTCAAGACCAGCATAGGCAACACTGCAAAACCCAGTCTCTAGGGAAAAAAAAAAACCAAAACCAATCATAACCACAGCCCCACTGTCATATATTTAAATGCTGTTTCCTTAACATCATCAAATATCCAGTCAGAGTTCAAATTCACTTTATTGTCCCATAAGTACATTTATACAAGATTGATTGGCTAGTTCAGATCAGGATGCAAACAAGGTGCATACATTGCACTGGAGTCACACATCTCAGGTATCTTTCAATCCACAGGCTTCCATGTTGAAGAACCTGGGTCATTTATACTTTGCCCTCTGTAGTCACTCCTCTCCCCATTCCCAGCCCCTGGTAACCACTCACCTGTTTTCTGACCTTATCATTTTGTAGGCCCTACTTTGTACTGATGTACTTCTGACTAGGTATGTTTATGTTCAAGCATTAGAGCCAAGGCCCAAACCTCTACCCTGGCCCTCCTTCTGCTGTGGCCCAACTAGACCTGAGCTGGGCTCTCCATCTCCCTTCCTGTTAATCCTAGAAGTGGATGAGAAGAGGAAGGGAAGGAGTTGGGGCGGGCAGCTTGGTACATGGACATCAGGGCTGTTCCCACCAGCAGCAATAGCTTTGTGTTAGCTTGGCTCCAACATGAATGAAATATTCCAAGGCCATTTTCCTCAACATGTTACAAAAAACTTCCAGCATGCAGAAAAGTTGAAAGATTGTATAGTCAACACCCCTTAAAGAGTTTCCATCATTAACATTTCATTTAACATTTTATTTAAAGGGTTTGGGACCCTGAAGTTTAGTGCTTGTTTAGTGAAATGCTATGAGCCAGACCTTCCACACTGAAAATTCCCAATGTAAATTCATTTGTTAAATGCTCTTAGAAATCCTGCAATAAAGATACCTATCTAACTTTAGCCCTGTGTTTGCCAAATATGGCTTACTTTGAAGCACTTTTTTCTTTCTTTAGTACCAATTTACATCCTGGGAAATGGTGTCTACCATGCTTTAAAAAAATGTGATAAAATAAAGATAACATTTATCACCTTAACCATTTTCGAGTGTACAGTTCAGTCAGTATACATTATTCACATAACTGTGCAACCAATCTCCAGGACTTTTTACCTTGTGAGACTGAAACACTATACCCACTGAACAACTCCTCATTTCCTCCTTCCCTAGTCCTTTGCAACTAGCATTCTACTTTGTTTCTATGCATTTCACTACTCTAGATACCTCATATAAATGGAAGCATACAGTATTTGTCTTTTGGTGACAAAAACAAATACTTCACTTAGCATCATGTCCTCAAGGTTCATCCATGTTGTAGCATGTGTCAGCATATCTTCCTTTTAGAGGCTGAATAATATTCCACTGTATGTATACACCACATTTTGTTGATTCATTCACCCACTGATGGACACATATTGCTTCCATCTCTTAGCTACTGTGAATAAGGGTTCTGCATGGGCATACAAAACTACCACTAGTATTTTACAGTGCTTGCTTCATACCTCTCCACGTCTGTCACTCCACCCAGTTTATTGTTTATTTCGTTAAGTTACAGACCTCAGTAACTTCCCTTAAACATGTCAGTATACATATCAATGACCAGCGTTCATTGTTTTTTCCAAGTCATTTTGAACTGTTGTAGCAATGAGTAATATGGCCTCAAACACACACACATACACGTGTCACTACAGAAAACTCTTCCTGGGAGACAGGAAAGGGGCCATTGTTGGTCATGTCATTTTAATTAAGATAAAACAAAACGACCAACACCATTTAGTAATAGTCTGGGGTAACAAGGGTTGCATCATAGACTGCCACTTTTGCCATCTGGCTCAGAGCAGGGCTATGCCTAACTCGTATCTGGGGACTGCTTCAGATATTATTAATTGTTTCAATATTATGAATCATTACAATTCACAATAATTGCTTCAGATATTATGCATTACAATATGGTTCAAAGGTGATTTAGCAGATGAAGACACAAGTGTGTAAACACGTATGAATTACAATGCAGATTGCCCAGATGTGTAGCAAGTCCTCTGAATGTTTCCTGAACAGAATTAGGTGATTTTTGAGGAAGATGCTTCAGCACCATTTGGGAAAACTGACAACTTGAAAACTCAGTCTCTCTACGGCAAGGCCTACTTTCAGATAACCTTGGGGGTTCTGTGCTGGGAGGGGAGCTAAAGGACTAAGTTAGGCCTCTGAATCTGCTCTGGAAGCCTGCGTGTATTGAGGTAAAAGCCCGTGTGCCAATGTGAGTAAAGATTCCTCAGTTGATAAGCAAGGAAATGGGCAAGGCATCTTGGTCTCTGAGGTTCCAAGCTCAGATGCTCACTGCCTTAGTGCACGTATACTCACACCCCAACCCCCAACTGAGGGCATAAGTGTATACACAGATGCAATAGTCTAAAGTACACTGTCTGAATATGGATGGCCATGAGCCACATGTGGCTACAGAACACTTAAATGTGACCAGTCTGAACTGAGATGGGTCATATAAAATATTTCACTAATAGGTTTTTCACTAACAGGTTGACATAATAATATTTTGGATATACCGTATTAAAGAAAATGTGTCATTAAAATAAATTTCACCTGTTTTCTTTATTATGTGGCTACCAGAAAATTTAAAAATTATATATGTAGCCCACACTATAAAATATAGATTAGAAATATTGCATAGCACTGACCTAGAAACCTCCATTTAGGCAAAACATCTTAACCCCTTTGGAAGCAAAATATGTTAAACAAAAGCATAAGCTCCCACCAAGAAAATCCTCACCTTAGTCTTTTCAACCTGTCCACATGTTGAAAACATTCTGTACAGCCTTCACTGCATTGTCAATCTGTCAGATGGCTCTATGTTCCAACACGGTCAGAGTAGTCCTCTGCTCACACTAGTCTTCACACTACTTCCTGTGTCATCCCTGTTAAGCTCTCTCCACCCAACACCCAGGCTCCCAACTCTCTTGGCTGCCTCCAGCCCTCAGCTGGCACAACTGACGTGCTGTTTCCAGCACACTTTTCTTCTTTCTGTATCCTCCTTGGGGTACATACATCCCCCATCTCATGACTTCAGCTATCACATAAATTCAGATGATTCAGAACTCTATTTTTTAGCTCCTACATCTATCATTTTAAATGTCAGGAAATTATACTTTAAGTAAGTCCTAAAAAGATGAATCTATGTACTTTTAAAGAATAAAAGAAATGACTGATTGCAGCTCAAACCTACAACTGCCTGCCAAACTCTACAATGACTGGCATATACCAGAAAGAGGAGGATCAAGACAGAGTTAGCACACTTGGTGTGGTATACTTATCTATAGAAAAT
The DNA here is from genome assembly GCF_009761245.1 of Sapajus apella. Taxonomy (NCBI): domain Eukaryota; kingdom Metazoa; phylum Chordata; class Mammalia; order Primates; family Cebidae; genus Sapajus; species Sapajus apella. Next base: position 10,522,529 of record NW_022436997.1, read on the forward strand.
GTTAAAATAAAAATTAAGTAATCTGGGTTTCCTCTCTTGATTTTCTATATCTACTCTCTGAATAGGGCAATAAATAAGGAAAAGTCCCAAAGTGGGGCAAATGAAGTTCCAAAATAACATAAAATTGGGCAAACCCAGTCATGAAGAAAAAAACAGAGGTTCTTAAATCGGGACACACAGACACAACTCTATAGGTCTAGGAGTCTCTGAATGTATGTGTAAAGTTCTGGCTGTGTGTGCATGTTATATAACAAAGCAAAAGGTCCATAGCTTTCATCGCATTTCAAAGGGTCTAGGACTCAAATAAAGACTGCTGCTACGTGACTTAAAAAGTAAAACTCAGGCCAGACACAGTGGCTCACGACTGTAATCCCAGCACTCTGGGAGGTCGAGGTGAGCAGATCACCTGACAAGGAGTTTGAGCCCAGCCTAGCCAACGTGGCAAAACCCCATCTCTACCAAAAATACCAAAAATACAAAAATTAGCCAGACATGGTAGTGTGTGTCTCTAGTCCCAGCTACTCAGGAGGCCAAGGCTAGAGAATCACTTGAACCTGAGAGGTGGAGGTTGTGACAGAGCAAGACTCCAACTCAAAAAAATAAATAAATAGAAACTCAGTTCAGTTATGAAGATAAAGATGATCTATTTACATAATATTTTAAGATACGAGTGCCTGACAGCATGTAGTTATTAAGTCCATTACAGTGCATATTTATTGACTCTGTATATCTTCACAGTGTGATCTTCACCACAGCTTGCAAAGTGTAACCACTCAGCACCTTCTGCTTCCTTCTGTTCAGTTTTTCCACTACAATTCTTCCAGCATAATTTTCTGATAGCAAGTGTATGACTTTGGCTAAAACAAAGATAGAGAAATCACGAAACATTTTTCTAATTAATGGTGTAAACAAAATTGGAAGTTAAAACCTGAAAATTAAAATGTACAGGTTTTAAAATACCATCATTAACATTTTAGCAATTTTATTTTAACCTGGAAAATATTTTACTTTATTTACTTAAAACTGCAAGACTAAAGTTTAATCTTACTCACTAGCCAATGACATCATCAAAAAGAGCAAGACAATAAATTTCTGTCAAATGTTTTAAAAAAATAAAAAATATTTTTATTTAAAAAATAAAGTTTTTAAATGAATGTTTTAATGATCAATGGAATTGCACGAAACAGCTATTCAGGTTAGTCTTTCAGATAACAAAACTAAATGTATTTCTAAAAATTTCAACTTTACAATATATTCTAGATTATTTTATTCTTTCTTTTTTTTTTTTTTTTTTTTTTTTTGAGATGGAGGCTCGCCCTGTAGCCCAGGCTGGAGGGCAGTGGCTCCATCTCAGCTCACTGCAACCCCCGCCTCCCAGGTCCTGGTCCAAGCAATTCTCCTACCTCATCCTCCCAAGTAGCTGAGATTAGAGGCACGAGCCACCATGCCCAGCTAATTTCTGTATTTTTTAGTAGAGACAGGGTTTCACCATGTTGACCAGTCTGGTATTGAACTCCTGACCTCATGATCCACCTGCCTTGGCCTCCCACAGTGCTGGGATTACAGGTGTGAGCCACTGCACCCGGCTAGATTATTTTATTCTTTTGACATCCCTGTGAGATAGATGAACTTGCATTTTTACTACTGGGTAAAGAAAGATGATGAAAGATTTAATGTACTGCCCAATGAAAAAGTCTTGGACTCTAGTGTGACCTCTAACTGCATGACCTTGTGAAAGACCATCATATTAATGCTCCCTGTCCCCCAACCCCCTAGTCCTTTAAAAAGGCAGACCCAGAACGTTACCAAACATAGGTTAGCAACAAATCTCTATGAAAATACAACATCATCTATAAATTTAACCTGCAAATTAGCTTCCCAAACCAAAAGGGAATAAAGTGAAAAACTTAAGTAGGTTTTAGGGCAGTAAACACTGAAAACAATATTAAAGCACAGAAATTACACTTTCATTTGCTGACAGTCCCTGTCACCAGATGCATTCTCATGATAAAAAGGGAAAAATGAAGTAATGAAACACATTTTAAGCATCAGTCCTCCTGAACCTATGTAACAAGATGACTGCGTGCGTGCCCTTACAAGTAGTCATTCTGGGAGGTTACAACAGTGCTGCAGTGCTTCAACTGTTTTCTAAAATTCTTCTAGAGAAAATGCTTCCATATTATGCAGACTATGACTTGAGTATGCTCAATGATAGCTCATCTTCCTTTGAGGATGAATTTGGTTGTTGAAAGCACCTGGAAGTAAGCTTTATAATAAATATAAATGGCAAGCTTAATAAATATAAATGGCAAGCTTTAAAAAGAAGAAATGATTGAAATAAGTAATACCATAAAAGGCATTATGATTTGTTTTCTTATGTCACTAGTAAGCTAGTTCTGAACACAATTCCTATAGAGAAGTTCCAAGAATATTTTAAGTGACAGCAACATCACTGGAATCTCAATTATTATGGATTAAAGTGCTCTCATTTCATTAAAAGAATGATTTGAAGTAGTGACATCACTGAAATAAACTTAATATATGGTATATTTCTTTCTAAGGGAGTTACTTTGAGGAACAGTACTTGTTTGGCTATGTAAGCTTTGAGATAGTGAGTTTCTTTTTTCTTTTTTCTTTTTGGTGATGTCCTTTAAATGCAGCATGTTAGCATGTCACATTTAAGGAGACAGAGAGTTTTGCAAACTAACCTAAAGGGTAGTTTTTGCTTATGTTACCTTTGTAAATCTTATTACTAGCAAAAGCTTTAATTTGAAAAGTACTTGAAATTTGGTAACGGAAATATTAGCAATCCAAATAATAGAATGTTAAGTCACTTATTAGTTCCATCTTGCAAATCCTAAGTCACCAAAATGACCAAAGAAAAACACAACCTTTTCAAACAAAAAACTCAAATTCTATACATGTTCCCTTCCTGCACTTTCTAAGGGGCTCCTCGCCAGTGTCCCACACTGGGGCCACTGAAGAGGTCTTCACACCAGGTTAGAGGTGAAGTGAGCACTGTGGGCAGGCAAGGTGGAAGGCAAGGGTGCCCAGGAGGAGAGAAAATTTCAAATGCCTGAAGCATGGAATTTCAACAGATTTCTTCCCTCTTCAGCAAGCCAACAGCACAAACTAATTCAACTGCTAAACCCAGCACCAGAAAGGCAGGACAGAAGCCATGGGGGCATGGCAGAATCTCATTTTAATAAAATACAATTTTAATAAGCACTAACATGCTTGGCTGACATGGAGACAAGATCTGCTGGATGAACTATCTTACAAAAGACATGCTCACAAATCTCTCCCCATTAAGCACTCATCCTCATCATATTGTCATTTGAAATTGTATTTTCAACAGTACAGATACATGAAGGTTGAAAAAGTCTAAGAAAATATAACACAGAATGATATTAGTAACTTTCTGAATGTTTAGACTTTTTTTTTTTGAGACAGGGTCTCACTCACCCAGGCTGAAGTGCAATGGTGTGATCATGGCTTGCTGTAGTTTCCACCCCCTCGGCTCAAGCGATCCTTCTACTTTAGCCTCCCAAGTAGCTGGGACCACAGTCATGCACCATCACACCTGGCTAATTTCATTTATTGCTTGTAGACTGGGGTCTCACCATGTTGCACAGGCTGGTCTCAAACTCTTAGGCTCAAGCAATCCTCCCGTCTTGGCGTCCCAAAGTACTAGGATTATAGGCATGAGCCAACACACCCAGCCAGATTTAGACATTTTTAAAGAATAAAATGTGACAACCATGGTGGCCCATGCCTGTAATTCTAGCATTTTGGGAGGCCAAGAGAGGAGGATTGCTTGACCCCAGGAGATGGAGAACAGCTTGCCCAACACAGTGAAACCTCATCTCTACTAAAAATACTGTACAAAAAAAATTAGCCAGGCGTGGTGGTGCATGTCTATAGTCCCAGATATTTGGGAGGCTGAGGTGGGAAGACTGACTGAGCCCGGGAGGTAGAGGTTGCAGTGAGCTAAAATCTTGCCACTGCACTCCAGCCTAGGTGACATAGTGAGATCCTATCTCATACACACACACAAAAGAATAAAACATGTAAAAGGGTAGATTAAAAGTGATCCCTGCTGTCTAAGTGGGTGGGATGGGAGGAGGTTGTAAACAGCAGGTGCTCTATGCCAGCTCAGGTGGCAAAGGCATGAGGCCCAGGGCATGAGTCTTGCTATGCCTGAAAGCTGTACTACAGGATCTGAGGTAAAGGGTTCAATCATAAGGAAATGACTACCAAAGTGCAATCCAGAATATTTTTAAAAATCACAAGCATTTTGAATCAAATTAAGAATCTACTATCGTCAAATTCTAAAACACACCATTATGAAAATCACTTTCATTTCAAATGGTTGTTTATAAAAACAATATTATACAAGCAAGAAATTTGGTCAAACTTTTAAAAATCAAGTACAATATAATAATATATGGTAATTTCAGATTACCACAAAACAAAGTGGTAGACACCATGAATAAAGATATATGGCCCTCTCCACGAAAATGTGGCATAAAATTTGCCACAAAAGATCCCACAATTTCTAGCTAATCTGATGGAAACAAAAATAGGAAAGAAGTACCTTTGACTTGTTTCTACACAGCGGATCCAGTCATTTATTTCTGGAACTTGATTAGTCTTTTTCCAGGTGTATAAGCAAATCTTTCCACACTCCAATCCTACTGCAACCACATATCTGTTTTTAAGGGAGGGGGACAACAGTGATTAATTTAGCATGAAGTTCTAGTATCTCCATCATTGCTCTAAAGTAGTTCTTCACAGTGCCTCAACTGTCTCTGCCTTACAAAAAACTCTGTTTGTAGGCATCAGCTCAGGACACGCTGCACACAGATTTAACTGTGTCCTCTGCTGGCAAAGCCCACAAGCCAATGTTTCCCCAGCTGGCTGCAGGGACCCTTATTCCACCGAAGATGCTTGTTACAGAAAAAGTACTACAGTCCTGGATTTGGTGAAGTAAGAATCTTTGAGCCACATTCCTAACCTGTATTTTACATTCTGAATCATTAGGGTCTATCAATTTAAAAATTATTATGAGAAACATAAGCATTTTGAAAAAGACAGCAACTCAGGCCAGGCACAGTGGCTCATGCCTGTAATCATAGCATTTTGGGAGGCCGAGGCAGGTGGATCAGGAGTTCAAGACCAGCCTGGCCAACATGGTGAAACCTCATCTCTACTAAAAATACAAAAAAATTAGCCAGGCATGGTGGCGCATGCCTGTAATCCCACGTACTTGGGAGGCTGAGGCAGGAGAAAAAGGCAGTAACTCAGAAGCCAGGAGAATCCACAAATGAAATGACATGAGGGCTACATATTAAGACACCAAGTGGTCCTCTTAAAACTGAGCCCCACACAGAGACTGACCTTTGGGAAGGGTGGAGCACCGGGCAGATGCTGACAGCTGTCACAGCCCCACCCACGTCCAGGACTGAGGAGCAGGGGCCAATGTTGTGGTCAATACAGTCATCAGTGGAGTCGCATTCACCCCAGACAACCACCTAATACAGACAGATCACAAACTGTAAAACCTTCTCTTTGCAAGGTTTCTAGCAATGTATTACAGTTTCATTGGCAAAGATAAAGCAAGTATTTGCTCTAGTATTTTTAAAAATGCATCATTTACATTTGTGCATGATGTGCCAGGACTTCAGAACATTTCAAGCATCACAAAGAAGGAACAGTGCAGCAGGCATGCATCTCTGAGAGTTCAACTACGTTAAGTGTGTTGGTCCAAACACAAAGTGTCCCTGACCACAGACCAGAGGGGGTGTGTAACACGACTTCTATACTCACAAATTGGTTCTGATCCAGTGGTGCCCCATCAGTAAGCTCATGCACCTCCCCAAGAGGCTACCACAAAACATCTGAGAACTAATCAGCTTTCTAGCTCTTCCTCTACACCACCCATTGCTCAGAGAATCTACTCAGCTATGAGGAAAACCTGACCTGGATGATACCCCTCATAAGAAATGAGGCTCCCCTGGAACCTCATGCCTCAAGGATGTGTGGATAGTCACAAAGAAATGGAGAGTGGGTCAGGCATGGTGGCTCACTCCTATAATCCTAGCATTCCGGGAGGCCGAGACGGGTGGATTGCTTGAGGCCAGGAGTTCAAAACCAGCCTGGTCAACATGATGAAACCCCATCTCTACTAAAAATACAAAAAATTAGCCAGGTGTGGTAGTGGGTGCGTGTAATCCCACCTACTCAGGAGGCTGAGGCAGGAGAATCGCTTGAACCTAGGAGGTGAGGGTTAAAGTGAGCCGAGATCACACCACTGCACTCCAGCCTGGGCAACAAGAGTAAAACTCTGTTTTAAAAAACGAAAGAAATGGAGAGAGAAGTGACGTGGACAACAGTAGCTCAATACAGAACCAAAACAAGATTCTGGGCAGAAGGCTTTGTCTGAGCAAGCAGAAGTACATTTCAGAGAATGTCCAGTGAATGCTGCTTTGTCTGTTGGAGCCCTGACCTACCCTTGAGAGCAGCAGCTGCACCACGTTCTATAGGCATGTGTTATGGTTTGGCTGTGTCCCCACCCAAATCTCATCTTGAATTGTAGTTCCCACAATCCCCATGTGTTGTGGGAGGGACCCAGTGAGAGGTAAACGAATCATGGGGGTGGTTACCTCCATGCTGTTCTCATGATAGTGAGCGAGTTCTCATGAAATCTAATGGTTTTATAAGAGGCTTTCCCCCTTTTGCTCAGCACTTCTTTCTCCTGCTGCCACATGAAGAAGGATGTGTTTGCTTTACCTTCTGCCATGATTGAAAGTTTCCTGAGGCCTCCCCAACCCTGAGGAACTGTGAGTCAATTAAACCTCTTTCCTTTATAGATTACTCAGTCTCCGGCAGTTCTTTATAGCAGCATGAAAACACACTAATAGCATGACTGTGGAGGACAGAAACAGTCCTGCTTCCTCAGCATTGAGCACAGAACAGGCGTACCAATGCCAAGAAAGAAAGAATAGGTAAAGGAACAGAAGGGAGGGTCTGAGACGTAAAGTCTGCCATAGAGGCTGATATGTAGGTGTTTAGCCTGAGTGACACCCTGCCTGTGCTAGCCCTCCACTGCAGTGATCTGTACCATGTCTGTGACTAGAAAGGGAAGGGACAGGAAAGGCAACACTAAACTGCCTCACCATCTCCTGTCTGTAGGAACAAAAGGATATTTTAAAGAGTATGAAAACAAAGGAAAGACCAGTAGCGAAGTGGACATTTCCCAGAGAAAAAGGGTGAAGGTCATGTCGGAGAACATATTCCAAGGCTGGGTGTAGAAACTCATGCCTGTAATTCCAACACTTTGGGAAGCCAAAGTGGGAGGACTGCTTGAGCCCAGGAGTTGGGGACCAGCCTGGGCAACATGGCAAGACCCATCTCTATACAATTAAAACATTAGCAGGGCATGGTGGTGAGCACCTGTAGTCCCAGCTACTTGGGAGGTTGAGGCTGAGGTGGGAGAATCGCTTGGGCCCAGGAGGTCCAGGCTGCAGGGAGCCATGACTATACCACTGCACCCGGGACCCTGTCTCAAAAAACAAACAAACAAACAAACATATTTCTAGCTACTTTGTTCTGATTTTTTTAAAGCTTGGGTCGGTCATATTCCAGCCACTTCTGGAACTAAATCAAAAGGTAAGAATCATTCATTATAGACAAGTGTTAAATTCATAAAAGTATGAAAACTAGAGATAATTTTTCCCTTATGCCACTACCTCTCTGCTGCCCTCTTGGTTTCTTGGTCTTGATTAATTTCATTTATTACTGTTCTTCCACTGGGACCATTTGAGGAATGTCATTTGTCTGAAAGGTCTTCTCTTTTTGACAATTCAGAGAAATTTATTTATAGAATTTAACAAGAAAAGTCTTTTTTTATATGTACATATATGAAAAACAGAAAGGAATAAATAAGCTGATTTTTAAAAGCTATAACAGAAAGGCAAGATTATGCATTTTTTATTCAAACATACGTATAAAAATATTATTTTACATTTGAAAAAATAATAAGTTTTTAAATAATTACCTTTTTGTCTCGACTCCCAGTGAAGAAATACTTGCTATCAGGACTCCAGTCACAAGACCAAATAATTCTACTGTGCACAGAAGTAATTTTGTTGGTGAAGGCAAAAAGAGTAAACACTGGCTCTGAAAAAAATATGTATACACTATTCACAAAGCAGAGAGAGCTGGGTTTTTACCTGTTAGAAGTGATGTTTAAGTGCCATATACACCATGTGACTTAATATTCAACTTATATGCGCTGACTTTGCAATAGACTGAAGCCGCAACTAACCTTCACCAGAAGGCTGTGGACATACAGTTATTCTTCTAGTAGGGGATGCTTTTGTACTCACTGGTCACTCTCTAGTGACTGATGACAAACATCTTCCAAACACTCAAATGAAGTTCAACTTAAACCTATAGAAGAAGCCTGAAGCTATTTAGCCTTGCTTAAAGTAGGCAGATTTGCATATTAGGCTATAGAAAAAAGAAGAATGTACCACTTAAATAATGTTTAAAAAAAGAAATCTTAAGAAAATATTTTCCTTGTAAGATTTAAGTGTAAGGCAACTTCTAGCCCTTATATGGACTAAACCTCAAACACATAACTGTTGGTCAGGCACGGTGGTTCACACCTGTAATCCCTGCACTTTGGAAGGCAAACACGGTAGATCACCTGAGGTCAGGAGTTTGAGACCAGCCTGGCCAACATGATGAAACCCCGTCTCTACTAAAAACACAAAAAATTAGCCAGGTGTGGTAGCAGGTGCCCATAATCTCAGCTACTCAGGAGGCTGAGGCAGGAGAATCGATTGAACCTGGGAGGCGGGTGCTGCAGTGAGCCAAGACTGTGCCACTAGTCTTCAGCCTTGGCAACAAGAGCGAAACTCTGTCTCAAAGGAAAAAAAACAAAAAATAAGTAACTGTTTATGAGGAGGGAATAAGGGTGTATCCATTATTACTCCATAATCCATAAAGATATAACAAATTAATACATGTTATCAATATAATTTTTTGGGGGGAGGGAACAAAGTCTCACTCTAGTGTGCAGGCTGGAGTGCAGTAGGGGGATCTCGGCTCACTGCAACCTCTGTCTTTCGGGTTCATGCAATCTTCCTGTCTCAGCCTCCTGAGTAGCTGGGATTACAGGCATACATCACCACGCCTGGCTAATTTTTGCATTATTTTAGTAGAGATGGGGTTTTACCATATTGGCCAGGCTGATCTCAAACCTGCCTTCAAAATATTCACCTGCCTCCACCTCCCAAAGTCGTGGGATTACAGGTGTGAGCTACTGCACCTATCCAACTTTAATTTACTTTTTATTTTTTTGAGATGGAGTCCTGCTGTCACCCAGGCTGGAGTGCAATGGCACCATCTCGGCTCACTGAAACCTCCGCCTCAAGGGTTGAAAACAATTCTCCTGCCTCAGCCTCCTGAGTAGGAGGAATTACAGGTGCATGCCACCATGCCTGGCTGTTTTTTTTTTTTTTATTTTTAGTAGAGACGGAGTTTCACAATGTTGGCCGCGCTGGTCTTGAACACTTGACCTCAGGAGATCCACCACGCCTGGCTGACTTTAGCTTTTTAAACAGTAAATGCTGCATGTTAGGAAAAGATAGTGATGCAAAATAAAAGAGTCAGTTCTAAAACATACTGCTGAGTATACTTTACAGTCCCTGGGTGTTCTCTAAAACACAAGAAACAAAGACTAGAAATACCACAAAATCAAGTTGTATGCAAGTGTTATCAACGGAAAAATTAAAAACAGGATTAAACAACACAAATAAACTTTAAACACTCTCTAGAATTTATCCACCAAAAGAAATGGGAAATAGAAATAGGCCACTGCCCCAACTACACAAAGGATTTTAGTCTTTTTTGTTGTTGTTTGTTTTTTTCAGTTTATGCCAGGTTCAGAGTAGAATGTGGGTAGGTGGGCTAACAACTTGCTCAGGAGTCATGTTGTCTAGATGGATGCCCAATATGCTCTTCTCAACGAAGGAAGTGACAGGAGAGGATAGGAAGAAGGATAATGTTTTCCTTTACATTTCCTAATTTAAAATATTACTATATTCATAAAATAGTTCAGAGAGAAGAAACCACTCAACCATGAGTTTTCTTAGTTGTATCTTCATTATTCCTGTCCCATAAAATCCTAGCTCAGAATATATCATCCATTAGGTTTTGTGGTAGCATTCTATCACCATCTGCAAAACTTAACTTCCTACATACAGATGTTTATGTTTCTTGAACTGAGATATCTGAACACGTGCCATCTTGACTACATAATCACAAGTAGATCAACCCAAACAGAGATCATCTCCATTTAAATCTTGCAGGGAAGGTCAAGTCTTCATCAGTTATCCAAGAACTTTGGAAGGCTTCAAAGACATGAGGCTCTACCCTTCACCCTGTTAACTTTCGCTTAAGCAACAGCTGCTTAATGTACATAAAATGGACATAACTGTTTCACTAATAACTTTCCCAATCAGAAACTGTTTTACCGAACTCAGGTGAGATTGTATCCTGCTTTTTCCACAATGACCAGGTTCGATCTCTGGAAACAGCTAGTAAGAACTTGTCATTAGGTGAGAAGGCCATCTGCGTGACTGTCAAACTGTGGAAAACTAAATTCTGCACCTGTTTCCAAGATGTGGTGTTCCAAAGAATGATAGCTGCATGCTCTTTCTTAGCTGCCTATAGGACAGAGATGAAACAATGAAGCTAATAAGTAAAAATAAACTGAAGAGAAAACATTTTAAAAACAATATTGCTTCTATCAGTATATTTTATTTATCTGTTTGAATTTTTAAAAAAATCCCTAGGAGACAACATACTACAACCATTTCTAATCTCTGGGAAAAATTAGGGAAGACCGGAATTTGAAAAAATAAATCATCAGGAACTAACGTAATCATGTTTTCTCATTTTTTTTTTTTCCTTTTCACTGTACCTCTCAGATCTTAAAAAATTCTTCCAAGACCAGAATTGTGACATGGAAGGGGAAAAAAATGAAATGAAATGCTGTGACATGGAGGGGAAAAAAATAAACAGTATTCCAAAATAAAGGTTTCGCTTTAAAAAAGATCATTCCTCAAAGAAATGAGGGACCCAAATGAATGATAGGTATATTACATTCATATGTCAAAATACTCAATATTGTGTAAAAATTCTCCCCAAACTGATCTATAGAATCAATGCAATCTCCATTAAAATTCCTGCAGTATTTTTGTAGAAACTGTCAAGCTGATTCTAAAGTGCAAAGTAAAGGACGATCTACTACAGCCAAAATAACTCTCCACTTCCTAATTTCAAGATGTATTATTAAAACACTAAGGTTACTAAAAGAATATGGTACTGGCATCATATCAAAAAAGATCAACAGAACAGAATAAAGTCTAGGGAACAGACCCACACATATGAACAACTGACTTTCGACAAAAGGACAAAACACAGTGATGAAGGGGATAGTCTTTTCAAAAAATGATGCTGAAACTGGTATCCACAATAAAAGAAAATCAGTGTTCATCTATACGCCATGACAAATACAAGAATTAATCTGAAAATATCATAGGTTTAAAGGCAAGTTAAAAATCCATAAAACTCCTAGAACAAAACACAGCAGAAAAATCCTTGTGACCTTGAGTTAGACAAAGATTAGATACAAGAAAGACACAGCCTAATTAAAAAAAAAAAACTAATAATCTGAACTTCACCAAAACATAAAACTTCTGTTATGTGAAAGACACTGTTAGGAGAATGAAAAGCCATTGAGAAAAAAATATCTACACAAGCACATCTGATAAAGTTGTATCCAGGGTATATAAAGAACTTTTCAGTGTCCATCAATGGATAACTAGATTTTTAAAATGTGGTGTGTATACATATACACCCCCCCATGAATTATTACTCAGCCATAAAAAAAAATGAAATCATGTCTTCTGCAGCAAAATGGATGGAACTAGAAGCCATTCTCTTAAGCGAAATAACTCAAGCAGAAAGCCAAAAACCAGTCATCCTCGCTTAAAAGCAGGACTAAACAATGGGTATACATGGACATAACAACATGGAATAATAGTAACCACTCTATGATGACAAAAAGCAGATTAGTGATTTCCTAGGAATGGAGGCAGGAGGGGGATGGGAGAGGTAGAAAAGAGGAATTGCCAAAGAGCATAGAAAAGGTTGGGGGCTGATGGATATATTCAGTATCTTGATTGTAGTGCTGATTTTACAGGCATAAACATGTCAAAACTTATCAAATTGTTCACATTAAGCATACAATTTATAGTATGCTAATGACCCTAAATAAAGCTGTTAAAAAATGTTTAGAGGATGCACACCTTGCTGTGAGTCAACTTGAAAAGGGGGAAAAAAAATCAATTACAGGATTGACAGTGCCCTAAACTAGAAACAAATTATCTGCTCAGTAGAAGCCCAGACATTTGAACTACTAAACTCCATTTTTCCCAAAGATTCTTATTTCCTATAAGAGAAGGAAGTCTTCTCAGTACGACCTCAAAGAATAAACAAGTGGGGTGGGGGTGGATGTAGAGGAAGCACAGTAGTATTTCTGATGGTGCCTCTTAATGCAGGTCAGTGGCATAAATCCACAGTAAAAGCAGGGACAGGAGCCAATGCAGGTGGGCAGCTCTTATTATCATATTTAAAACAAGTAAATAAATTTCAGAAAATGTAAGAGGAATGTATGGGTTTCAGACCCTTCAGACAATCTTCCATAATTACTATATCATTCCATAGGATATGGACAAATACTGAATGACGAATTCAAGATCATCCTTCTAGGTAAATGCGAAAGTCATCTGCCTTAGGTCAGTGCCAAGAGTGTCCTCAAAAAAAAACGCCTGATGGACACTCCAGGTTTCCTCTTCTCACCTCCCTGTGTACTTCTTCCCTGTGTCTCTAGGATTCTGATTATTCAAAACTTTTCCCATTTTTGGGCATCATTTTGAGATACCCTTTTTTTAATACAGAGTCTCACTCTGCGATTCTCATGTCTCAGCCTCCTGAGTAGATGGTATTGCAGGTGTCACTCTGAGACATCTGATTAAATCACTTTTAGCAGGGGGACACAGATAAACTAAAAATGTGCACCTGAAACAAACTTAAAATGCAATCATGGCTGGGTGCAGTGGCTCACGCCTATAATCCCAGTACTTTGGGAGGTTGAGACGGGTGGATCATGAGGTCAGGAGTTCAAGACCAGCCTGGCCAAAATGGTGGAACCCTGACTCCACTAAAATACAAAAAATATTAGCCAGGCGTGGTGGTGTGCACCTGTAGTCCCAGCTACTCAGGAGGCTGAGGTAGGGGAATCACTTGAACCCAAGAAGCAGAGATTACAGTGAGCTGAGATCGTGCCACTGTTCTCCAGCCTGGCAGTAGAGTGAGACTCTGTCTCAAAAAAAAAAAAAAGCAACCATAAGCTTTCAAAGAGACAGAAGGGAAAGAGACATTGAGAAAGATTCAAAAAAGCCAGCAATAATGGCCTTTCACGTAGAGTTCTGCCTAACTCATTACCAAACTTGCAGGAACCTGATGACCCAAATAACCTGTGACCAAGCAGAGTCAAAAGTAAAATTCCCTACCTTACAAGCTGAGGCAAGCAGAGTCTTTGAATTGTTACAAGTAACACAAAATATTTCATAACCATGTCCATATCTAAAATTTAAAAAGAAAAAAATGTATTCTGTATTAGTAAATGAACTTATTCTCATGCCACACAATTTTTAAAAGTGAAAAGAATAACACCAATCTCTCTAGCTAACACACAGTTCTTTTAAGGAACATTATATGTTTGTCTAGGTAAACATTTGAGAGAAAGGGAGACAGGAGAAAAATGCCAGCTTCCTATAAGTAATATAACTCATCTAAACAATTAACATACAAGTTTTTACCTCCTGCCCCCAACTAGCCAGTACCTAAACAATAAACCACGGAAATGTTTTCATTGGGAACCATCAAAGACAAAAATGACCAGTCATAACCATAAATCTTGTCTTTTTTTCGAGACAAGGTCTCACTCTGTCACCCAGGCTGGGGTGAAGCAGTGCAATCACGGCTCAATGCAGCCTCAAATTCCTGGGCAGAAGTAATCCTTCAGCCTCAGCCTCCCAAGTAGCTGGGACTACAAGCATGCATCATCAAGCCTGGCTAATTTTAAAAAATATTTTGCAGAGATGGGGTCTCGCTATGTTGTCTAGATTGGTCTCAAACTCCTGGCCTCAAATGATCCTCCTGCCATGGCCTCCCAAAGTGCTGGGATTACAGGTGTGAGCCACTGTACCCAGCCAAGTCTTTTTAATAAAGGAAAAATACATATTGTTGTTCTTCTCTACTTTAAAAATAAGATGAATAAACATAATATACAGTAATATAAAAATAAACCTGAGGCTTAATTCTCATTCCTTATGAAGTGCCACTAAGAGATGTATAGCAAAAGAGGAAAAAGGTAGGTAGAAGTAAGACAAAGAAAGCAAATGCTGGGGTGGGGAGGAAAATCCACAAATTATGGCAGAATCAGACCAAAGAGCTAAATACAGTTTAACTTACAGTTTTTGAACTTCAGGCCACAAAGTATTCTGCAGAAGATGATCCTCAGTGGGAGGCTCTAGAATAAATTGAAGCTATTTTTTACTATGTTCATCCAAATAGAAAAGTGAATTCTATAGTACTTATTTAGGTCAACAGCAATAGATAACATACTGTGTATTCTAGTGATTTATTAAAATTCTCTTTGTCACTTCTTACCAGTAAGTATGGAAGGTTGAAAGGTCACCTGCTGATACTCAAAACCAGTACTAGTTAACAGCTCCTCTTCATCAGAAGGCTGAGAAGCTATATCTCCTAGTTTAAAGAAATACATCATGAATACAGTCACTATTTTTAGGTCTCCTTCACTTGTCTCAATATTAAGGCCACCAGATAGAAAGCAGTGGTACTTCTAAGTGGTGTGATTCACAGCTGTGTCCATGTGATTCCAAAGGCAAGAATATTTCCATTATTCCAGTATTCTCTAAACGTGCTCCTGGCAGCATTAATCAACTCCATAAAGGTTCCTTCCATTTTCATTAATGTAACAGTTTCCAAACTTTTTAAACTACACAACCAATTCTTCAGGTTACCTACATTCTTATCTGTAGTTCTAACACTCCAGAAAACATGCTTTGTGGCAGGATGTGGTGGCTCATGCCTATAATCTCAGCACTTTGGGAGGCCAAGGCAGGTGGATCATCTGAGGTCAGGAGCTCCAGACCAGACTGGCCAACATGGTAAAACCCCACCTCTACTAAAAACACAAAAATTAGCCAGACATGGTGGTGCATGCCTGTAGTTCCCAGCTACTCGGGAGGCTGAGGCAGGAGAATTGCTTGAGCCCAGCAGGCGAGGTTGCAGTGAGTCAAGATCACACCCACTGCATTCCAGCCTGTGCAACAGAGCAAAACTCTGTCTTAAAAACAAAACAAAACAAAAAAAAAAACCTGTGCTTTGTGAAAACCGCACCTACTTCAGTGGTCTGAGTGTGTAACAAAGAGTACTTATCACAAAATTGGTGATAGAGAAGATAGATACATTTATTGCGATTAAAAAAAAATCAGCTGTAACAAACATTAGGTAGACATTATACAAGTGTTGACTAAGATTTAAGTACCACTACAGGTGGTACTTTAATAACTTTGAAGACAAAAGCCTTACCCTGAAAGACAGCTTTATTTGATAATCCCAACGCAGGGACAGTAGCTCCCTCTGGAAGATCACTATCTTGCTAGAATAGAAAATATAATATCTAAGTTTTACATGCTAAAGTTTTACATAATAATTTTAAAACTAAAAGTTACTGTTACTTTAGGTACTACAAAAAAAGTCACACTCATAAACGCCGAGAAACAGTTTAAAGACCATCTTGTGTGGATGTCTACCTGTACTTTCACTTCCTGAACCAACAATGAAACACTAAGCAATAGCTCTCCAACAGAGAGGCCCTATCAGGCCTCCAACTCTCACCCAATCCATAAAGTCAGGCATCCTCTCATTCATAAAGGGATCTCATCGAACCATAACATTTCAATGGGTTTCTGGGTCTGACAGGAAATGCAGTGGACTGAAAATGGAAGGCCCAGAGCTCTACTTCCAAGATAATCTCACAGGCACATCCCCTGATGATGCTCATATAAACACAGATGCTTCTCAGAAGGGAACAGTTACAGTATTACTCATAGTATTTTCATTAAACATATCTAAATAACTGAGTATTTTAAAACTTTGTATGAGTGCCATTTGAAAAGGCAATATCTGCTTATATTTTGCAATTTAATCAATCAAATTATTACATGTAAAACTATATATAACCAAATCATCAAAACTGGCACATGCTCAGAAACAGTGTTCTGTACAATTGAGACTTTAATACAGAAGCTGAAACTTGACACAAACATGAATAGTAAGAATTTAAAACCATCAAAAATGTCTACCAGGAATACAAGAAACAGTATGCTTTATCTCAGAAACCAAGAAAAACTAACATAGAAAGGAACAATAAGAGGCATTTCTACGTACCGATCCCAAAACTTGGTATGGAAGCAAACCCAAACGGGAGCAAGCAGCTCACCACACTACAAGATCCCTGTATCTTAGGACACAGAACTAAGTGTATAACTGGGACTAAGCCTCTCATGGAATCGTAAAACTCCATTTCAATTCCTAGAACTGAAGAGATCCTGAAAGTAACTGCCCCTGCACCTCCATATGCTTAGCTCTACCTAAGAACCACAATCAAGACCTCCCTTTTAATCTTGTTCCTATTGTCCATTATTATTAGAAACAAGCACAACAGAATCTTAAAACCTCTTCACATAATCAAGAAAGCCTGTAGAATGACGTGCTGAGTATACATTCCAGGAAATTCAGTTGGGTACTTCATTTCTAATTAATTTCACTTTCTTCTCCAGTCTTACACAGACTGGTGCTAGTTTCACTGCCTTCAGAGTCTCTTGGCTTCCAGGTAACTCTCTTCCAAAATGCTTTTCATCACTCTTTGTGTAGAAGCCTCCAACGGCACCCCACAGTTGGACTGTGCCTGCCTCACAAGATCCTTCACCATGGACTTTTCCCCATTCTCTCCACTTCCATCCAGTCTTCATTTCAAGAGGTACCACAACAGCTCTGGCCTCCCCTTTGTTCTCTCTCTCCTCCTTTTTGCCTATCAAAAGGGTACTTACCCTTTTAGAACTCAGAACCAAATTTGTGACTCAACTCTTAAGTGAAGGACTGAATGATATGGACTTCTGTGTAACACAACTATCTTCTTAATCTTCCTTTCAAAATTACTTCATAATTTTTATAATCCATGTATTATTATAAGTAGCTCAAATCTTTTTTAGAAAGGAGTATAAACATAAAAAAAAGTTACTCTTACAAAACCCAAATGAAGTCCCATTAAACATGTTTCTCTTATTCCAATACAATGATCTCTTCCTTCTCTGAAATTTACTTTAGTACAAGATTAAGCAATTAACTGGTCTTATTTAACAAGTGCAGGTACATTAGTTCCACTGCCCACTACCTCTACCCTTACCCTACAGCTAGATGTTAATCCCCTTGAAAACAGCATCCATCTTTTAT
This sequence comes from Sapajus apella, assembly GCF_009761245.1. Classification (NCBI taxonomy): domain Eukaryota; kingdom Metazoa; phylum Chordata; class Mammalia; order Primates; family Cebidae; genus Sapajus; species Sapajus apella. Next base: position 10,540,211 of record NW_022436997.1, read on the forward strand.
TTTGTTTTATTCTAGGTACCTAACGCAGTGACAAAACATAGTATTCATGTCTCAATTGAACACTAATGCAGCTTTACAGTATTTTTAGCTCATTTGCTACATAAAATTTCTGGTTTTAGTATTTAAATCATTATACCTCACAGTGCACCAAAAAGCTTGTCAAACCATTAAGAAACAGTAAGACTTTTGGACAGGCACGGTGGCTCATGCTTGTAATACCAGCACTTTGGGAGGCTGAGGTGGGTGGATCACCTGAGTCGGGATCCACTGACTCAGTCTGCCCAACATGGAGAAATCCTGTCTCTACTAAAAAATACAAAAATTAGCTGGGCATGGTGGTGCATGCCTGCAATCCCAGTTAGGAGGCTAAGGCAGAGGAATCACTTGAACCCAGAAGGTTGGAGGTTGCAGTGAGCCAAGATCGTGCCATTGCACTCCAGCCTGGACAACAAGAGCAAAACTCCATCTCAAAAAAAGAAACAATATGACTTTCTTTCTACCCATATATTCCATTTAAAGCCTGAGGCAAAAAAATTTTAAATTTAAAATGAAGTGAGTAGATTTAGGTAAAATATTTAGAGAAATACTCACATTACAAAGCACATGATTCAGTGATTGTCCTGTAATGGCACAAAAATTTTCCACAAAATTCCGAGGTGCAGAAAAAACCCGAAGAACTTTTTCATCTGCTCCAGATACAAACTGAAACCGATTAATCATTGTCAAACATTTCAGCTCATACCCATGTATCTGAGGCCTTGCAATTTCATGCCAAGTCACCTGGGTAAGACAGGATAAGCAAAAATGATCGTTCAAAACCTGAATTTTCAACAAGCAAATTATTAGATAAAAATTATTTACTATACAATGGAAATATAACCATGGGGGCAAATTCATCCATGAATAAACCAAACTTGGGCAGTATTGGTAACAATCACCTAGAGCCACAGAAAATCACTCAAAATCATTTGACTTGTTTTTCAGTTAACTACAGGTGTTGCTCCCTATATTCTCAACTCTATTTATTGAATCATGTGTTACTGAAGCAATAATGTTAGTGACAAACTTCATTAGCTCTTACAGAATGACTCATAGTTAGTTCCATGAATTTCTATCAGAAACTGAAGCAGAGGATCCTGATTTTCTCTACCACATAGCAGTTCAAAGTTTACCAGTAGTGAAGTTTTACAACTGTTTGAGCTCAAGGCCAGCAGTTAGCAATTAACTGGTCTAATCTAATAATTACAGGTACCTTAGTTCCACTGCCCCCTACCTATACCCCTACCCTTCAGCTAGATGGTAATCTCCTTGAAAACAGAATCCACCTTTTACATTTTGTTCTATTCTAGGTGCCTAACATAGTGAAAATTTCTTTAAACAAGAAATGCCCTATGCTGGGTGTGGTGGCTCACACGTGTAATCCCGGCGCTTTGGGAGGTGAAGGCAGGTAGATCACGAGGTCAGGAATTTAAGACCATCCTGGCCAAGATGGTGAAATCCCATCTCTAATAAAAATACAAAAATCAGCTGGGAGTGATGGTGCATGCCTGTAATCCCAGCAACTGGGGAGCCTGAGGCAGAGAATTCCTTGAATCCGGGAGGTAGAGGTTGCAGTGAGCCAAGATTGTGCCACTGCACTCCAGCCTGGTGACAGAGCAAGACTCCATCTCAAAAAAAAAAAAAGAACTGCCCTCAACTACTATCATCTAATATTATATGACTTTAGGCTCTTATTATACACTTGATAATGCTTCCTAATTACACCTAAAATTATGAGACATAACAAAACTGGGCAACACAGCATTACCCTGTCTCTACAAAAAAATCTAAAAATTAGCTGGGCGTGGTGGCTCACACCTGTAGTCTTAGTTACTTGGGCGGCTGAGGCAGAAGGATCACTTGAGGCCAGGAGTTCAAGGCCAGGCTGTGCAACATAGCAAGATCCTGTCTCTACAAAAAACAAAAAATAAAATGTCCAATCGTTTTCCAGGATGGCTGTATCATTCTGCATCCTCAGTAGCAATGTGTGAAAGTTCCAGTTGCTCTGCATCCTTACCGGCACTTGTTAATATATTTTTTACTTTAGCTATTCAAGAGGGTGTGTGGAGGTATTGCATCATGGTTCTTTTTTTTTTTTTTTTTTTTTTTCCCGAGACAGAGTATTGCTCTGTCACCCAGGCTGGAATGCAATGGCACGATCTCAACTCACTGCAAACTCCACCTCCCAAGTTCAAGCAATTCTCTGCCTCAGCCTCCCAAGTAGCTGGGATTACAAGTGCCTGTCACCACATCTGGCTAATTTTTATATTTTTAGTAGAGATGGGGTTTCACCATCTTGGCCAGGCTGGTTTGAACTCCTGATCTTGTGATCCACCTGCTTTAGCCTCCCAAAGTGCTGAGATTACAGGTGTAAGCCACCACGCCCAGTGCATCATGGTTCTAATTTGCATTTTCCTAATGGCTAGCTAGCATAGTTGCCCTAATTTTCATGTGTTCATAGATGTTTTCTTTCAAATAGATTAGTAAAATAAGAGGCCGGGTACAGTGGCTCATGCCTGTACTCCCAACACTTTGAGAGGCTAAGGCAGGTGGATGACCTAAGGTCAGGAGTTTAAGACCAGTCTGGCCAACACAGTGAAACCCCATCTCTACTAAAAACACAGTAAGTAGATTGGCGTGGTAGTGGGTTTGTCTAATCCCAGCTATTCCAGAGGCTGAGACAGAATTGCTTGAACCTAGAGGAGGACGCTGCAGTGCGCCAAGATTGCACCACTGCACTCCAGTCTAGGTGATGCGAGCGAAACTCTGTCCCAAAACTAAATAAATAAATACATAAAAGAAGAAGATGTTTTACCTGTGATTGGTCTTTTTTCTTCCATGGAGCAAAAAGTCTAGTTGTCTGATCAGTACCAACAGTGATAATAAATTCTCCTTCTGGATCCCAGACTAGGTCTTGGACACCATCAAAGTGTCCTGAAATGACAATCTGTGGAGTCCACTCTCTCTGAAATGAAAGTGCTCATGACACATATCAAAATAATCAAAGACTGCCACCAAAGTAAAGCACTCATGTCCGATAACAAAGAAGACTAAAGCCCTCTGGCAAGGTGAAGAGCTAAGTATACAAGATCGGATCACAGAATAACAGGATCCACTTTCCAATCAATCATGTGAGAGCTTAGGCATTCGAATATGTGTTGTATCCTTTAAAGCAGTAACTGTGGGAAATTTCCCCCCATTCATCATTTACTGAGCAGCCAGACACTACTTAACCTGTGTCTCAATTATAGAATAAAACAGGTATTAAAACAGCACCTACCTTCTAGGGTTATTATCAGGATTAAATGAGTTACATTTGTAAAGTACATAAGATAATTCTGGTATACACTAGGTTCTATGTATTTATTAAGCTAAATAAAAATTGCATAAAATGTAAAAACATTGTGTAAAATGAGTCAGTGGATGTGGGCCTGATGGCTTTATAAGTAAAAGGAGTTACAGGTGTAGAGGACAGAAAAAAATGAATCAAACCTAGTTGGTTCACCTACTAAGAAGCCTACAACAACCATATAAACAAACAATAACAAAATATAGAAAATGTCACGTGCCTGGTCCACAGAGCATCTTTTTGAACAAACTCAAGTGGGAATAAAACTTAAACTTTAGAGGAAAATTAAATGTGTATAAGTAGCTAACAGGTCATTCAAAATCTAGTCTGATAGATAAGTCAGTGACTAAACTATATTATTTCTGGTCAAAAAAAAAAAAAAGGCTGTGACAAAAAATGTTCCTGCGTCTGTGAACAAAAACTGATTCTAAAGTTAGCACTAATGGGAGTTTACAAAAAGGTCTGCGCAATGGACAGCACTTTTTGACTAATAACACAGTTTTCCACAGTAACAGTCCTAAAGGGCAGTGTTTGGCTTTTAAAAAAATCACCTTTGACTGTAACGATGTACTCCTCTGCTGTGGGATGTTGACAGTGGGGAGGCTGTAAGTTGATGTGTGGGGGTATAGAGTCGTGGAAACTATTCCTTCAGATCAATTTTGCTGTTAACCTAAAACTGCTCTATTAAAAAAAAAGTCTATTTAAAAAACAAGTCACTTTCAATTCAATAAGCCAATAAATGTTAAGCGTTTCCCTGAGTTCTGTGAGCTGCCCCAAATTAACTGAACCTAAAGAGGGGGTTGAGGGAACCCCAACTTGAAGCTGGCCAGTCAGAAGTTCCTGAGGCCTAGGCTTGTGACTGGTAGAGTAGGGGACAGTCTTGTGGACTGAGCCCTGAACCTCTGGGATCTGACACTATCTCTGGGTAGAGAGTATCGAAACTGAATTAGAAGACACCCAGCTGGTGTCTGCTGCTTTGTATGTGGGGCAAAGAAATCTCCACACATTTACTTACAGAAGTTGATGATTATTGTTGTGTAAGAGAGAGAATTTTCCCTACCTTCTTGATGTTAGTGAAGCAGGATTTGCTGGAAAGGCCCTGATTCACAGAAACATGTGGTTTGGGAATAAAAAGGATAAAAGGGTGGGGAATGGGGAATCCTTGATCACATGCTCACCAATGGTATGAAGCTGCAGCTGTGTTGGGATCAGCGACTAAAGGTTATAGTTACCAGTGGAATTTAGAGATAGATCCAACTCTAAGAGTTGGTTCATTGGATGTATAAGGAAATGTAAACTAATAAGAAAAAAGTGAAATATTTAATCCAAAATTCAGTCCCTTGGTTACTGTTACCTATAATGGCTAAAATGAAAGTACATGAGGGTGCTAAGTAAGGACTGGAGGCTGGGCCCAGCTCAAATGTGGGTGTAAACTCAGGCTACCAGCCTCAAAGTCACCCACAAAGGAGAGAATTATGCAGAGACAATAGAAAGTATTGCTAAGCTCTGTGGTTACTAAGAAGGTAAGCAATGCGGGGGAAGGGCAAAACCTAGTAACTACTGAAACCAAAGGGTATAGTGTGAAGGAATTGTTACATCTTATAGACTGGTATCATCAGCTTCTTTAGGAACCTTTGCTAAAATGGACAATGAGAATGATTAAATTAGGGGCAGTATATTTTGTTTTAAATGCTACAGAGTGGAAGAGTATGTTTGGGTTGACACAGGATCCACAGCTCACAAGTGAACAATCATGGATGGGGAGATATAATCCAGACACACAGATTATTCCCGAGGGAACAGCCAGCCAGGTAGACTGGATAAAAACCACTGTAAGGTCTGTTTACCCGAAAATGGGGACTGCCTAATGTAATCTATAAATAGCAAGTGTAACACACCAGATGGGGCACCAGAATGCTTTGTATGTAGGCCCTGTGAGACTGGCTTTGTGATGACAGGGATATTCACCTGCTGAATATGCCTGTTACCCAGGTCCTGGTAAATGCTACGGCTAAGGGGGTCCCTTCTACATGGGTACCCCATGTGATGGTACTGCAGAATCTATAAACAGTTCAAAAAGCCGTATCAAACTTGCTGTCTCAGCTTCTCCTCATGAGTCTTACAGATGCTAATAAAAACATTATGTTAACAAAAAATAGGGAAGGTAAAAGGGAGAGTCAAGGACTCACCCCAGAAAGGTGGAAATTTTTAAATGGTTATTAATAAGGTGAATAAAGAAAACACTGATGCAATGAAACTAAGAAGAAAAACAAAGGGAAGAGTCATGGGATTCACACCAGCAGGATGGAAATCTTTAGATGGTTATTAAGAAACAGAATGAATAAAACAGAAACTGATGGTGTTAAAACAAAGATCTTTGTGGAGTGACACGATCACGGCTCACTGCAGCCTAACCCTCCCTCCCACGCCCAGGCCCAAGTGATCTTCCCACCTCAGCCTCTGAGGTGCTGTAAAAAACCAGAACTGGCCAGGTATGGTGGCTCACGCCTGTAATCCAAACACTTTGAGGGGCTAAGGAGGGTAGATCACTTGAGGTCAGGAGTTTGAGACCAGCCTGGCCAACATGGTGAAACCCCATTTCTACTAAAAATAAAAATAAAAATAAAAATAAAACTAGCCGGGCATGGTGGTGGGCACATGCAATCCTAGCTACTCAGGAGGCTGAGACAGGAGAATCAATTGAACTAGGGAGGTGAGGGTGCAGTGAGCCAAGATCGCGCCATTGCACTCCAGCCTGGGCAACAAGAGCAAAACTCCATCCCAAAAAAATAAAAACAGAAGATACTAAATGGATTTGGATGGCCAATCGTTATTTCTTCACACTAAAGAATTAGCCACACCTGGCTAATTTTTGTATTTTTTGTAGAGACAAGGTTTGCCATGTTGCCCTGGCTTGTCTCAAACCCCCGGGCTCAAGAGATCCATCCACTTCAGACTTCATAAGCGTTAGGATTACAGGTGTGAGATACCACGCCTGGCCTAAAACAAAGGTATTAATACAGCACTACCAAAAGTTGGCTGGACCAAAGGGAGTCCCTCCTCATCTCCCACCATTAAAGGATGCCAAATCAGTTTACTGTATTTCTCCCAGTTTGAAGAAATGTTAAAAGCTGGAAGGTAGAGCAGGTCATGGTGGCCCAAGCCTATAATTTCAGCGCTTTGGGAGGTAGAAGCGGGTAGGCTACTTGAGCCCAGGAGTCTGAGACCAGCCTGGGCAACATGGCAAAACTCTGTCTCTACAAAAAATACAAAAAATTAGCCGGGTATTGTGATGCCTGCCTATAGTCTCAGCTACTCAGGAGGTGGAGGTGGGAAGATTGATTGTGCCCAGGAGGTTGAGACTGCAGTCAGCCAGGACTGTAAAACTGTACCCCAGCCTAGGCAACAGAATGAGACCCAGTCTCAAAAAAAAAGAGAAAAAAAAAGCTGGAAGGCAGATACTATAATGAAAAATGTGATCTGGCCGGGGACAATAGTGGGGGAAACTAATGAAGATAAAGACTGACAAAAGGGCTGGAGTTTTTAGGCTCAACTCTCAGCAGCAAGGGACCCAAAGCTTTTTGCACAAGAAGGGGTAAAATGGTCTGGGGGTGAAGTTCCTGAAAAGAGAACATAAAAATGTAAGTGTTAAAAGGACTAGGAAAGTTGGTATATTTGAACACATTTCATATGAAGTGGTTGCATCTCTTTTACCTGATTATATCTTGGGAATGAATGTTGTTTCTGACTGGGGAATGTTTCCCCTACCTGGTATTGTAAAACAGAAGGCATGTAAATCTGACCTTTAGGCAATATTAACTGGATATGCTAAATGGGAACCAGAATTGCCTGAACCACAAAATGAAGAGTTGAAGCCAGAGTGCTGGGAAGGATAAATTCTCTACTTCATCACCCACTGTGGCAGAGCTCCTCAGGCTTATGGCTAAAGCCTCTGAGCACCTCCCAGTAACAACTACTGGGGTTTGGACTAGAGAATTTCCACTTGAGGGGCATTTACTGTCTTGCCCCTCAAAACATTAGCTGAAACTACCCCTATGATACCTGAAATACCCATACTGTCTCCAGTGATATCAGAGAAACATTCTAATGGGGATGGCAGTGCCAGGAAGAGTTCATAATAAAATGGAAATAGTTTATGCTACCTGCATAAACTCCTTGCGGAATGCAAGGAGGAGATAAGACAAGCAAAGAGTTTCTCTTCCCCTAGAACTGACTCTGGAACTGTGTGAAAAACTGCTGGATTCTAAAGTGTCGGATCAATAGCTCTCAAGAGCTGCTTAGTTAATAGATGGCAATTCTAAGGTAACTAATGCCAGGAAGAACTGCTCTGTTTGTCAGCAAGAGAGACAGAGACTGCTGATGACTATAGGACACAGACTCTGGTGGGAAGGCCGTGAACATGGCTGGCAAGTAAGACTGATGCTAGTAGCCCTGGGGAACTATAAATGGGTCTTGACAGGAACTGAAGCTGACTGTGCAGTAGGTTTTGTTTATCCAACGGAAGATAAAAACGCTCAATGTGCCATTAAAAAACCAGAACAGAAGATACTAAACTGATCTGGATGGCTGACCACATTTCTTTAGACCAAAGAATATACTGTACGGCTCATAATGTCCAACTATGGGCAGAGATGTCTCCTCCTTAGAGTCATAGTTTGACAGAGAAGTAGAATGGGCAACTGAAACATTGGTTAGCTAAAATAGAGGGCAATTAAAGCATGAAGGGCTGGCTTATATACCTTCATGAGTGTGTACTCACACTCAACATGAGTGGAACTTGAGTGTCCCTGCTAGATTTTTGTTTTTCCTGTTGATGGGGAAGGGGGTTGGGGAGGATGCTGGTATGACTATGCAGTTCTTGCCAAGGGAGGAGTACACTGGTAAAATGACTACAATGTTTTTCTTCCTTCCCCAAATCATCTTAAAATTTTTTTTTTTTTTTATTTTTTCTCCTCTATCTGATGCGGTGGTCCTAGGACCATGGCTGCAAGAAGTGCTGAAACAGCAAGGATCATTTCTAAGAGGATGCGCGTGCGCGCGCGCACGCTCACACACACACACACACACACACAACATTTAACTATGTTTCTAAGCATTATATGAAAATTCCTAAGGCATGGGGGTAGGTTTGTACCTTCACCCCATCTAGCAAAATTGGGCCTAAAGGTGAAAATAGCTACATTGCCTGGTGGTAAAAACAGCTCACTAGTTCGGCATCTACCTAACCTTACCCTGTCTGAATGTAGTGGACCGAGGAGCTACTTGCTTGACTTGTATTACTGCCAGCAATCTAGACCAGCACAATGGCAATTCTAATGTTCCTTCAAAAGGTGAAAAGGCTTGGGTATTAATAAAGAAAGGAAAGTAGCAGCTGAGAGTAAAGAAATGAATAAATGGGTCATTGAGGAAAATTCAATATTACATTAACAACTCAGAAGAGAGTCTCAGAGCAAGAGATGATACTGTCTCTTAGCTCAATTATCCCAGATGTCTGAAAGAGTGAAGCTGTATATAACATGTACTGAGGCCACTCCTTTTGAAACCTGACAAAATTGGAGGAAATCTGCAAACCTGAGTGGCCTCATCCTGGGAGGCATTCATACAGTATGACGGACTGGACTAATTATTGATTTTGCGTGTGTGTATACATTTTTTTTTTTTTGAGACAGGGTCTTGCTCTATTGTCCAGGCTGGAATGCAGTGGCTTAACCATGGCTCACTGCAGTCTCAACTTCCGAGGCTCACGCAATCCTCCTGCGTCAGCCTTCCAAGTAACTAGGACCACAGGCGCCTGCAACCATGCCCAGGGCTGCACACTCATGGCTAATTTTTTAAATTATTTCTACAGATGGGGATCTTCCTATGTTTCCCAAGCTGGTCTCGAGCTCCTGGGCTCAAGTAATCCTCCCACCTTGGCCTCCCAAAGCAATGGGATTACAAGCATAAGCCACCGCACCCAGCCTATATCTTTTTATGTAAAGGATCCCTGGCCTGAGGGATCCATGGCCTGCAATGTTACGTACATTGGTTTTCTTTGACAACAGTTCCTGGCTTAAAACTCCCACAGCCCTTGTTACAGTCTTCAGTTACAATGTTGGGTATGTTAGGCTTCAGGGGCAGGCCTCTGACAGACTGTCTCCTGACCTCCTTTCACCTGCCCCAGGACAGGACTCTAATCTTCCCCACCTGTCTGATTGTACGTCTTAAACCCCACCATGAGAAGGTTCCACCCCGGGGGAAAAAATGCTGACGTCATGAAACTTCCATAATAACCAAAGAGGACACAGTTCAGGGAGCTTCCGAATAGCTAAGCACATGGAGGTTCCCGTAGGATGGTACGCCCAGGGAGGGCATGGAAGCTTGACCCCCCTTCTCCCATACCTCATCCTATATGTCTCTACTTCTGTTTCTTTTGCAATATCCTTTATAATACACCAGTTAAGTGTTAAAAAATAATAACATAAAATATACTTATATAGCATCCAGTATGTGCCAGGCCTTGTTTTGCACATCATATAAATATTAACTCATTTAAGCTTCATAAAAACCCTTTAAGTAGGCTGGGTGCGATGGCTCATGCCTGTAATCCCAGCACTTTGGGAGGCCAAGGTTGGCGGATCACCTGAGGTCAGGAGTTCAAGACCAGCCTGGCTAACATGGTGAAACCCTGTTTCTACTAAAAATACAAAATTAGCCAGGAGTGGTGGTGGGCGCCTACAATCCCAACTACTCAGGACACTGAGGCAAGAGAATCACTTGAACCCAGGAGACAGAGGCTGCAGTGAGCCAAGATCGCGCCATTGTACTCCAGCCTAGTCAAAAGAACAAAACCCCGTCTCAAAAACAAAACAAAAAAATAACTCTGTAAGTAGCTGCTATTAACAATCCACATGCCAGATACAGTGGCTCACAACTGTAATCCCAGCACTTTGGGAGACTGAGCAGGAGGATCAGGACCAGCCTGGGCAACAAAGCAAGACCCTGTGTCTACAAAAAAACTTTTAAGTATTTGCTGGGTGTGGTGATGCACACCTATAGTCCCAGCTACTCAGGAAGTTGAAGCGTGAAGATTGCTTAACTCCAGGAGTATGAGGTTGCAGTAAACTATGATCACACTAGGTGACAGAGTGAGATCCAGTCAAAAGAAAAAAAATCTATCCACATTTTACAGATGAGAAACCTGAGGCAGGGATTAACTAAAGTCCTCAAGGACACACAGCTAGTAAGTGAACCCAGGCTGTCCAGCTCCAAGGGCCTGTGCTCTTGGCCACTCTATTCTTGCTATCTAATGTTCCCAAACTAGAAGCAGATCAGAAGCAAATCAGATTACAAAGTAAAAGAAGGAATGCTGTAGAGAGGCAGCTACATGACTAAAGGGAGAAGACTTTTTTTTTTTTTTTTTTTTTGGAGACAGGGTCTTATTCTGTCAGCAAGGCTGTTTTCAAACTCCTGGCTTCAAGCAAACCTCCCATATCAGCAATCCGAGTTGCTGGGATTATAGGCACGAGCCACCATGCCCAGGCGTGCTCTTACTCATTGAATGTCAGTCATTTATTGTGACTGACATTCATTCACTAATAGGTACCTAGTAGTCCAACAAGGCAACTAATTATGTTATTTTTTTAAGAAGACAGGAAAGCTACACATTTCAGAAAAGTTCTCATTAAAAACTTCTATAGCTTAAAGAAATACAGTGCACTTATGCGGAAAATTTACCTACATGCAAATTTCAATAGCTCAACAGTGTCTACAGAAAAAAGTTATGTCACTTTAACTTAAAATGCCTCTACTATCTTTCTGTAGAGTGCTATGAGTAAAATACTATTTAGCTAGGATTCACTCTATTTGATTGGAAATGTTTTATTTAAATGTTCTTTTCTTACCGAGTTAACTGTATTCTGTTTCCAAAGGTGCAATGCTCCGTGGAAAGCATGAGCAATGATCATGGTGCCATCTTCATTGAACTGGCAATCATAAAATCCCAAAGTATTCCCACCGACTTCACCTACTCGAACCTGTACAATAACAGACAGAAAACAATTCTTAGCCAATAGTCTACATTTCTCATGAGAAACCACTGATTCTAGAGATCGTTAAATTCCCAGTATTTTAACGTACACAAAGAGTGAAAATTTGCATGTCTATCAATATAGACTTGGGATTTAAATACAGAGTTCACAAAACTTAATTTTCTGTTCCTTAAATATCTAAGATTTTTACCTGTTCTAGCCAAACTCCTGACTCTTCATCTGGAGCCCAGAGAATCATAGTTTTATCCATGGAGGCAGACAATAATCTCATTGGCTGCTGTAGAACACCATCTAAAAAATAAAACCTAATCCCTTTAGGTGATCAACAAGCATCATGTTTATAGATTACCAGAAAAAACAAAACAAAAAAAAACAAAACATGGGTACTGCAAGAATGTTCACTGCAGTATTATTTGTAATAGCAAAAAAGTGCAAACACCACAAATGTCTACCATTAGAAGAAGAGATAAACAGGTTGTAATATATTCAGACAGTATTACTGTACAATAAAGACAAATAACTAGAGCTTCACAAATCAATGTGGATACAGCTCTACAACATGGTAAGCTAAAAAGGCAAGCTGTAAAAGAATACATATTGCTGCCAAGTTTTAATAGCTACAAAACAATATTGTTTATAGCTATATAGATGTGTAGCAACGGTATAAAAACATGCATGAAAATGATATGCACTGAATTCATTATTATAATTGCCTCTAGGGAAGGATGAAAGGGAAATGTTCAGGAAAGAATACATAACAGGGTCTTCAATATCCATAAATTCAACTTTTTTGTTTTTTTTTTTAATATAGCAAACATGGCATAATGTAAGGAAGAATTGAATGGTGGTTTGCCTAAAAAGTAATTATTGCTGTTGTTGCCTTAGGGAAGAATATGAGGCTATGCCTCACCTACCTGTACACTCAGCACCAGCCTGAACATGCACAGAACTGTCACTCCATAATGGAGATAAAGGGCAAAAGAAAGATGGAGAAACAGAGTCTTATTTCCTCATAAATAATGTATCTCAGTGGTACCAACTTTGTTATTGCTGAGGGTAAAGGATCCAGTGAAGTTGGCTTGAGAGTCAGTTTTTCTTAAAGCCCATAATAATCAAGCGGAAAGTTTTAAGCGAAAAACTTAATGGGTGTGTGGTAATCTCAGCACCATGGCAGGAATCACACATTTCCCACTTAGGAGTTCAATGTTCAATAGAATTGAGAGTCGAGCAGAATAGGAATGCAGCATTACACTTTGCCAACTTGAAAATGTCATATACTTGAGATTTCTCATCATACTAAAAAAATTCTCCACTTGATTTGGTCAGCTTACCATGCCATAAAATTTAACTAGAATAAGGGATATGTGTACGATTTTCTTCCTACCTTTGTAAAAAACAGGTTGCCAGTGAACTGCATTTACCCAGTTTTCATGACCAGCTAGCACTGTCTCCAGTGTAACAGCAAATGTTATTTTAACACCTATAACAAAAGCAGTGAAGGTATTATTTCCTCAAAGCTCTTCTAAAAAGAATATTTTCATAACCAAGCCAGTTGGACAACTATGTAAAAAAAAAAAAAAATTAGAACAAAATATGATAGTTGAGATTCAACAAAAAGAACATGCATTCTAAATTTCTTTAATCTCAACTACTGTTCAAAATTATAGGAGAAAAAGTTATTAATTTTTCCTTATATTTTGTTCTAGCTGGTAATAAATAAGTATTAAGGAATATCTTCTAGTTTTACAATTTTCTGAGACAGCTACTATTATATTACAATGAGGAAGGAAAAACAGACGTGCCAGCATCCTTATTATCCTCATTCATTATGAAAATTTTATAGCCTAAAATACTGGTATGGTTTGGCTCTGTGTCCTCACCTAAATCTCATCTTGAATTGTAATCTCCATAATTCCCACCCGTCAAGGGAGACTGACTTTCGTAGAGATGGGCGAGACTCCATCTCTATAAAAAATTTTAAAAATTAGGTGAGTGTGGTGGCATAGTTCTAGCTACTCGGGAAGCTAAGCCAGGGGGACCACTTGAGCCAAGGAGTTCAAGGCTGCAGTGAGCTGTGATTATGCCACTGCAATCCAGCCTGGGTAAGATGCCTCAAAAAAAAAAAAGAAGCCAGGCACAGTGGCTCACACCTGTGATCCCAGCACTTTGGGAGGCCAAGTCGGGTAGATTGGAAGGCGGATCACCTGAGGTCAGGAGTTTGAGACCAGCCTGGCTAACATGGTGAAACCCCATTTCTACTAAAAATATAAAATAATTAGCCAGGCGTGGTAGCTCACGCCTGTAATCTCAGCTACTCAGGAGGCTAAGGCAAGAGAATCGCTTGAACGTGGGAGGTGGAGGTTGCAATGAGCCAAGATCATGCCATTGCACTCCAGCTCGGGCAACAAGAGTGAAACTCTGTCTCAAAAAAAGAAAAAAAAGAACAAAGAAATTTCAGGTAGGAATCTAGGAATCTGACACTTGTGAAAAACTAACCTTCACATAGGTGTGTGGTGGGAAAAGAAATGAACCAACTAGGAGACCTAAGTATTTTTATATCAGGTATTTTCATTATTACTCACTTTCATTTTCTACAGTAAAAGTATTTTCTTTCAGTCTTATGTTATCATCATCCTGAGTTTCTAAAGATGTTGACTTTATATACAGCTTCCATATTCTTATCAGGCAATCTTGTGAACAGCTTGCTAGGAACAGATCTTTACCTAATTAAAAAATAAGTTGTTATTAATTTTAAAACATTATATTGTGAAGTTTAGGTAAAGACTTTTTTCTCTATAATACATATATTTCTAGGTTTCCTAAAAAAAACAATACTTTGTTTCCTTACCCTTCAATTCATTTGACCTATATTCATTTTTAGTAACATTGACAAATATGCATACAATACTAATACATGTTTAAAACATGTATTACTCATATATAGTCTACTAAGCTCTACAAAGAACTTTACAAGAAGGTCTGCATGTGAATAAGATGCTAGTATCATCTAATAAATATCAATTTTTTTAATCCTTTACCACCCAACTAACAACCAACAAAAGGGATAAGCATCCTCTTTTCTCATTGGGACAACAGAAAAACATGACATATAAATAAAACTTAAAAATTAAAACATAAAAGCCTGCTTTCTTGGAAGTAACACATACTTTCTCCCATTATAGGTGCATGAGCAAAATTACATACTGACCAAAGGCTGCCCATTCCACTCCTCTAATCCAATCCTCATGTCCAGAGAGAGAAAGCACTTTCTGAAACTAATAAGATAAAAATCACTGGGCTTGATGTAAGAATTTAACAACTTCATATATACCAGTGACATCATTTGGTCTCAGACAGTCCTACTGCAATGCTCTTTTACTGAGAACACTATCTGATTAGACAGGAAAAAGCTTTCCTTTGGCAATGAAAAACCCATCACATAATATCTAAATCACTAACTGGAGCAACTCTGAGTAGATAATATAATATTTGTAATCTCAAATATTTTAAATGTTTACAAGATAAAATGGTACCTACTGTAGACACAATATAGAGAAAAGGTGGGTTGGGCACGGTAGCTCACACCTATAATCCTAATACCTTGGGAGGCTGAGGTGAGACTATCACTTGAGGCCAGGAGATTCAGACTAGCCTGGGCAAAAAAGTGAGGCCCTGTGTCCACAAAAAATTTAAAAATTAGCCAAGCATGGTGATACACGCCTGTGGTCTCAACTACACAGGAGACTGAGGCAGGAGGACTGCTTGAGCCCAGGAAGTCAAGACTACAGTGAGCCATGTTCTCACCACCGTACCAGCCCAGGAGACACAACAAGAAAAAAAAAAAAAAGGCAGGGTGTGGTGGCTTACACCTGTAATCCCAGCAGCACTTTGGGAGGACTAGGTGAGCAGATCACTTGAAGTCAGGAGTTTGACACAAGCCTGACCAACATGGAGGAACTCCATCTCTACCAAAAATACAAAATTAGCCAGGCATGGTGGTCCACGCCCGTAATCCCAGCTACTTGGGAGGCTGAGGCAGGAAAATCCCTTTAACCCAGGAGGCAAAGGTTGTGGTGAGCCAAGATTGCACCATTGCACTCCGGCCTGGGCAAGAGCAAAACTCCGTTTAAAAAAAAAAAAAAAGTTGAATAGATGGACTTTCACAACCATTTTTAACCTTCTTATAGAATGCAAAGAAACAAGTATCCTCACTATTAAATAAATAAGTCTAGAGTTAGTCAACCCCTTTCTAAGTTTCTCTCCTTTAGTTTAACTACTCAAAGTTTAAGAAAAGCTCAGAAGAGCAAATAAACACTACTAGGAATGCTTCACTGTAGGTATGTTACATCTCATTTAAATTTTTAAGAGAAAAACAACTACCACAGCATCTTCCATCTCTCCTCCCCCACCTAATGACCTTTCCCGCTAACAACTCTGAGCCTGATGGTTAAGGCAGCGGTTACGTCATGTTCAGAGTAGACAAGCATCTTAACAGAGGACTGTCAAAAAAAAATTCTTCTATTGGATTACTTTGGTTTAGATTAGAACATTCCTAAAATTCTATAGTCTGGATATAGTCTGTATTGAGATATTACTAAGCAGAGCATAATTCCAGCCTCTTAATAATATTATTACCTGATCATTTTGTTGAGCAAATAAGTGAATTCTGCAATCATCATCGCCACATGCTAATATTGGTACTGGGGGGCAGAAAAAAAACGGGCTTTACTGTGAGTTCTCTATTCTACTACATATTATGATTATCAACTATCCTGGATTGTAAGGTCTAAGTAAAGAATCCTGACTTCTATTTCCCACACCACTACATGAATAATTAATAATGCTCAAGCTCTGCAGGAATACAATGAACATTCTAAAATGTCCTATTCAGTGGTTACTTGGTAAATAATGACTATTAAATGAGAATCCAGTCCTTCCCTCCATTCGATGCCACCTACGATAGAAGTGGAAAAATAAGCTCAAGAGCAAGTAGAGAGCATTTTCACCATGTCAGCCAGAAGACCAAGACGAAAAGTCATTAAGACAACTAAATAATGAACAGCTACTATAAGCCCCAGCATTATGGCTACTGCACACAGATTTAAGAGTATGTTTGTTACTTTGAGGACCTTATATTTTGTTTGAAAACCTTGTTTTATTTTGTTTAAAACAAAATAAAAGGCTGGGTGCAGTGGCTCACGCTTGTAATCCTAGGGCGTGTGATCCTTTGGGAGGCTGAAGTGGGTGGATAACCTGATGTCAGGAGTTTGAGACCAGCCTGGCCAACATGACAAAACCCTGTCTCTACTAAAAGTACAAAAATTATCTGGGCATGGTCTGTGATCCCAGCTTCTCAGGAGGCTGAAGCAGGAAAATCACTTGAACCCAGGAGGCAGAGATTGCAGGGAGCCGAGATCACACCACTGCACTCCAACCTGGCTAAAAATCTATACAAGGCTATTAGCCAGGCATGGTGGCATGTGCCTGGAGTCCCAGCTACTCAGGAGGCTGAGGTGAGTTGTGATCGCACCACTGCACTCCAGCCTGGGCAACAGAATGAGACCCTGTGTCAAAAAAATAAAAAATTCAAAAAGCTATGCAAGGGGATTCAGATGCAGTGGCTCATGTCTGTGATCCTAGCACTTTGGGAGGTGGAGGCAAGAGAACCACTTGAATCCAGGAGTTCAAGGCCAGCCTTGGGAACATAAAGAGACCCTGTCTCTACAAGAATAAAAAAATTAGCTGGATGTAGTGGAGCATGCTTGTAGTTCCAGCTACTTGGCTAAGGTAGGAACATTACCTGAGCCCAGGAGTTTGAGGCTGCAGTGAGCTATGATCACCACTGCACTGCAGCCTAGGTACAATCTCTAAAAAATAAATAAATAAATTTTAAATTTTAAAATTTTAAAAAGCTATGAAAGATGTGACTATAAAATTATTTTCTTTAATAAGATGAAAAAATTATTAATAATTTGCTTTACCAAAGGGGCAGCCCTAATGACTCTGCTAGATAAAACAGGGACTTTTTCTAAGGACATGCCTTGCCACCAAGTGTGTTTTTCAAAGATTTTCTTACTATTTAGATCAACTACCAAAAAACAAACAAACAAAAAACACACCAGTCACTTGGCCTGAATGCAGATGGAATAAATGAAATTCTATGTGTGATACCAGAATATATGCAGCTTCTCTTTCCACAGAGCCTTGCACAAAATGGAGGTCCTGCCTCTCTCCATTTGGCCTATCTTCCAGGTAACTGTGGAGGCAAAGAGGCTGACTCACTCACACTGGCTATTATCTTTGTAGAAGATACTCAAAGATAAGTACAGATGGGTTTCACAACAAAAGGGAAATTTTTCTGTTTGGAGATTTTAAGTGGTCTTGGGCAAAATGTCATTATGCAGGATGTGAGGGAGCTATCATTTTGAGAGAAATGCTCACTTGCTATCTTCATTCATCACTTTTTCAACTTACCCCAGACCTTCACCTTCTAAAGAATTAGATACTTTCTCCAAATTAGATCTATGTACATCCATAGTATATTTGATAACAGTATCAATGTTGAGTATACAGTAAGTCAAATTATCAATAGCTATCAAAATCCTAATAAACCCCCCTTAACTTTATGTTCTATACTAAGATTATTTGAATATTATAATCAAAGCATGTTATTCACATCTTAACTTGCTTCATAGAAACATTTAGGCACAAAATTAAATTAAGACCCAATATATTTCTTTTAAGTTCTAATCATATGACAATATGCAAATATACTGCTCTTTTAATATATACTTAGCAGGATACTCACCATCAGTATTTGGCAAAAAAGACAAGCAGAGAGCCAGAGCAAATCCATTTCCAAAGTTTAAAGTCTGAAGGGACGTTACTAAGAAATAATAGAAAACACCATGAACAACTACCTCAGAGCTTATCCAACCGGAGAGGTGGGTAACATCATCACAGTCCCGAGTAATAGCACAGAGATGAGATAAGTCAATCCTGAGCCCCGCACTGACCACGTGAAGTTAAATAGCCAAATTTTAACAATGTTACAGAGGGCAAAATGACTTACATAAAAAAATTCTGGCATAGATAATTTTAAATAAGTGTAAAAGAAAACTTTAAATTAGAATTATAATATTTTTAAAGTTGCTTGAAAGTTTTAAAAAATTATATATATGCTCTTCTAGTTGTCATTCATTTGATAAATATTATTTCGTTTGTCTGGATTATCATGTCTCCAAACCTACCTTCTGAACCCTTTTTAGACCAGAGTCGAACAGTACTATCTGCAGCTGCAGAAGCGATCAGTGTACATAATGCAGGATCTGATGTCCTCCTCTGGTAAACAGCATGTACCACATAAACAGGTCCTTCATGGCCTTGAAGATGGACTGCTTTTAAAAGCTGAATCAGAAAGAATAACAGAAGCATTGTGGGGGAAAAAAAGGAATTTTTTTAACCTTTATTTAATTGGATAAAGATATCAATAAAACGTCTGACCAGAAATGGGTCCTCTAAGTTGAAAAGAATAAAACTTTTCAAGAAGTCTGTCTGACCATATCAACAACACATAAAACGTGCATACCCTGTGACACAGCAATCTCCTATCTAGGGATCTACTCTGAGGAGACAATAGCACTAGGGTAACAAATATTAAAGACAAATGAATATTGACCACTGTTTATAATAGTGAAAAACTGCAATCAACCTAAAGACAGGCAACTAATTAAATTACTGTAGACATATAATGTAGCCAACAAAAAGGATAATGTAGATAAATATATGCTTATTACCATGGCAAGATGTCCATGACATTGGTGTTTCTGAAGAATACAGGTCAGTTTTGTGGGATATTCCTCCATTTGGATAGATTAGTCTGATTTTCATTACGAATAGATTTAGGATATACATTCTGACAGCATTACTACATAAGTATATCCCATCAAGAGGCAAGTGATTTCAGTTTGTCCAAGTTTTAGTGACGCTAACCTTCATATTTAGTAGAAGTATTATCTGCCAGGTTTTTTCACTGTGACCTTAATTTATTTTTTTTTTTTTTTTTTTTTTTTTTTTTTTTTTTTGGTGCTGAGTATATTTTGGGATTGAATAAACATTCTATTCCCCATCAAACTTTTACTAAGTACTTTTAGCATCCACTCAGGATACTTGCCTAAATCAAGTAGGTCTGCAAAATGAAAAATTGGCAAAGAGAAGTGGGAAATTCCATTTGCTTATCAAGTCTATCTGCTTGTCATCAAGATTATTCCCTCCGGCATTTCTTCTACTGATGTTTTGGGTTTATTTTTTTTAAGTTTCAAGTGTGTGATATTCCACCACTTCTTTTAAAAGGTATCTTCTATGAACTGTCTGCTGAAATACTGAAATACTGGTGTTCCTTAAATGTCTTTTCAGTTGTTTTTCCAATTATAATACTTACTAAAGAAGGTATGTAATACTCACATATAAGGGTCTGTACACTAACTTTCTTGAGAATCATTAGCCTTTGACTTCTTGGAAAAAACACTTAACCCAGGTGTGGTGGTATGTGTCAGCAGTCCGTTACGTGGGAGGCTGAGGTAGGAGGATTACCTGAGTCCAGGAGTCCCTGGCTATAGCGCACTAACATCGTACCTATAAACAGCCACTGCACTCCAGCCTGGGCAATACAGCCAGATCTCACCTCAAAAAGGTTAAAAAAAAAACCCTCAGATACAGTATAATCTGTTATGTATAATTATACACATATAACTAGAGATGTGGAATGACTTTCATCAGAAAGTTAACTCTGCTCAGATTTTGTACAGGGTTTTCCTTCTTTATACTTTTCATATTTATAATCTTTTTTTATTTTTTACAAGTCTGTCATTACCCCCTAAAAATATTAGATCTATTGAAAATACTCTTTGCACACCTTTAAGCAGGTATAGCTCAATCAGATAATTTTTAAAAACATAATATGACAGAAGTGTGGGGTAGCACTGAGGAGAGTCTTGTAAGTCTGTATTCGTACAGCAAAAGCATTGAAAACAGATCAGCCCATGTAAGAACAGTTTGAAAATCATTCCAAAATGACAGGAAATTCACAGAGACAGTTAACAGCATACAAATATGGGAGTAGAAATCAGAGCAAAGGGTACAAGGGCCTGGGTAGTACATAAGATATAGCATTTGCATTGCTGATGAGCAAGATTTAGGAAACGTCATAAAGGAGTAACACAGTTAAATTGAAGGAAAAAATTAAAACTAAAAGTAAATGTAACAGTCATTTCTGAGACCAGCCTGGGCAACAAAGTTAACACTCCATCTCTACAAAAAAATACAAAAATCAGCCAGGCATGATGTCAGGAACCTGTAGTCCCAGCTACTCAGGAGGCTGAGGTGAGCCATGATCTGCGACACTGCACTTCAGCCTGGGTGACAGAGTGAGACTCTGCCTCTTAAAAAACAAACAAACAAGATCATTTCTTATGATTATAAACATGTCTACCCACCTGATTATCCTCTATTTCCCAGTGAATCACCTGATTATCAGATCCTCCAGAAACTAATTCCGTAGAAGAGGCTGAAAAAAATTATATTTCAGTAAACATCTTTATTCATTTTTTTCTGCAATTTTTTAAAAGTTTCCAAGCTATACCAAAGAACAATATCCCTGTACCCTCTACCTAGATTCACAAACTGGTAATATTTTGCTATATTCGCTTAATATCTCACTCTTCATATACATATATATATACACACACACACACACACACACACACACACACACACACATACATACACAACTTTTTTAGGAGGCAAACTACTTAAAAATAAGTGGCAGACACTGTGATCTCTGATCCTCAAAGACCATATATCTCCTAAGGATGAACACACTTTCCTACATTACCTCAATACAATTATCACATTCAAGAATTCTAACATTGCTAAGTATTATTATGTAACATACGGTACATATTAAAATGTCCCAATTGTCCCAGTAATGTCTTTTATAACTTTGTTTGGGATGCAGAATCTAAGGAAACACACTGAACATTTGGATATCACATCTTTTTGGTCTTTAACCTAGAACAGTTTCCTACTCCCCCTCATTTTTGTGACAATGACAGTGCCCAGCAGTTGTTTTGCAGAATGTCCCTCAATCCCTGTTTGACTGTTTCCTCATGATTAGATGCAGGCTAAACACTCTTGGCAGGAACATTATATGAAATGTTGTAGTCACGTGATACTATCAAGAATATGACTTATTTTTGAAATTAGAAACATACTTCAAAATAGATCTTTTAAACACTTGAAACTTCTCAGCGATAACAGAAGAAAAAATAGTACCAAAAAAGGGGCAAATAACCTAATTTGGGCTTGAATTTTCTTTTTATTTGTTTCAGAGAAGCAGCTGGCGTAGTCTAAAGAGCATTAGATTTGTACTCAGAAGGCCCAGGTTCAAGTCCTAACTCTGCTGCCAGCCAACTGTGATCACAGGCTTCAACTGCATGAGTCACAGAAATTAAGCCACTTAAC
Source organism: Sapajus apella (assembly GCF_009761245.1). Taxonomy (NCBI): domain Eukaryota; kingdom Metazoa; phylum Chordata; class Mammalia; order Primates; family Cebidae; genus Sapajus; species Sapajus apella. The sequence continues at coordinate 10,562,171 of NW_022436997.1, forward strand.
AAAATACGTGATTTTAACAATGTCTATACATAAAATAATATGTAAAATTCAGACATAATAAAAACACGAAATGATATTAAAATTTTATCACTGATAAAGGATTGGAAAGGCTATCTGCATTATCCGGCAGTTCGATTAAAGGAAATCAATCATCACAGTTATAGATCACAGTAATAAGCAATTCATTTTATGTAACCTCACTTTTAAAGGGAAGATAAAATATACAAGCCCAAATTAATATTTTATAACAAATCCCTATACTGAAAGTCAGTCTTTGATATTATTTGGTGGCAATTAATATAATTACAATTGTGTTTTATTATCCACACTAACAGCCACCCCTTGTACCATTTAATGATTTTTATTGACCTGACATGTGACTAATCCTACAGACGCAAATAAAGTAGCTTATTAAACTTTTTAAAACATCATTTATAAAATCACAGCAAAGTCTTAATAATTTAGGTAATTCTGCATTTGTGCCTGGCTCAAAATGCCCTGAAATGTTTGTGGAATGAAAAATAAAATTCAGAATCCATAACAATACTACAGTAAGCATATTTAAGATAACTAAAGAACTATCATAGGATTTTGGGAGCACCATCTAAATGCAACCAATATTTCAACTGAAAATTCTGGACTCAGGATCTTAGAAATGGAAGAGACCTGGAGATAATCTTGTCCAGAAATCTTCAAAACATTTGGTCTTAGAATTCCTTTATGGTCTCAAAATTTTTGAGGACCCCCCCCGACGGTTTTTGATTACATGAATCATGTGTACCAATATTGGAAATTAATACTGAAAATTAAAACTGAGAAATATAAAAAATATATGTTTAACCATTTACTTAAAAATAACAATGGGTTCCACGATACGTTAACATACATAACATTTTGATAGGGAAAATCCCCAATGGTTTCCAAAACAAAAAATTAACAAAAAAGAGGAACTCTTTCACATTTCTACAAATCTCTTTAACATATGATTTTATTTGAATATAGCCGGATTTTCCTATCTGCTTCTGTATTTAATCTGCTGCAGTATCACACATCATGTGGCTGCTGGAAAACACTATACATTCATGACAGAATGAGAATGAAAACTATGAATAACTTCTTGATATTATTATGAAAATAATTTGATCTCATAGGTCTTACAAACAGATTCTAAGACTCCCTTTTTCTAGTCCAATCTTTTACTTTTGAGACGTAACTAAGGTGCAAACTACGGTCAAATGAGATGCAATGTCTTGCCTAAAAAAGCAATAGCTGGCCAGGTACAGCAGCTCATACCTGTAATCCTAGCACTTTGGGAGGCCATGGAGGGAAGACTGCTTGAGATTAGGAGTACAGAGGAGACTGGGCTATGGCGCTGTCTTAAAAAAAAATACTAGAGAGGTATCATGCCACACACCTGTGGTCCCTACTACCGCAGGAAACTTTTGAGGGAGCCACTGCATTCCAGCTTGGGACAAGTGAGATCCTGTCTCTAAAAAAAATAAACATTCTAGTCTCCAGCCAGTTAGCTAAAAAAAAAAAAAAAAAAACCCAAAAATTTAAAATAATAAAAGAAAAAATAATAAAAAGAAAAAGCAATAGCTTGTTTGTGGCAGAAACAGACCTAGAAGTTGAATCTCTGAATCACAGCCTCAGTGTAGGCCCTGCTTACAAGTTTTTAAAAGTTTATGGGCAACTGGGGAGGTGGGATGGGATTCTGCCAAAGTCTAGGGCTGCACTACCCTCATCCTAAGCACTGCTGTATAATCCAAGCTTCAACATCTACAAAGTAAAAATACAGTTTAGATATTTTACTGGGCATATCATTTTTCTTCTATTTCTCCAACTGCATAACAGCATATAAGATAATAATACACATTAAGAGAAGTGATGAGAAAAAATGGCTAATGATACTTTATCAGAAAACAATTGAGAACAACTTTAACAATCTGGTTAATACTTACAGCCATCCTGTTTACAAATCCACTGTATGCAATTGACTCGGGCGGTGTGACCATTCAGGTTGGTAACAACAACCCTTTTCTTTAGAGAAAAAAATACCAGTTTGTAAATTGGAATTTATCCTTCAGAAAAATTAATAAATAAGTAAAAACAGATTTCAGTGTTTTGGATGCTAATAAAAAGATCAGGATTACATAAAACAGATTTGCCTTCTTCAATCCATAAACTTGTATCCATGGCTTAAGTTATCCATTCCTCTAAATTAGTCCTGCCTTTCCTGATACTCCACTTTCCCCGCATCCTGTCCTGTCATTACACTGAGCTCTCAGGTCTGCACCCGCCTGGTTCTACTCACTCTCCTACAATGTCCACATCCTTCTCACCCAGGCAGCCTGTCCTGACACAAGCTAAACAAGCAGCTGCTTCCTTGGAAGCAGGCCCACCATGCTTGCACCAATCTGAGGGTTCCACTGGCCAAAAAAAAAGTCCTTCAGTAGATGAATTTGTGATTAATGGGTACAAGTTCACAGTTCACTTTGCATGCCATGGCCAGACAGTGGGTTTTTCAGCCGCAGTGGCACTATGTCACAAGGCCACAACTACTAAGGATCTCACACATCAGATTCCTGCAGGGCCTACTGCCAGATTCCCCACAGATCCTCAACAAGCTGCTTTCACCAACCTCACCCCAAACTTGGAGCTCTTATATTTCACATATCATTAAATTTTAACTATGACTACTGCGTCTCCCTCCTTACAGCCCCTTTCTCTATTCATTGCCAATGGCAATGGCTTTGAATCTGCTTATATGTCAGCTAGAATTCTCATGGTGAAGAAAAAGGAAGAGGCAAACGTGCATAAACTAATATATTTCACATACAGGTTATTTGGGGTTGTAAAGCAACTTACTGTATTTCATTGTCTCTCCCACTAGACTGAGAATTCCTTGATGGCCACGCGTTATCTTTATTATTTCTGTCATCATCACTCAGCCCAGGGCTAACCCACAGATGGTCCTCAAAGATTTGCTGAATGAGCATCATTCCCAAAACTTTTAGTATTTGACATGCTTCTATTCCTATATTTACTTAAAAGCCCAACCAAGGCCAGGTGCAGTAGCTCACGCCTGTAATCCCAGCACTTTGGGAGTCTAAGGCAGGTGGATCACTTCAGGCCAGGAGTTCGAGACCAGCCTGGCCAACACAGTAAAACCTGTCTCTGCTAAAAACACAAAAATTCGCCAGGCATGGTAGTGCACACCTGCAATCCCTGCTGCTGGGGAGGCTGAGGCATGACAATCACTTGATCTTGGGAGGCGGAGATTGCAGGTTGCACTGAGCTGAGATTGTGTCTCTACACGCCAAGAAAAAAAAAAAAAAAAAGCCCAACCAGCAACTATTTAACAGGAAAAAGTCCTTTTTAGACTCAATACTTTTTTCTAAATATGCTAAAATTCACTAGCTCAGCCATTAGGTTATCATTTAAAATAAGATGGAAAGCATAGGAACAAATCTATTCAACTGCTACAAAAACATGGGATTCTACAGCTGAATCAGAATGGGCCTGCTGGGGTCTCTCTCACTTATAATCTGTCCTTGCCTCATGGTCCTTTTAAAGTTTATCCTTGTTTTTCGCACTTGCTTTTGCCATTCGGGAATGCAAATAATAAACCGCGAAGAGGCAAGCAAGCTCAACATGGGGTAATGTGGATAAAAATATTTGACATATAAATTTGAATCTGCAAAGGGTGTGAGAATATAATTATTATTATTTGAGATAGGATCTGGCTCTGTTGCCCAGGCTGGAGTCCGGTGGTGTAACCCCCATCCACTGCAGCCTCAAACTCCTGCTCCCACCTCAACCTCCCCAGTAGCTGGGAATGCAGGTGCACACCACCACAACCAGCTGTTTCTTAATTTTTTGTACATCCAGCTATTTGCTTTTTAATTTTTTGTAGAGACTTGGGTCTCGCTATGTTGCTAAGCTGGTATTGAACTCCTGGACTTAAGTGATGCTCCCGCCTCTGCCTCCCAAAGTGCTGGGATTGCAGGAATAAGCTACGCTCCCGGCTAATAATGAAATTTTTAATCAAATTAACAAAGCAATATGATCAGAAATGCATATAGCCATCTCTTGCGTTGTATTTTAACTTTCAGCATTTTACTTTTTATACTTTGCCTCCTTTTGAGATGCAAGACTAACTGTATTGACCTAAATTAAATTAGCCAGTGGGAATGGGGTTATAATGAATTCTGGAGAGCATGCAGAAACTATTGACTTGAGAAATTTGGTAAGGAAAATGCCAAGAAAATAACCAACTGACTGGGTGAAGTCGAGGGAAGTCCTGCCTTACAATCAGTGCTTAGGATCCCCATCCCCTATTACTTTTCCCCCAAACTGGCACTTTCCCTAAGAGGTCCATTCCTGTAGCTAAAACACAGGTAACATTTCCTTGAAATTTAATACCACTAAAGTTCATTAACCAAAACTGAAGGAAATACAGAAATGAGACTCCATCTGTGGGATGATTTTAATCCTCATGTAAATTTCAATTGTTTTAAAACCCAAACTGATTAACCGCACTATAGTTGCCAAGCCGGCTAAGATTCTCATCATTCGGGTTACAGCATGGGGCTAACAGGTTACTAGCAGGTAATGGGTAGCAATGGCCCTAGGATGACGCCGCGCGTGAGACAGAAAGGGGTGAGGGACCAGTCCGACGGGCCCACTGGAGACTCCCAGTTCAAACCCCGCTCCCCTGAGCCCACCCGACTCGCCTTCTCGGTCTGGGGCGGCAACTACAGCGCCTCCGGAGCACGCCCACAGTTTCAAACCTCAAAAACACAAGGATCATGCGTTCAGCGACCTCTCTTACCAGGGGGTCATAGAGCACCACAGAGCAGGACGTGCCAAAGGCCAAAAGTCCTCTGGGCCCAGAGCTCCAGTTCAGGACTCCCCGCCCCCGGTTTGGGCAGCAAAACACATGAGAAGTCTCCAGCACGGGTGCCACCATGTCGCTAGCTGGTCGGCCGCACAGACACAGACGCGCACTTCCGCCCTCAGAGCGGAACTACTAGCGTGGCTTCTCCTGGGGCGTCACCCGGTCCGCGTTTTGCAGGCAGCCGAGGGCCAGACGGAGGCAGCCCCGCCCCACTGCGGTCCTCTGAACACCCCCAACCCCCAACACACACTGTAACCCGCTAGCAAGGACACCGCTCTGCTAGCTCGGCTCTGGTACCGCGGCCCCGCCCCGTGCACAAGCCAGGCCTTTGTCCCAAGAGCGAAATCCTACCCTAGTGGCTGGGAACCCTCTCGAAGGACCTGGGGCTCATGTGCCAGGGCAGCGTCAGAAACACCCCGCTGCCCCTTACAGCCCGGCTCCCTGCAGCGGCCAGGGCTAGCCCCGGGGGTGCTAACTAGCGAGCCGGGCCTCCAAGAAAGGACCCCCAACTGCTTAGAGTGCGCTAGGGCCGCGCCACACCCTCTCGGCGTCGGCGAACACGGAAAAGCGGATCCGTCTACGGAGCAGGGTTCCGGGGTCGCACTGCGCATGCCCCGCAGTCCTTGCCAAAGGGGGCGGTGGTTCCCCGCGGCGCTGAGCTCGGCGGTAATTAGTGATTGTCCTCCAGCTCCGCGAAGGCGAGGGGCGCGGCTGCCTGGTGGCTGCGCGGCGCTATCCCCGGACCAAGGGGCAGCCAACCCAATGAAACTACCGCGTGTCCGCGCCTGGTAGAGATTTCTCGAAGAGACCAGTGCGCCCGTTCCGAGCCCTTCGGACCGCCCGCGTGGAACCGAATCTGCGCGCGTGGCCGGGCCGTGGGACCACGAGGCCGCGGAGACGTGAGTCTTTGAGGTCCGGGAGCGGGGCGCCTGGGAAGGGGAGCCCCGCAGGCCAGACAGGCAGGGAGGTTCTGCGGAGACCGGGGTCCTGCGGGCTGGGCATGGGGCTACGGAAAGAGGATGCTGGGGGGGATCCCGCCGCAAGCGTCCACTCGCCCTAGAGAGCCGGGCTTCTAAGGGTGCTCAGATGGGCTTTGGGCTTTTTTCGGAGGATTTTTTGAGGAAACGATTCGTACTTTTCATCCCATATCCGAAGAAGCCACTGACGTGTTTAGAAATAAAAAGCTTTTAGAAGAGAGCTTTGTGCCCTCTTTTCTGTTTCTGTAGTTGCCTTTTTCTCCAAGGCCCTTCTGCTTTCCGTTTTTCTCCAGCACGCGCCAACTTCCAGGGAAGGAGATTCTCGAACGGGTCCGCGACCGCGCTCAGCATCCTCCCAGGAGAAAGGCTTGGAGCTGCTTGGAGCTGCTTGGAGCTGTCCCCTGTGCTAGTCCCCTCACATCGCGCTCCTCGCCTCTCTCCTGGGAATGATTCCTAAATGTTTCTCTTTTGACAGTGAAAGAATTCCCGAAACTTCAGACCCCAAAAATTCCTCTTTCATAAGCCTCGTTCCACGCCGTACCTCCATTTCCCACTGCTCTCTGTATGATACGCTGCACTTGTGCAACACCTGAGTTTTAACGAGCACTTATGATATATATTCCTTCAAGTGTTTTCCTCATTCGCCTTGCAAAATAGGTATTACCGGTGTTTTAGATAAGGTGATGAATTCCAGAGCCCTGTTTAAAGAAGAACAGCTGGCCGTGGTAGAGCTTGGTAGCCCTGTGCTATTGCTTAGTTGGAAACTCGACCTCTGCGTCTTTTGCGGGAGATGTGGGTTTGACTACCTTAACGTCCACCGTTGGTGCTGGACATCCTGCCGGGTCTGAATTAACCGAATTCTGGCTCTGCTTAACACAATTCTGCTTTTCAAAATCCAACTCAATTGCTAACTCGTCTCTGGGTGCATAGGCCTTTGGTTCCAATCACTGTTGTAATGATTAACAGTCTGTGATTAAATGTTGACTGGTTTGTAGTAACAAGGATGCTACAGTGAGTTTTTCATGATGTTGAATTTACTTAAAGAGTTCTGTGTGCGGACATAATATGTCCGATTCATTGTCAAGTAGGAAAAAAGATTCTATGTTTATTTAAAGTATACACCTATTTAAGGCTAAGGTGGTGGTCACACCGCTAACCCCAGCACTTTGGGAAGTGGAGGTGGAGGATCTCGTGAGGCCAGGAGTTCAAGACCAGCCTGAGCAACATAGTGAGACCTTGTCTCTACTCAAAACAAACAAAGAAATTGTTTTAAAAAATTAAGTACACATGTATTTGAGTATGCATAGAAAATATCTTGAGGGATACACTGGCAAAATTGAGCACCTTTGAGGATTGTGATTGGGGAAAAGGGTCTTAAATGGACTTGTATATAAGGAGAGTGTATTCGTTTAAAATTTTTTAAATACGTGAATTCTGAGATGATTATTTCTGTTTTTTGGTGTTAGAAGATTATTATATGAAACGGTGGTGATGATGAATGTAGCTAGATTTCACGTAGTTCTTTTTTTTTTTTTTTTTTTTTGAGACGGTTTCACCATGTTGCCCAGGCTGGTCTCAAACTTTTGACCTCAGGTAATCTGCCTACCTTGGCCAAGTGCTAGAATTATAGGCATGAGCCACCACGCCCTGCCCAGATTTCATTTTGAATCATTTGCCTTAGTGATTCAAATAATTGTTCAAACAAATTCTCAACTTCAGTAAGAAGTTGATGGCTGTGGCTGCCTGGATCTCTCCTATCTCTGAGTTTCTATTGCTTTTACAGTGTTAATGTCAGTCTCTTAGCACTCAGCTAGCTGTTCTCCAGTGGTTTCATGTGTTTTAGCAATGCAAGGGTAGAGCCTAGGATTCTAGTTCTCTCCATATTCACAGTACCTAGTGCCACACTGGTCACACCACATGATCCTTTGGCAACTTTGATTATTTGATTACACATTAATTTTCACTATGAGGTTTCTTAATTCAGTTTGTTTTAGAAGTGAGCCAAGAATTTTTTTTTCCTGTCTTTTCTAGGAATGCACAATGGCGAGGAAGTTATCTGTAATCTTGATCCTGACCTTCACCCTCTCTGTCACAAGTCCCCTTCATGAACTAAAATCAGCAGCTGCATTCCCCCAGACTACTGAGAAAATTAATCCAAATTGGGAATCTGGCATTAATGTTGACTTGGCAATTACCACACGCCAATATCATCTACAACAGCTTTTCTACCGCTATGGAGAAAATAATACTTTGTCAGTAGAAGGGTTCAGAAAATTGCTTCAAAATATAGGCATAGATAAGATTAAAAGAATCCATATACACCATGACCATGAGCATCACTCAGACCACGAGCATCACTCAGACCATGATCATCACTCTCACCGTAATCATGCTGCTTCTGGTAAAAATAATCGGAAAGCTCTTTGCCCAGACCATGACTCAGATAGTTCAGGTAAAGAACCTAGAAACAGCCAGGGCAAAGGAGCTCACCAACCCGAACATGCCAGTGGTAGAAGGAATGTCAAGGACAGTGTTAGTGCTAGTGAAGTGACCTCAACCATGTACAACATTGTCTCTGAAGGAACTCACTTTCTAGAGACAATAGAGACTCCAAAACCTGGAAAACTCTTCCCCAAAGATGTAAGTGGCTCCACTCCACCCAGTGTCACAGAAAAGAGCCGGGTGAGCCGGCTGGCTGGTAGGAAAAGAAATGAATCTGTGAGTGAGCCCCGAAAAGGCTTTATGTATTCCAGAAACATGAATGAAAATCCTCAGGAGGTAAGTTGAGTGCTGTTTATTATTTTAATATACCTGTGTGTCTGTCCTGTCTCTTCTAAAGTAAAAATAAAATGGTGAACTTATTAAAAAGGGAATTTCCACCTTTTCAGCAAGGCACTTGGCACAAAGCATGCCTGCTATGTTGTAAACATTCCCAATTCAGAACTTAGGGAATAGTTCTTTTGGTGAGTATAGTGCTGCCTCCTAAAATTTTTTCTGTTATAGAATATAAAAAGAGAAAGGTATCAAGGTTATCTTTGGAGAAAGACTATAAAGGTGCATATTATTAGTAAAAAAATAGAAAATAAGGGATTGAAAGCAGGAGTTAGAATCCATGTTTTAGAGAAAGGTGTGACTGAGGGGCTGAAGACCACTGAGTATAGCACTGCTACCTCCTTGACAGAGGTCCACAATGACTTGAGAAGTGATTGAAATTGGAGCAGTTTCCAAGAATGTCTTGCTGGACAAGGGAAAAGTCTGGGTAGTGAGGTTCTGAGTTCATGTGGTTTTTCTAGAATAGACTTCCAGACTCTACATAATTCGCCTTGACTGAGAGATGTCAAGAACAAGGAATTGTGTTTAAAAAAAAAAACACAAATAAGGAATTAGTTACAGTTTAATGAGTAAAACTTAAGTACTTCATTCAAACCAGCATCTGACTGTACTAATTCTGGAATCATTCTAGTAGTGGTCATAGCCATAGCAACACTGGTGATAAAGTGCTCCTAGTAGTATCAACTGAGAATTGTGGTGGGAGTTTAAAATGTCTTTACAGAAGATGAGAAACTGGTACTAAAGCCAGTTTTGAGTTGGTTTTTGTTTTTTTTTTTTCTTGGTTGGGGGAAAGATTGCACAGAGGAGTATCTTCAAACTAAGTTTGTCATCCAATTAAGTAGTTGAAAACATCTGCCTGCCGGTACAGGTTTGTTTTATTAACCAGCCTTGCCCTCCGCAAGAATCATCTGCATAATTTAATATCCTCTCATTGCAGAGCATTACTTTGCCAGGTACGTAGACAGAACTGAGTTTTTGCAAGTAGAGTCATTACTAGAAGAGGGGCATGTCTTGGACTTGTTTAGGCCAAGTAGGATAGCGTTAGTACTGAAGCAACATATTTCTCAATCTCTGATGAACCCCATTGTGAAATTAAAGCTCATTTCCTTAATACATTTATACAATGAGTTAACAGGCTTGTGAATCTCCGTTCATCCTCATGCTTGTTCCACTTGAGGCTTTCTCCCTAGGTGACTGGTGATGTACTGCTTCTCTGATGAAGTAGATAGAAGAGATGGGATACCACTGTGGTGACATAGTATCACCAGGTAGATGGAGGCAACTTCCAAAGTGCTCAAAACAGAAGTTGATTTTAATTTTCATTAACTTGGGAAAACAAAGAAGTAGCTTTAGTAAAAAGGGTTATTGTGTCATCACACTACTCTGATGGGGATGCCTTTTGGTAATTTTCACTGCTTTGTTTCTTTCAGTGTTTCAATGCATCAAGGCTACTGACATCTCATGGCATGGGCATCCAGGTTCCGCTGAATGCAACTGAGTTCAACTATCTCTGTCCAGCTATAATCAACCAAATTGATGCTAGATCTTGTCTGATTCATACAAGTGAAAAGAAGGCTGAAATCCCTCCAAAGACCTATTCATTACAAATAGGTAGAATTGCCTTTTTTATGTAAAAACAATTTTAGTAGATACATGTATTTTGTGCTTTTCCTTAGACTTGCATCAGCCTAATTGTTGTTCCAGTACAATTCCAAATATGTCATCTTAGTTGTTCTTTACCTTGAATATGAAGAAAGCAAGGAAAGGTGTTAGACCTGCCCTTTAAAGAAAACCCAGAAAATAACATTTCAATTATGACTTATCTGGGTTCATCCTACAAGAAGGTGTCAGAATTATATGAAATTTGGGATTTTTAAATCGTGTCGCACTGTTTGGGAGGAGGTCTCATGTTCATCTCTGCTGCTTAGGAACCTAATACTGATATATTCTTACTGATAATTAAAATTAGGATAAACTCTTCTATAGTGCAGGGTTGCATTGCTCAAAAGTAATGAGGAAGAAATCACTGCTTTGTTTTCTGAGGACATTATTGAGTTCCTGGTTTCTTCCTCTCTTTTTTCTTTTCATTTTTTCTAAAAAAAATCTTTTATAATTTAGCTGTTTATAGGAGTCTAAAAGCTCAGTTCCTAAGTGAGCTAGAGTACATCCTTGGTAACCATGTATTTTCCTGAAGAATTTCCCGTTAGGGCTTTGCTCCTTACCTGCAGAGTTCTTAAGTACCAGTCAGGTTGTTCATTTGAGCTAACAAGAGGTTTCTTGGTTATTGTGCTATTGTCCCAATAGGTCCTATTTGTATTCAATTTGTGTGTTTTTAGCTTCTCTGCTCTTACATGTCGCTTTATGCTACTCTCTAAAAGTCTTTCTTGTAAAGTTTATTAATTGTATAAATTTTTCTTTGCTCTGTTTTGTTTGACAGCCTGGGTTGGTGGCTTTATAGCCATTTCCATCATCAGTTTTCTGTCTTTGCTGGGGGTTATCTTAGTGCCTCTCATGAATCGGGTGTTTTTCAAATTTCTCCTGAGTTTCCTTGTGGCATTGGCCGTTGGAACTTTGAGTGGTGATGCTTTTTTACACCTTCTTCCACATGTGAGTATAGTAATTTGTCGTGTTAGTATTTGATTATTCAACATTGAAAAAACAGTATGTTTTGGTTTATACTATTTTTTTGTATAAAATGTTAGAAATTTGGTTTTAAAAAGCTTATTTTAAAATATGTTTGATAAGTGAAAGCTGTACTTTTGTGCTAGATCTTAATGTCTGTGAATTTTACAAAACACAAACTAATATAACTTTTACAAAGCACAAACTAATTTAACTTTTTGAAACTCACTTAATAAAAAGAGACAAATTCTGCCCAGCTGTTAGTACTGTGATGAACTGCAGCAGTTGTTACCTGTTAGTGCAATTGCCACAGAAATAAAATATGTGACCCTTTATGTACCCAAGAAACTTGGAGGTTTTTCTTCAGAGTTGAATGTATGTATGTATTTAGAATTTTATACTTCATGACACACAAAACAAGCTTGGTAAAGTTAATTTACTTTTCCATCAAATATCTTGGATAGGCGCTCACTCAAAAAATATGCATAAATTCCCATCAAAGGCTTTCGGGTAAGTAGGAAAAGGAAATCACACCATGCCTAGGGCACTACAAATCTCATGTTCCATTCAGTAGTAAAAGAAAACTATGTTGCTTTGACAAGCTCTCAGACCTCCAGATGGCAGATGTTGGGGAATACCTGCTGATAGAAAGTGGCATGTATATGAGGCGTACTGTGTGATTTCCCCCAGTCTCTTAGTGGGTTCCACACCCTGATTCCCTAATGTGCAGTAGCAGTAGTTACTACTCCATTTAGCTGTAGGCTGCTAGGGCAGTGCAGCTGGATCTCAGGTACCTGCCAGGGCCCAACATATACACGCTAGTCTTCTTACAAGGCTAGTCTGATAACATGGACTTTTCAGTTGGAAATATAAGCAGTAGAAACCGTGCACATTCAGTCTAGTATTCCTGTTACTTGTGGCCATGATAATTTGTCAAACATTCAAAATTCTCACTATTTATGTATTGTGAGGGTCACTGGGAATGTATCAGAAGTGCCATAGTACGTGGCATGCATTAATTTCTAGATAGCTAGCTATTCATTGGTTATTTTATTTTTAATATCCTAAACTTCACCTTGTCTCTGAAGTATGTGAATAATTGCCTAACTCTGAATGATTTCAAATTTGGCCTTACATAGCCAACTTTCTGACTTGTTATGTGAAACTGATGCATTTATAAATAACAAGTTGTTTTGCCTTCAGTCTCATGCAAGTCACCACCATAGTCATAGCCATGAAGAACCAGCAATGGAAATGAAAAGAGGACCACTTTTCAGTCATCTTTCTTCTCAAAACATAGAAGAAAGTGCCTACTTTGATTCTACATGGAAGGGGCTAACAGCTCTAGGAGGCCTATATTTCATGTTTCTTGTTGAACATGTCCTCACATTGATCAAACAATTTAAAGATAAGAAAAAAAAGGTAAGAAAAAGTACGCTGACTACTTACTATGCTTCAGACATCTATAGTAGTACCCTAACTAGATTGTTAGACTAGCAGGCCTAATTGTATGAGCTTTATTTGAAAGGGAATTCAGTACCCTTGAAGTACTTTTTGGTCCTAGAGATATTTATGAGGAGCATTTTTATATCTTAATAGCTTTGAAGTTTTCCATCTTTGCTATTCCCTTGAAACTTATGACAGAGTAGGAAAGGCCAGGATAAACATCTCTGTGAGTGACCAGACAAGGAACCAGCAGGGCCTTAAAGACCAAAAGCATTGTGGATACATGGGTACACCATCAATATTTATTAGTAGTTATGATTAACTAATGTGATTACTTTCAAATTATTTACCTAGTAGCTGAATGTTCTGTTTTCTTTTAAAGGGTATGTGACTTTTACAGGCTTCCCCTTTGCAAATTGAATCAGAAATGATATGAAGTCAAACAATAGGCTCTTTCTTTCTGGCAAAACACACACACACGCACACACACACACACACATACTCTTTTGAGTTGCCTATGGTAATTTGTCACTTTTTATTTCATATGATCAGACAAGTCATTCAGAAGAGTGTTAGGAGACTCTTAAAACTGATGTGGGGGCCAGGCGCCGTGGCTCATGCCTATAATCCCAGCACTTTGGGAGGCCAAGCAGGCAGATCACTTAAGGTCAGGAGTTCGAGACTAGCCTGGTCAACATGGCAAAACTCCATCTGCACTACAAATACGAAAAGTAGCCAGGCAAGGTGGTGCACACCTGTAATCTCAGCTACTCGGGAGGCAGAGGCACAAGAATCGCTTGAGCACCAGGAGGCAGAGGCTGCAGTGAGCCAAGACTGCACAACTGCACTCCAACCTGGGCAACAGTGAGACTGTCTCAAAAAATAAATAAATAAATAAATAAAAATTTTGTCTTCACATCTCAACATTTTAATCTAACATAACATCTGTGTACTCATATTCTGGTCATTTGATATTTACCAGGATGTTTTTTGAGTTGGAGTTCTGTATTCTGTATCATCTTTTCTTTTTTTCTTTATCAGCCTTGCTGTTCCAGCTACGATTTCCAATTTTGGTCTAAAATTGAACAAGAGGTTACACACTTAAAGCTATTCTGAATGTAGAATCTAGGTTTTGGAAATTAAAAAAAAAAAAATTTATGCAGTGGTAGCCTTACATAATTTGATATATTTTTTTTAGCATCTTGCATTTGAATCTTCAAAGCATTCAGCTTTTGTGTTCACAGAATTAAGTATCCCCTACCAGGCACGGTGGCTCACGCCTATAATCCTAGCACTCTGGGAGGCTAAAGCAGAAGGATTGCTTGAGGCCAGGAGTTTGAGAGCAGCCTGGGCACAGCCAGGACCCATCTCTACCCCCCAAAAAAGAAGTAATTTCTTATCATCATTTCATAGTTTGAGCAATGTGTAATTAAATTGTGCAATTACAGTAATAGGTGTAACTGGCATGAAGAGATTTCAAAACCAACACAGTTGATTCTTGCTGAGCATAGAATCAACTCAGCTTAGAATCATCCACAGCTCACTGTGGGAAGCAAATGCATGTGTAAACAGGAGAGTATTTATACTAGGAGTATTTGCTCTTAGGGATTTTACATTCACCAAAATCTCAAAAATTTTGAACCCTCTCTTTAGTGGACCTAAATATAGAGAGAAGAAGTAAAATAAGAATAGCTTTTTTTTTTTTTTTTTTGAGACAGGGTTTCACTATGTTGGTCAGGCTGGTCTCGAACTCCTGACTTCATGATCCACCTGCCTTGACCTCCAAAAATGCTGGGATTACACGCGTGAGCCACCGTGCCTGGCCTAGCTTATTTACTCTCAACAAGGAAGTCATCTTCTGTGTTCCCATTGTCCCAATTACTTCCCTTGGACTATTTCTTAATGTTATTGAATAGTTTCTAATCTCATTTAATTCTCTCAAAAAGAAAAAAAGCTACTCATTATATAGTGAGTACTTTGAGCTCTTCAGGCATTTTTTACTAAGGGTTTTCCTTAACAGAGCCATCCTGCACCCCTGGGAGATCCCATCTATCATAGTATCATAGTTTTAGGTTACCTACCATATATGGACTAGTTTATTCCTACTTCTTTTAAGTCCTTTGCAGTTATTCTTACTTTTTTTTTTTTTTAAAAAAAAAAAAGGTCAATTATTCAGGGACACTTGGGGATGGGTTTTTTCTTTTTTTTAACTGTACGTCTGGGTCAAAATGCCATAACTTATTTAACATTCTCATTTCAACTTAGTTTCCAAATTTTACCTAAAGACAATTTTTATTTTTTCTTTCTTTTTTTAAGAGACAGGATCTTGCTCCGTTACCTAGGTTAGCATGCAGTGGCATGATCATAGCTCACCGCAGCCTCAAATTCCTGGATTTATGCAATCCTCTCACCTCAGCCTCCCAAGTAACTGGGATTACAGGCTCGTGCCACCAAGCCCGGCTAAGGATAGCTTTTCTTTAACTTAGCACTCTTTAATCTTGGACTCCAAGAGATAGGCCCTCTGTTATCTGATATGGAGCAATTTTTTTTAACTCTAGGTTATAACTCTAGATTATTAGTGAGTTATAAAATCAATCTGTGTGTCATAATCAATATTTTAAAATGCAACAGTAATATTAGAGTATATTATATATACATTACTATGTTTATATTACACATATTACTGTGGGTTGTAGTCAGAGTAGTTTGATGCTCTCTGCTTTAAAATAATATCTACTAGAATGTAAGCTCTTAAAAGCCAGGATCTCTCTGTCTTGTTTATAGCTCTGTCTCCAATGTGTAGAATAGTGTCTGGTACATAATAGATGGTAATAAATATTGAATGTTTAAGGAACATGAAACAGCAAGTAAGCAAAATTTCTAGGCGAAGACTTCCTACAGAAGTTTTGCAAATGTTACATGTTCTCTTCCCTTTTTGAAATATGTTGTTTATCTTTTTTAAAGGCATCCAGATATTAAAGTTACTTAATAATTTTTAATCTAATTCTCTCAAAAAGAAAAATACTATTTATTATATGGTGAGTATGAGGAGTTCTTGAAACTCATAACTGGCCATTTTACTTAGGACTTTTCTTAAAAGATTCATGCTACACCCCTGGGAGATTCTATATATCATATTTTTAGGTTACCTGCCTTCTGCTAGTGAAGGTTATTGTTCATGTTGAAAACTGGATAATCATCTCTGATACCCCCTCATTCACATATCCAGTCAAGTTTTATTAAATATGTCCATGGTCTCTCCATTCCTCTCCATCTTTCTTGCTGTCATTCTAGTCCAAGCCATGGTTGTCTCCCTACCTGAGTGACAGTTATTGCCTCCTAATAGGGGCCTGTCACATTATTTTCTTCCTTTCCCAATCTAGACTTCACAGAGCAGATAGTGATTTGCTTAAATGAAAATATGATGAGGTTGCACACCACTACTTAAAATCCTTCCCTCAGTGGCTCCGTTAGTCGTTGGACAAAGCCCACTATTCTCAACAGAGTTCTATTGTCTGGTCTCCTTTAGCTGCCTCAGCCTCATCTCTGGCCACCCTCTCTGACCTAGTAGGCCTTGCCACCTTGTACTTCTTTGAGTTCCAGAACAGTGCGGACCCCTTCCAAGTGCTATTCTCCCTGCCTGGAATGCTGCCTTCCCCACCTTCCCCAACAAACTCCTGCCTACCTTTTAGTCTTGGTGTAAATGTTACATTTTTTCAGTGGCCCTCTAGAAATTATTGAGGTCATGTTATTATACACTCCTAATAACACTCTGTTCTTTCCTGTTGTAAAATGTATCCAAAGTTATAATCAAAGAATTGTATAATCATTATCTGTGTAAAACCCTTCTCCCTGTGGATAATAAGCTCCATGAGAACAGATATTGTGTGTGTCTTGTTTTATGTTGTACTCCTAGCATTTAGCATAGGGAACATTGTGTGGGCCTTTGATACTTATGGAATGAAAGAATAGGTTAAACTGTAAGTTCTAGAATAATTGCCCAATAAGAAAGCACCAGGAAAAGTGATTTAAGATACCCTGAATTCATTTATTTTTAAAAATATTTAAGTACTTTCTCTGATTGAGGCATTATATTCAGCATAACTGCAAAGATTTGTCTGTGTTTGCCTTTAAAAGCTCTTTTTTTTTCTATTTTTTTAATTGCATTTTAGGTTTTGGGGTACATATGAAGAACATGCAAGATTGTTGCATAGGTACACACATGGCAGTGTGATGTGGTGCCTTCCTCCCCATAACCTATAACTGGCATTTCTCCCCATGCCGTCTCTCCCCAACTACCCACCCCCTGCTGTCCCTACCGTATTTGCCCCCAACAGACCCCAGTGTGAGATGCTGCCCTCCCTGCGTCCATGTGTTCTCATTCTTCAACACCCACCTATGAGTGAGAACATGCAGTGTTTGATTTTCTGTTCTTGTGTCAGTTTGCTGAGAATGATGGTTTCCAGGTTCATCCATGTCCCTACAAAGGACATGAACTCATCGTTTTTGATGGCTGCATAGTATTCCATGGTGTTTATGTGCCACATTTTCCCTGTCCAGTCTATCATCGACGGGCATTTGGGTTGGTTCCAGGTCTTTGCTATTGTAAACTGTGCTGCAATGAACATTTGTGTGCATGTGTCTTTATAGTAGAACGATTATCCTTTGGATATATACCCAGTAATGGGATTGCTGGTGGAATTTCTATTTCTAGGTCCTTGAGGAATCGCCACACTGTCTTCTATGGTTAAACTAATTTACCCTCCCACCAACAGTATAAAAGTGTTCCTATTTCTCCACATCCTCTCCAGCATCTGTTGTCTCCAGATTTTTTAATGATGATCATTCTAACTGGCGTGAGATGGTGTATCAGTGTAGTTTTGATTTCCATTTCAATAATGACCAGTGATGGTGAAAATTTTTTCATATATTTGTTGAGAAACATTTTTCATATGTTTCTCATGTATGTCTTCTTTTGTAAAGTGACTGTTCATATCCTTTGCCTATTTTTGAATGGGCTTGTTTTTTTCTTGTAAATCTGTTTTAGTTCTTTGTAGATTCTGGATATCAGCCCTTTGTCAGATGGCTAGACTGCAAAACTTTTTTCCTATTCTGTTGGTTGCCAGTTCACTCTAATGACTGTTTCGTTTGCTGTGCAGAAGCTATGGAGTTTGATTAGGTCCCATTTGTCTATTTTGGCTTTTGTTGCCAATGCTTTTGGTGTTTTGGTCATGAAGTCCTTGCCTACGCCTATATGCTGAATGGTTTTGCCTAGGTTTTCTTCTAGGGTTTTTATGGTGTTAGGTCTTATGTTTAAGTCTTTAATCCATCTGGAGTTAATTTTAGTATAAGATGTCAGGAAGGGGTCCAGTTTCTGCTTTCTGCACGTGGCTAGCCAGTTTTCCCAACACCATTTATTAAACAGGGACTCCTTTCCACATTGCTTGTTTTTGTCAGGTTTGTCAAAGATCAGATGGTTGTAGATGTGTTGTGTTGCCTCCAAGGCCTCTGTTCTGTTCCATTGGTCTGTGTCTCTGTTTTGGTACCAGTATCATGCTCTTTTGATTACCGTAGCCTTGTAGTATAGTTTGAAGTCCGGTACTGTGATGCCTCCCACTTTGTTCTTTTTGCTTAGAATTGACTTGGCTATGCGGGCTCTCTTTTGGTTCCATATGAAGTTTAAGGTGTTTTTTTCCAGTTCTGTGAAGAAGGTCATTGGTAGCTTGATGGGGATAGCGTTGAATCTGTAAATTACTTTGGGCAGTATGGCCATTTTCACGATATTGATTCTTCCTAACCATGAACATGGAATGTTTCTCCATCTGTTTGTGTCCTCTTATTTCGTTGAGCAGTGGTTTGTAGTTCTCCTTGAAGAGGTCCTTTACATTTCTTGTTAGTTGTATTCATAGGTATTTTATTCTCTTTGTAGCAATTGTGAATGGCAGTTCGTTCTTGATGTGGCTCTCTTTAAGTCTGTTATTGGTTTCCATGAAACTGTGTGGTTCTGAGTTAGTTTCTGAATTCTGAGTTCTAACTTGATTGCACTGTGGTCTGAGAGACTGTTTGTTATGATTTCCATTCTTTCGCATTTGCTGAGGAGTGATTTACTTCCAATTATGTGGTGCTGAGAAGAATGTATATTCTGTGGATTTGGGGTGGAGAGTTTTGTAAATGTCTCTTAAGTTTGCTTGTTCCAGGCCTGAGTTCATGTCCTGGATATCATTGTTAATTTTCTGTCTCGTTGATCTGTCTAATATTGACAATGGGGTGTGAAAGTCTTTCACTATTACTGTGTGGGAGTCTAAGTCTCTTTGTAAGTCATTAAGAACTTGCTTTATGTATCTGGGTGCTCCTGTATTGGGTTCGTATATGTTTAGGATCGTTAGCTCTTGTTGCATTGATCCTTTTACCATTATGTAGTGTCCTTCATTGTCTCTTTTGATCTTTGTTGGTTTAATGTCTATTTTATCTGAGATGAGAATTGCAACTCCTGATATTTTTTTTTTTTGCTCTCCATTTGCTTGGTAAGTCTTCCTCCATCCTTTTATTTTGAGCCTTTGTGTATCCTTGCATGTGAGATGGATTTCCTGGATACAGCACACTGATGGGTTTTGGCTTTTTGTCCAATTTGCCAGTCTGTGTCTTTTGATTGGGGCATTTAGCCAATTTACATTTAGGGTTAATACTATTACGTGTGAATTTAATCCTGCCATTTTGATGCTAGCTGGCTGTTTTGCCCGTTAGTTGATGCAGTTTCTTCATTGTGTTGATGCTTTTTACTATTTGGTATGTTTTTGGAGTGGCTGGTACTGGTTGTTCCTTTCTATGTGTAGTGCCTCTTTCAGGAGTCTTGTAAAGCAGGCCTAGTGATGATGAAATCTCTGAGTACTTGCTTGTTCGTAAAGGATTTTATTTTTCCTTCACTTATGAAGCTCAGTTTGGCTGGATATGAAATTCTGGGTTGAAAGTTCTTTTCTTTAAGGATGTTAAATATTGGCCCCCACTGTCTTCTGGCTTATAGGGTTTCTGCTGAGAGATCTGCTGTGAGTCTGATGGGCTTCCCTTTGTGGGTAACCGACCTTTCTCTCTGGCTGCCCTTAGCATTTTCTCCTTCATTTCAACCCTGGTGAATCTGACGATTATGTGCCTTGGGGTTGCTCTTCTTGAGGAATATCTTTGTGGTGTTCTCTGTATTTCCTGGACTTGAATATTGGCCTGCCTTGCTAGGTTGGGGAAGTTTTCCTGGATAATATCCTGAAGAGTATTTTCCAGCTTGGATTCATTCTCTCCATCACATTCAGGTACACCTATCAAACGTAAATTAGGTCTTTTCACATAGTCCCATATTTCTTGGAGACTTTGTTCATTCCTTTGTACCATTATTTCTCTGATCTTGGCTTCTCATTTTATTTCATTGAGTTGATTCAACCTCTGATATCCTTTCTTCTGCTTGGTCAATTCAGCTGTTGAGACTTGTGTATACTTTGCGAAGTTCTCATGTTGTGTTTTTCAGCTCCATCAATTCACTTATATTCCTCTCTACGTTGTTTATTCCCATTAGCATTTCATCAGATCTTTTTTCAAGTTTCTTAGTTTCTTTGCATTGGGTTAGAACATACATGTTCCTTTAGGTCACAGAAGTTTCTTATTACCCACCTTCTGTAGCCTGATTCTGTCAATTCATCACACTCATTTTCCATCCAGCCTTGTTCCCTTAATGGTGAGGAGTTGTGATCCCTTGTAGGAGGAGAGGCGTTCTGGTTTTGGGTGTTTTCATCCTTTTTGCGCTGGTTTCTTCCCATCTTTGTGGATTTATCCACCTGTCGTCTTTGTAGTTGTTGACTTTCAGATTGGGTCTCCGAGTGGACGTCCAGTTTGTTGATGATGAAGTTATTTCTTTCTGTTCCTTAGTTTTCCTTCTAAAAGTCAGGCCCCTCTGTTCTAGGACTGCTGCGGTCCACTCCAGGCCCTTCTTGCCTATGGATCACCTGCAGCAGCTACAGAACAGTAAGGGTTGCTGCCAGTTTCTTCTGCCATCTTTGTCCCTGAAGGATACCCGCCTGATGTCAGTCTGAGCTCTCCTTTATGAGGTGACTCTGTGGATATACGGAGGTCAGGGAGCTGCTTTAGGAGGCAGTCTGTCCTTTATAGGAGCTCAAGTGCTGAGCTGTGAGCTCCATTGTTCATTCAGAGCTGTTGGGCAGGTACGTTTAAGTCTGCTGCAGCAGAACTCATAAACCCCCCTTTTTTTTCCCAGATGCTTTGACCCCGGGAGTTAGGGCTTTATTTATGAGTTTCTCTTGTGCTGCTGCCTTTTTTCAGGGCTGCTCTGCCCAGCGAGGAGGCATCCTGGTCACTGTCCACCTGCAGAGGCTTTGCTGAGGGGCTGTGGGCTCCGCCCAGCTGCTGTGTGAACTTCCTTGCAGTCCTGTTTATACGGGTATAGTTAGAACTGCCTCGGCAATGGTGGCACACCTCTATAATGGCGGACTCTGTCTGTAATGGTGGGCTGCCTCAGCAATGGCAAACTATCTCTGTAGTGGTAGACTGCCTCGGTAATGGCAGATCCCCCTCCCTCATAGAGCTGGACCGTCCCATGTTCAGCTGTGCTTGCTGTGAAACTCTCAATCCAGAGCATTTCTGATTGTAGTTTTTTTGTGGGGTGGGACCAGCCGAGCCTGATCACCTGGCTCCCTGCCTCAGAGCCCTTTTTGTTTTTTTAGTTGAATGGTCGACTCTGTCTTCCAGATGCTCCAGCGACCTGTTAAAAAGGCGCCGGGATCTGTGTGATTTCCTGTGCGGCTGAAACAGCCGCACTGAGATTCGTGGCTCTTTTTTGCCCAGGAATCTCCCGGCCTGGCTCCCTGTTTCAGTTGAATGGGTGACTGTCTCCCAGGAGCTCCAATCGCCAGCTAAAACAGCGCCCGGACCCGTGTATTTTGTACGGAGAACCACTGCTTCAGGGCGCCGGCAAAACAGCAGCGCCGGCCAAAACAGCTGCGCTGGCAACCGATGGGGCTCCTCTGCCTGGTAATCTCCTGGTCTGTGGGCAATAAAAATCCATCTGGAAATGCGGTGTCCACTCACCCTCCATGCTTTCACTAGGAGCTGCAATCCTGAGGTGCTCCTAATTGGTCATCTTGGATCCGTGTCCTAAAAGCTCTTAAAACTTAAGAATGTATAGATACTTGATATGCTATTAGAGTGCAAATGAAGTCTTAGATATGGTAGTGATTGTCATATTCAAAGGTACTGCAAATAAGAAATCTGTTATTTATGTGATAACTTTTATTTTAAATGTTCTGTAGAAGTAGGTGATACACAGGCACCATTGTTCAAACAGTGATTGTTACAGAACATAAAGGTTGCTTGGACTTAGGGGCAGTCTCTCCTGTACAGTATTTGGGATGGTTAAAAAGCCCAGTGAGGAATCCAAGGTTAATAGAGGCTTGTTTTAAAAGAGAAATCATGTTAACGGTGTTTTAGTAAAGAAAAGTATTTTAAGGTTAATAACTAAAAATCTATAGTTATAGGTTATAAAAAGTATGGGAAGTTTGAAGTTTCAGTGTGCAGAAGAGGCATGGAGGAAGCCAGGCAGGGGGCTAATGGATCACTAGATGCCTGAAGGAAATGCCACTGGCTAGCTTCAAATTGATAAGCTGAGGTAGAGCTTCTTAAGTTTAATGTCTGTATGAATCACCCAGGGATCTAGTTTGAATCCACATTCTGATTCATTAGGTCTGAGGTGTGGCCTGGGAGTATGGATTTCTTTTTTTTTTTTTTTTTTTTTTTTTTGAGTTAAAGTATCGCGCTGTTGCCCAGGCTGGAGTGCAGTGGCATGATCCTGGCTCACTGCAACCTCCGCCTCCCAAGTTCAAGTGATGCTCTCCTTGCCTCAGCTTTCCAAGTCACTGGGATTACGGGTGCCCTCCAACACACCTGGCTAGTTATTTTTGTATTTTTAGTAGAGACACGGTTTCACTATGTTGACTAGGCTGGTCTTGAACTCCTAACCTCATGATCTGCCCACCTAGGCCTCCCAAAGTGCTGGGATTACAGGCATGAGCCACCGTGCCCGGCTGGGAGTATGCATTTCTAACAAGTTCCCAGGAGATACTGTGCTGCTAGTGTGGGACCATTAGAGTAGATGACTGTGGGGGCATTCTGTGTCTTCGGCTTACCTGGTTATTGATTGAAAGCTGTACATATAAACAAATTACTGTTTTAAAGTATTGTTTTCCCTCACTATTTTAGAATCAGAAGAAACCTGAAAGTGATGATGATATGGAGATTAAGAAGCAGTTGTCCAAATACGAATCTCAACTTTCAACAAATGAGGAGAAAGTAGATACAGATGATCGTAAGTCCTTATGCATAAATTTTAGGGCCAGAGGGAGTTCATTGCTGTATGATTTGCAGGCAGCTTAGACCATCTGGAAGAAATGGGACCATGTCCTTTTGGTTTTGGTTTTTTCAATATCTCATACTTCTTAAAAAATTGCCAGTTAGTAAGTTGTTTCATGTATATTTACATTTATTTTTTCTGTAACTTTTTATTTTGAGCTAAATTTGTATTCATAGAAAAGCTTCAAGAACCATACAAACAATTCCTGTATCCCATTCACTCACATTCCCGTTATTTTACCACACATTTATCTTTCACTCTCTTTCTCTAGCTCTGTCTACACACGCATACCTTTTTCTTTAATTTTTTAGTGCCTAGAGGGCCAGCTAGACGCAGACTTTTTTTCTAAACTATTTGAATGTAAGTTATACACATGATGTTTCTTTACTTCTAAATACTTCATGTGTTTTCTAGGAAAATGGACATTCTCTCATATAACCAGTTTAATTATTAAATCAGGAAATTTATACTGATACAGTGCCATTCTCTGTATTCTTTTGTTCCAAATGCCTTAATAGTGCTTTTTACCCCAACACTCCCTCAACTCCCACCACAATATTGTTCCAGAGTACAATTCAGGATCAAATTAGTTGCTTCTAATTTGGGGTTTGTTTAGTATTTTTGCATGATTAGGTTGATCAGTTTTGGCAGGAATACCACAAAATGGTACTTGTCCTTTCCTGTGACATGTTGTGCCACCTGATAGGATTCTTTGTCACTTATTGGCAGTGTTAATTGTGATCACTTGCCTAAAGTTATATCTACCATGTTTCTCCTCTTTTTCCTGTAACTTGGCTGTTTGCTTGGCACATCTGATTGGACAGACTGAGTTAAGATTCGTATTTTCAACCCAGCTCCTTGCCATGATCTTCAAGGTCCTGCTGAGCCCACCACTCTCCTGCATTGTTCACTCTGCTCCAGCCTCCCTGGCCCTCTTTTCACCCTGGGAGCACACAAGGCTTGTCTCTAGGCCATGCATTCACTATTCCTTCTGCTTGGAATACTGTTCTCTGAGACCATCACATAAATTCCTCCTCTTGTTCAGGTCTCAAATCAGATACCTCCTTCTTTAGAGGCCTTCCCTGAGCACCCAACTACAACAGGTCTCCCAGTCACTCTCCATATTGCCCCTCTCTAATTTCTACTTAGCAGTGCCTCCAATACCTTTTTTATACATGTGTTTCCTTGCTAAGTGGCTGTCTCCCCACAAGATCATGAGCTTCTTGAGGGCAGATATTTTGTCAGGCCCCGCTCTATCCCTAGTGCCTAGTTCTGGAGTACCTGGCTCAGCATTGGTATGTATTAGGCAGTTGTTGCCTGAGGTGAGAGAACAACTGTATTGTTGCTGCCACCTGTTTGTATGGTTTCCTGTCCACTGTGTATTCTCCAACATGCTGTTTTTCTCTAAAGACCAAGTAAAATGCTTTCGCTCTTCTTCCTGCATCTGCTCCCTCTTCAGTTTTTTGAATGGACTCCAGTGAAATGTGTAATGATGGGGAGGAAATATCTGCCCTAGAAATGGACTGCAGTGTCGGGGTGGTTCAAAGAAAATTGATAACTATGTACAGGACACAGAAAAATAACCTTATCGTGGCAATTTACTTTCTTTGCACCAATAATAAATGCTTCTTGGTAGTGAGAAATAATTCAGATTCTCTGTTTTTTCCTTGAATTTTGCCTTCCCAAAAAGAGGAAGTCAGATGACAGGATTATGCATGGTTTTTATTTCTAATTTTCCTTCGCTATTTTTCTAAAATAAATATTTTAAATATCTAACATCATGTTTTCTAAAACAAGCAAGTTTTTAGGATGAGGAAAAAAGTCATCTTTAAAAAGGTAGGGAGGTAGAAGAAGTTAAGGGAGAATCTGAGAGGTAGTTATTGAAGGTTAACATGTAAAATCCATTCTTAATATTTGAGACCATTCCATTTCTGGAATTCATTAAAACCTGTGGATGTTTCTCATCACTTATACTTCAGTGTTTAGTTCTGCAGATATGAAGGAGTTACTATGCTTTAAGATCTTCTGTTTACTTTTTCAGTGCAGTTTGAAATGTCCCCAAGTTCATTAACAAAGCCTTCTAACTGTCCACATGCCTTTATGTTTATTCCTAGGAACTGAAGGCTATTTAAGAGCAGACTCACAAGAGCCCTCCCACTTCGATTCTCAGCAGCCTGCAGTCTTGGAAGAAGAAGAGGTCATGATAGCTCATGCTCATCCACAGGAAGTCTACAATGAATATGTACCCCGAGGATGCAAGAATAAATGCCATTCACATTTTCACGATACACTCGGCCAGTCGGATGATCTCATTCACCATCATCATGACTACCATCACATTCTGCATCACCACCACCACCAAAACCACCATCCTCACAGTCACAGCCAGCGCTACTCTCGGGAGGAGCTGAAAGATGCCGGCATTGCCACTCTGGCCTGGATGGTGATAATGGGTGATGGCCTGCACAATTTCAGTGATGGCCTAGCAATTGGTATACATCTGCATATTTGTTCCTTGTTGATTGATTCTGAAAATGTCACATTAAACACCTGACAAAGAATAGATTAGTTTAGATGAGGATATTAGTGACTTCCAAGATTATAAAAATGTTATTTTTTCTTTTACGACCTTGACAGTGAAGTACTCAGTTAATGTTAGGTATGATTAAATGCTAGGAATTGTCCCTAGCCCATGACCTAAGTTGTAACTGTCAGAAGCTGTTCTTAAGTTGCAAGATCTTAAGGTCAGCCTTTAATTTGTATGATGCATATATGAGATTATTTTTCTCCCTATGCATTGAAGTTCTCTTATCAATAATATAAGTAATATTTATAAAGGTAAAATTATATTTTCCATCATCTTTTATGCTAAAGGAATCTTAATACATCTAAGTCCAGTTATCAATCTCTATCCTAAGAAGAATTACAGAACTTTTGTTAATAAATTGTTATACCACAGTTGAGAGATAATAGAATATTTACAAGTTTTAATAATTTGGTGCCGGAAGGAACCATGTAATTAGGCAGCTGAGGCCTGTAAAGGTGGAGCCACTTGCTCAAGGAGGCTGTGCTGTGTTAAAACTAGGCTAAGATGAGCCCAGGCCTTGGCTCCCTGGGAGTTGAGTGCTCTTCCTCTTGTACTATATTATGTGGAACTAAAACAGACAAAGGAGGAATGTTCAACTGCATAGTCGGCTGGGCGTGGTAGCTCAGGTCTGTAATCCCAGCACTTTGGAAGGCCAAGGCAGGAGGAGTTCAAGACCAGCCTAAACAACATAGTGAGACCTCATGCCTACAAATTTTTTTTAAAAATTGGCCAGGTGTGGTGGCACACACCTGTAGTCCCAGCTGCTTGGTAGTCTGAGGTAGAAGGAGTGCTTGAGCCTGGGAGTTTGAGGTTCCAGTGAGCTGTGATCTCACCACTGTACTCCAACCTGGCCAACAGAATGAAACCCTGTCTCTAAAAAAAAACATGTACAGTCATGGTTTATAATTGATTGATTGTATAATATGTCAGGTTTTTAAAAGGACAGCTATTTGTCTTAGAGTTTTCTCAGTGAGATAGGGAAAGAATAAATGTAAACAAATCTAATTACATAGTAAATTCCTCCGAGGCAAGTAAAACATATTTATACCCTTAACAGGAGTAGAGTTTTTTCCTAAACCTTTCAAACAGTTTATTTTATATTCTTGAATATGCCTTTTATATGGTAGGAGTTACTTGTCAGATTTGTATAACTATCCACTCACACTAAGGCATAGAAAACCTTCCCTTCTCTCTTATGCCTGATGTGTTACTTTGGGAAATTTAGACCTCATGGAATGTACTCTAAGATTTCTTACAAAGAAGATACAAAGTTGGGTTGGGAAACTTCTGTTCATTCACAGCCAAAATATAGTTTTTTTCTTACCTCATTTTGCATACTGAAAAGATTAAAAAACACACAAAGTAGCCAAACTTTTTCTGATTGATTTTTACACAGGTGCTGCTTTTACTGAAGGCTTATCGAGTGGTTTAAGTACCTCTGTTGCTGTGTTCTGTCATGAGTTGCCTCATGAATTAGGTGAGAGAACCACATAAATTGTATTTGCCAAGTGGGTGAAATGTCCTAGTGTTACTGGCTTTTGCTAATGTTAGTTCAGCAAGCTTCTTCATCAATTCCATGCCTTCTCATAAGTCTGCCAACCAGCATACTGATGACTTCAGGAATCATCTTCATACCTACAAGGTGAATAAGACTACAGGATACAAAGGAATCATCTTCCGTTAACAGAAGTTGAAAAAGAGAATCTCATTGGAATTGAAGGGAAGTGGATGAGTTGTGTTTTGAATATTATTCTTCTTTGTCACTAGGCTTTAAATCCTTCCCTAGTTCTGGATCCCAGTTCATGTCCTTGTTTTTTTTTCCTTATGGAGATATATTCACACACATACCACTGATGCCATTTTCACTTTTGTTCCTTGTCATATGTTCAGCCATTCCTTATAATCTTCAACTTCTAATTTATGTTCTACATTCAAGGCCCATGAAGCCTCTCTCTTATTACCATCTTCATGTGTCTCTTTTCTCCTTTTATAATTGTAGCATTAAACTCTTCAGCTCTTAGTTATGTAATACCTTTATTGTTTGCTGATTATCTCGTGTATTTTCCACCCATCCCTCCCTTCTTTGTGGCCAAATTCCAAGCTCCTTGAAGACAGTGCAAGATCACAATGGTAAATTTATAGTATTTATCATTTATTGACAAAGTATAAGCCTTAAGAAAATTTTGGATAAGATATCTGGCCAGCGCAGTGGCTCACACCTGTAACCCCAGAACTTTGGGAGGCCAGGGCAGGTGGATCACCTGAAGACTGAAGTTCGAAACCAGTATGGTCAACATGGTGAAACTGGGGTTTCACCCATTTCTGCTAAAAATACAAAAATTAGCCAGGTGTATTGGCATGTGCCTGTAGTCCCAGCTACTCAGAAGGCTGAGGCACAAGAATGGCTTGAACCCAGGAGGCAGAGGTTGCAATGAGCTAAGATCTTGCCACTGTACTCTAGCCTGGGTGACAGAGCAAGATTGAAAGATGAAGAATAAAAAGGAAAAACAATAGTTTATACAGGTGTTGGGGTGATTTACTGAGTAACACTGCTTTAACGCTAGATAATTCTTAATTTTGTTTCTTTTTCCCCCTCTCAAAAATAATAGAAAATTTTCTTAAATCTGAGAAGTATCTTGGTATCTGTCTTAACAATGATTTCTTAATGACTTTTTCTTCCTTTTTCATTTTCTGTTAAAGGTGACTTCGCTGTTTTACTAAAGGCTGGCATGACCGTGAAGCAGGCTGTCCTTTATAATGCTTTGTCAGCCATGCTGGCGTATCTTGGAATGGCAACAGGAATTTTCATTGGTCATTATGCTGAAAATGTTTCTATGTGGATATTTGCACTTACTGCTGGCTTATTCATGTATGTTGCTCTAGTTGATATGGTAAGTTTTTAAGAAGTCATGTTACATTATTGACTAACAATAAAATAGAGAAAATATTCAGTAAAGCCTCATTTTTTCTCTCTTTTTGGGGGAGCAGGAAGTGGAATATAGCCCAGGCTGGTCTCAAACTCCTGAGCCCAAATGATCCTTCCATCTCAGCCTCCTGAGTATCTAGGACTATAGGCCCAATAAAAATCATTTTTTTGGCTGGGCAGAGTGGCTCACACCTTTTAGCCCAGCATTTTGGGAGGCCAAGGCAGGCAGATCACTTGAGGTCAGGAGTTGACCAGGCTGGCCAACATGGTGAAACCCTGTTTCTATTAAAAATTAACAAAAAATTAACCAAGCATAGTGGCATGCACCTGTAGTCCCAGCTACTCAGGAAGCTGAGGCAGGAAAATCACTTGAACCCAGGAGGTGGAGGTTGCAGTGAGCTGAGACTGCACCACTGCACACCAGCCTGGACAACAGAGCAAGACTGTCTCAAAAAAAAAAAAAAAAAAAAAATCATTTTTTTTAAAAAAGGTTTTCAATGCAGTAGTGATGAGAAGTGATTCTATATGCAGAAAGATGTAGAATATAAGAATATAGATTCTTTAGAGTTTTTTGATTGTTGATCACACCTTTATCTTAATATGTATCAGGATTCACAAAAATATCTACATCCTTATGATGTATTGTTGTAGAATACAATCTCAGTAATCAGGCAGTGACTTTTCTATAGATTTGTAGGAAATCCAGGATGAGATACATATTGTTGGTATGCTGTGTACTTCAGAATGCTTAGTTTCCTTATTAATCAACAAAGGAGTCATATCTTTTTGTCACTAATGTCCTCAAAATGATCCCAGCCAAATTTACTGCTAAAATTATACTTTATTATTTTATTTTTATTTTTTACTTGGTAAGCAATCAAAGACAATATATATCTTATATAGTATAAGGTTTTCTATCTCTGAACTAAAGACAAACTACAGCTCAGATATGAAGGCAGTAACTGATGTAGGAAAATCAGTATCGCTTTTCATTTTCCAGTGGAGCAAACTGAACCAATACAAACTTTGACTTTCCCAGAACATCAAAAGTAATCATTCTTAAACTGCTAGGAAATGCTGTATGACGTTATTAGCTAGAGTCAGTATGTATATAATCATGTTTTAAGGAATTAACTCACAGTATATCCAGCTACAAATAAAGCTAATATACTCTTATTTTCCCTTTTTTATTTTAGGTGCCTGAAATGCTACACAATGATGCTAGTGACCATGGATGTAGCCGCTGGGGATATTTCCTTTTACAGAATGCTGGGATGCTTTTGGGTTTTGGAATTATGTTACTTATTTCCATATTTGAACATAAAATTGTGTTTCGTATAAATTTCTAGTTAGGGTTTAAATGCTAGAGTAGCTTAAAAAGTTGTTATAGTTTGAATAGGTCTTAGGGAGATGAGTTTGTATGCTCTAATGTGCAGCATTTAAAGTTAGTGGGTTTTGTGATTTTTGTATTGAATATTGCCGTCTGTTACAAAGTCAATTATGATGGTAACATAAAGGTACGTTTTAATATTTTAAGTTATTCTGTCTTGGAGATATAATCTTTTTGTGCAATTCACCAGTATTACCAGTTTACTGTATAAATAAGAGATTTGGCATGACATGTTCTGTATGTTTCAGGAAAAATGTCTTTAGTGCTTTTTCAAGAACTAACACAGTAATTCCTATGCTGGATTTTAGGTCTCTGAAGAACTGCTGGTGTTTAGGAATAAGAATGTGCATTAAACCTAAAATACCAAGAAAGCTTGTACTGAATTTAAGCGAAGAAATAAGGGGGAAAAGAGTTTAATCTGAGAATTAAGGGGAGGCATAGATTCTTATGAAAATCACAAAAAATTTGTTGTAAATTAGAGGGGAGAAATTTAGAATTAAGTATAAGAAGGCAGAATTAGCATAGAGTACATTCATTAAACATTTTTGTCAGGATTAATGTTCCTGTAAAGACATAGTGAGCACTTTTCATATACTAATTTAGTTGTACATTTAACTTTGTTTG
This sequence comes from Sapajus apella, assembly GCF_009761245.1. Lineage (NCBI taxonomy): Eukaryota > Metazoa > Chordata > Mammalia > Primates > Cebidae > Sapajus > Sapajus apella. Next base: position 10,592,880 of record NW_022436997.1, read on the forward strand.
TATAATACAGAAATCTAAATATATTTAATGAATTCAAGCAATATATCACTTGACCAAGGAATTGGAATTTCAAAATGTTTGTGTGGATATATACCAGATGAGTACCATGAGTAGTTTTATGTATCACCAGACTTGGTTATTGCCAAGTTATATATCACCAAAAGCTGTATGATTGGGTGTTCTGGTTACCTGGTTTACAGAAGTATCAGACTAGTAAAACTTTGATATACACGAGGACATTAAAACCATGCTGAGTATCATTTGACTTCGATTCAGAAAGTACTTTAGTATCTCTCAGTACTTCAGTGTTGTCATTGTGAGCAATTGCCTTTTATATTCAGTATTGTAACCATACTAGGCCTTTCTGTGGCGTTCTCTAGATATTTCTTTTTTACACAATAAATTCCTCATGTCACTTAGTGTCAGACGTCTGTTTTCCTTTTCTTTTTAAAACATTTTTTACTATCAATCATTTTAAACTGTAGAGTTCAGTAGTTTTAAGTATATGCACATTGTGCAACAAATCTCCACAACTTTTTCATCCTGCCACACTGAAACTACCCACTCAACAACTCCCCATTTTCCCTAAGTCCCTCATAACTACCATTTTACTTTGTGTCTAAAAAATTAAGCTGTCTGATTTTTAAAATTATAATGTGGATTGTAGTACACTAATCAATTCATTTATATTATTGTATTGAGTGGCCTTATTCAATTTTTAAATTTTTTATCACAAAGGGCACTTGAAAAAATATTGGTCCACGGTTTCTTCTCAGGTATCTTCTGTTTTTTTAAACAATCAGGGCCTAAAGCTGTAGAATAAGCATTAGTATTACTCTACACTCTCAAGAGAGTCAATGTTTTAATTTAAGATCTTTACTATGGAGAACTTGGGATGAAACTCAGTGCTTGGGAGAGACTCCAGGTGTTATTATTTACAGGTCCTGGGAGGTACATGGCACATCTGGAGGCCACACACATGTAGGTCAGGAAATGCAGGCAGGGAGAGAGGGACCTGTGGGCCAATGCCTTTTCTGGGTCCAGGGCATTATTCAAAGAAATTTCTCTTGAGGAGTTTTAATTAGGTTGAAAGCAAGCAGGCATCAGTTCCAGGAGACCATTCTATGACTGAGAGGTGGTCACTGTGACATATCCACACAGCCCATGTGAGGGTCGGCGGGGCCAGTCAAGCAAGCTGCATATAGCTGTCCCATAGCAAAGTGGTTGACATAGAGCAGCTGTGTAAGGCAGCTACCTAGATGGACCACACTGAGAAACTAGGAGACATAGAACTGGAAACTGTCAAGGGTGACTGAACTCTGCTTCTGTATGGGAAAGTCCAACTTATATTCACAATGAGTGCCAAGGCCACATAAAATTGTAAGCGTTCACTACGATCAGTAACAAGTGGACAATACCATCTCCCCTTCATCTACAGCTTACTGAGAGACCACATCACCAGCATTTCTGTTCCTCAGACCAAATGAAAGGGGATGGATAACACCTGCTTGGGAGTGCCTGCATGGATGAGATTGAGTGTCCCCTTTGATTGAATAGATTACTCTGCTTCAGAAACTCAGACCTACCATCGTGCCACTGCTAGATGAGTGCAAGGTGAGGAAGTTATTGTAATAACTGGAAATGCACCTCTAGGAGTGTGGTGAGCAGAGACTTGTCCCTTCTTTCACAGAGATTCTGAAGGTAGAAGGTGTGCTGGACCAGCCCACAAAAACAAGATGAAATAGGAACTATGGTTCCCACTCCAGCTGGAACCTGTTAATGGGGATGTGGAAGATTCAAACAGTCCCCATCATTCCGTTTCAGAAGATGGAGATGAGAGGAAAATGCAAGAGCTGTAGAATATGGACCAAAGGCTGATTTTTGGGAAGGAACAAAATTTGTCAGACTGATTTAAAAAACTCAGAAATAAAAATAACTTGAATGAAAAAGGAGATAGAATAGATTCAAGCAATTGTAAAAAATCAGCTTATAATTTCAGAACTTTTTGATATTAATTTTCTGAGAAAATACAAAATGTTCACTCAACAACAACAACAAAAAAATGGGCCAGGCGTGGTAGCTCATGCTTGTAATCCCAGCACTTTGGGAGGGAGGCCAAGGCGGGTAGATCACGAGGCCAGAAGTTCGACATCAGCCTGGCAAACATGGTGAAACCCTGTCTCCACTGAAAATACAAAAATTAGCTGGGCATGGTAGCACACATCTGTATTCCCAGCTACTGGGGCAGCTGAGGCAGGAGAATCACTTGAACCTGGGAGGCAGAGGTTGCAGTGAGCCAAGATCACGCCACTGCACTCCAGCCTGGGCAACAGCAAGACTCCATCTCAAAAAAAATAATAAAAAAAGATCCCCACATCAAAATTATCTCCCTCTCTGCCCCAAACATAGGCCCAGTTTACAGTGTTTTACCAAAACTTCAAGACATAATCCCTCATTTATCCAAATACTTTCTGGGATTTAAAAGAGAAAGCTCATGTTAATTGAGGTTAGTGTAACTTTGATACCAAAACCACATTAGGAAAGGCAATTTGCCTTGGATCCTGAGTCCCTGCACTTTCTTGCTGGATATGTCAAGAATATCCAAGTGTCAGGTAAGGACCTGACCACTCTTTGCCTGGGTCAGTTATCAGTGAACAGCCTTGAAAGATGAGGTCCTGAGGCAAAGGGCACGTGTTGTATAATACAAAGGAGGTGGATTCTCCAAGCCCAGTGTTCTTCAACTGCTAAATGCCACCTAAACTCCCTGCATGTGCAGCCCCACTCTGAACTTTTCACTTTGCTCCTGTGGGACTCAGGGATCAAGGGGAACTGATGTAAACTTCTTTATTGATATGAGTCATAAAGTGCTTTGTCAGTGACCCAGGCATGTCACATTGCAGCATCTGTGAAACAGTAATAGGCTGACTTGTAGTCTGTAACATGGGTAAAATTTCAGAGCCGGACAAAACCTCATAAGAAAAGCAGAAATTAATTTAGATAAAAGAATCCTAGGTAAAATAGCAAATCAAGCCCAACAGTGCATAATGATTAGGTAAGGTGATCCCAAGGAATGCAAGGAATGCTCACATCAGAAAGCATATTACCATAATATATCATGTTAACAGATTCAAGAGAAAAATCACAAATTTAATAAAATATTCAGGATTAAAGGAAAACATTTTAGTATACAAAAATAGAATAAAACATTTACAGTTTGGAAAGTCTATTAAAAACTTGCCTTTTTCCTTAGTATTCCCATCCTATGAAGTCAAGGGTTTAATAATGAGCAGCAGGGCAAGGCACAGTGGCTCACACCTGTAATCCCGGCACTTTGGGAGGCCGAGGCAGGTGGATCACAAGGTTAACAGATAGAGACCATCCTAGCCAACATGATAAAACTCTGTCTCTACTCAAGTACAAAAAATTAGCCGAGCGTGGTGGTGGGCACCTGTAGTCCCATCTACTCAGGAGGCTGAAGCAGGAGAATTGCTTGAACCTGGGAGGTGGAGGCTGCAGTGAGCCAAGATGGTGCCACTGCACTCCAGCCTGGCGACAGAGTGAGACTCTGTCTCCAAAAAAAAAAAAGAGCAGCAGAGGGGAGGCAAAATGTGCAAAGAGGGAGGAACTACTGGTAGACAAGAAAGAAATTATAAGACAACTCATGGATGGAACTTGACTTTCTCAGCTTCTCTGCTTACCTACAAAATACTATGAAAATTAAGGAAGTAGCAAACTGCTGCAGTTCCATAGCTATCACCAGAAGCACTGAGTCACTGATGGCTAAAATAATTTTCCTCCCTTTTTAAAAGTTGTGGTGAAATGCACATAATATGAAAATTTACCATTTTTAACAAACTAGGTGTACAGGGCAGTGACATTAAGTATATTTACATTGTACAATCATTACCACCCATCTCCAGAACTTTCATCATCCCAAATCAAATCTCTGTACCCATTGGATAATAGTTCCCCATTCCTCTTTGACAGATAGCAGGACAGTGGTCCTAACCCTTAGTAACCACTGTCTTACTTTCTTCTCTCTGTACTGGAGTATTCCAGATAGGTCAAGTAAGTGGGGTCATGCCATATTTTTCCTTTTCTGCCTGCCTTATTTATCTGTGCATAATGTCTTCAAGGTCTATCCATGTTATAGCATTTGTCAGAATTTAATTCCCTTTTAAGGCTGAAAAGGAATGTGTATTAGAGTTATCCAGAGAAACAGAAGCAATAGAAGGAGAGAGAAAGAGAGAGACAGAGAAGGGGTGGTGAGGGAGGGGGAGGGGAGGGGAGGGGAAGGTAAGAGGGAGAGGAGAGGGGAGGGGAGGGGAGGGGAGGGGAGGGGAGGGGAGGGGAGAGGAGAGGAGAGTGAGGAGGAGATCATTAGGGGAATTGGCTTATACAATTACAGAGGCTGAGAAGTCCCAGAACAAGTTGTCTGCAAGCTGGAAACCCTGAGATGCCAGGAGTATGAGAGTGGAACTCTCAGACCAAGATCAAAGGCCTGAGAACCTGGAGAACCACTGATTTAAGTCCTGAAGCCCAAAGGCCAGGAAGCCTGGAGTTGTTGTCCAAGGACAGAAGAAAAAGAGTGTACCCCAGCTCCCATAGATACCTCAACATATTCACCTTGTCTCTGTTTTTGTTCTCTCTGGGCCCGCAGCAGATTGCATGATCTTTCCTACCTAGTCCACTCAGACTCACATGCTAATCTCCTCTGGAAACACCCTCCCAGACACCACCCCCAAAATAATGGATTACCAGGTTTCTGAGTATTCCTTAATGTAATCAAGTTGACATTTAAAGTTAACCATCACACATTGTAAGTATATAACACACTGTATTTATTCATTCAATGATGGACACTTAAATTGCTTCCACCTTTGGGCTATTGTGAATATGCTGCTATAAATACGTGTATACAAATATCTGTTTGATATTCCTGCTTTCAATTCCTTTGGGCATATACTCAGAAGACAAACTGCTGGATCATATGCTAACTCTATATTGAATTTTTTGAGGTGTCATCATAGAGTTTTCCACAATAGTTGTGCCATTTTACATTCCCACTAGCAATGTTTATATTATTTCTGTTTCTTATGGTTCTTTTTTTCTTTTATGATAACCATCCTAATGGATGTGGCATCTCATTGTGGTTTTGACTTGCATTTCTCTAGTGATGTTGAATATCTTTTCATGTGCTTTTTGGCCATTTGTATATCTATGGAGAAATATCTATTAAGTTCCACCAGGCCTCTCTTCCAACACTGGGGGTTACAATTCAACAGAGATTTGGGAGAGGACACACATTAAAACCATATCACTATATTTACGTAAGTCTGGCTTTTGCATCAGAGTAATCCTGGTCACATAAAATGAGTAGAGAAGTATTTTTCCATCTTCTATGTTCTGGAAGACATTTTGTAGAATTCACCATTGAAACAATCTGGGCATGGAGTTTTCTTTCAAAGTTTTAATCCATGAATTCAATTTCTTTAAAAGATACAGGAACATGCAGGATACATATTTGATCTTGAATGAGTTTTAATACTTTGTGTCCTTCAAGAAGTTGTTCCAGGAGACGGATCCAAGACGGCCGATTAGGAGCAGCTCAGGATTGCAGCTCCCAGCAAAAGTGCAGAGAGTGAGTGGATGCCACATTTCCAGACGGATTTTTATTGCCCACAGACCAGGAGATTCCCAGGCAGAGGAGACCCATGGGTTGCCATCGCAGCTGTTTCAGCTGGCACAGCTGTTTCAGCCAGTGCAGCTCTTTTGGCCAGCACCCTGGTGAGGCTATTTTGGCCGGTGCCCCAGCGCAGCGGTTCTCCATAAAAAATACATGAGTCCAGGCACCATTTTAGCTGGCGATTGGAGCTCTGGGAAGGCAGCGTAGCCCATTCAACTGATAGAAAAGGGGACTGAAACAGGGAGCCTGGCCAGGACACTCCCGGGCAAAAAAACACCACAACTATCAGTGTGGCAGTTTCAGCCATCACAGTGGGTCACCGCACAGGAAATCACACAGATCCCAGCACCTTTTCAACAGGCGACTGGAGCACCTGGAAGACAGAATCCACTGTTCAACTAAAAAAACAGAAAGGGCTCTGAGGCAGGGAGCCAGGTGATAAGGCTCGGCCTGCCCCACCCCCACAAAAAAACAGCAATCAGATTGAGAGTTTCACAGCAAGCACAGCTGAACCTGGCACGGTCCAGCTCTGTGAGGGACGTGCGTCCGCCATTACCAAGACAGTCCACCACTACAGAGGTAGTTTGTCATTGCCAAGGCAGCCTGCCATTACAGAGAGAGTCCACCTTAAAGAGGTGGGCCACCATTGCCATGGCAGTTCTAACTATACCAGTATAAACAGGACTGCAAGGAAGTTCACACAGCAGCTGGGCGGAGCCCACAGCAGCTCAGCAAAGCCTCTGCAGGCAGACAGTGATGAGGCTGCCTCCTCACTGGGCAGGGCAGCCCTGAAAAAAGGCAGCAGCACAACAGAAACTCATAAATAAAGCCTTAATTCCCCAGGACAGAACACCTGGGGAAAAAAAGGAGGGGGTTATGAGTTCTGCTGCAACAGACTTAAACGTATCAGCCCAGCAGCTCTGAATGAACAATGAAGCTCACAGCTCAGCACTTGAGCTCCTATAAAGGACAGACTGCCTCCTAAAGCAGCTCCCTGACCTCTGTATATCCAAAGAGTCACCTCATAAAGGAGAGCTCAGACTGACATGAGGCGGGTATCCTACAGGGAAAAAGATAGCAGAAGAAGAAACTGGCAGCAACCCTTACTGTTCTGTAGCTGCTGCAGGTGATCCCCAGGCAAGCAGGGCCTGAAGTAGAACTCAGCAGTCCTAGAGCAGAGGGGCCTGACTTTTAGAAGGAAAACTAAGAAACAGAAAGAAATAACTTCATCATCAACAAACTGGACGTCCACTCGGAGACCCAATCTGAAAGTCAACAACTACAAAGACGACAGGTGGATAAATCCACAAAGATGGGAAGAAACCAGCGCAAAAAGGATGAAAACACCCAAAACCAGAACGCCTCTCCTCCTACAAGGGATCACAACTCCTCACCATTAAGGGAACAAGGCTGGATGGAAAATGAGTGTGATGAATTGACAGAATCAGGCTACAGAAGGTGGGTAATAAGAAACTTCTGTGACCTAAAGGAACATGTTCTAACCCAATGCAAAGAAACTAAGAAACTTGAAAAAAGATCTGATGAAATGCTAACGAGAATAAACAACTTTAGAGAGAAATAAAAGTGAATTGATGGAGCTGAAAAACACAACACGAGAACTTCGCGAAGCATACACAAGTCTCAATAGCCGAAATGACCAAGCAGAAGAAAGGATATCAGAGGTCGAAGATCAACTCAATGAAATAAAATGAGAAGGCAAGATCAGAGAAAAAAGGGTAAAAAGGAATGAACAAAGTCTCCAAGAAATATGGGACTATGTGAAAAGACCTAATCTACGTTTGATAGGTGTACCTGAATGTGACGGAGAGAATCCAAGCTGGAAAATACTCTTCAGGATATTATCCAGGAAAACTTCCCCAGCCTAGCAATGCAGGCCAATATTCAAGTCCAGGAAATACAGAGAACACCACAAAGATATTCCTCAAGAAGAGCAACCCCAAGGCACATAATCGTCAGATTCACCAGGGTTGAAATGAAGGAGAAAATGCTAAGGGCAGCCAGCACTCCAGCCTGGGTGACAGAGCAAGACTCTGTTGGGAAAAAAAAAAAAAGTTGAACTTATAGTTAAAATCTTCTGAAGAAGAAATTCCAGACTGAGATGGTTTCATTGGTGAATTCTACCAAATATGTAAAGAAAAATGATACCAATAGTACATGACCTCTTTTAGAAAATAGAAGAGAGGGAAACACTTCTTAACCCATTTTATGAGGGCATTGCCCTGATATCAAAACCAGATTAGTGGTAGCAAAATGAAAACAGACTAATTCCTAGGCAGACAGAGACAGGTCCCTGGTGAAACCCAACCTTCAAGCCAAAGATGGCCTGAAGCCTGAAAGCCAAGCTGCCAGTTGTGGATAGAGCCATGTGTGGAGTGAGAATTTCCTTGATGCCTTTTAGCTAATCAAATGGCGCTTTTTCCAGGCCCACCCATGGACCAGTTAGTATGTACTGGGCCCATAAAAACCCTGGACTCATCCTCACTATCCATTCTCAGGTCCCCTCTCTGCTGAGAGCATTCTTTCTGTCACTCAATAAAATTCTTCTCCACCCTACTCACCCTCTGGTGTCTGTGTACCTTTTTGTTGTGGGACAAAAAACTAGAACTCACCAAGCTGTGGCTGGCAGGACGGAACAAGCTGTAACATGCCCCCATTTGCCAAGCTGTGGGCAGCAGGAATGAGAGAGAGCTGTAACATTTCTTGGGGGCTTAGACTTTGGGACTCTCCAGGCAAGAGATGTAATACCCCTTGGGGATCCATGATTGCCAACATCTCCAAGTTTTCAGGTGCCATCACATTCCCCTCATCTAGACACCAGTGCCTAACATGGAAGCCAGTCACAGTATGCCGGTCCAGCCACCGGTTGAGCTCAGATCTCGCAGCCTATTCAGGATCCAGGCTGGGGCATGAACCGAACACAGCCTACTGGGTTGAGCCACAGAGTGAGCCTGGCAGGCTCAAGTGAGGTCCTGGCCAGAGTTCATAGCAGCCACAGAGATTTCCAGCTGGCAAAGTAGCATCAAAGGAATTCTATAACATTGTAACCCTCCCTCCCACCGACTGAGCAATGAAGGAGGAAAAAAAGAATTGCTGAGCGCCATTCCCTCCTGCTTGCTGAACTACAAAACCATAACACAAGGACAGTAGAAGAAAACTACAGACCAAGAAAAACCTCACGATTATATCAACTAGTGCAGAAGAAATGTTTGATAAAAATTCACAGAGGGGAAGGGTCCAGGATGGCTAGATAGAAACAGCTTCCATCTGGAGCTCTAAGCTAGACCAATGCAGAAGGTGGGTGATTAATGCATTTCCAATTGGGGCACCCAGTTCATCTCACCGGGACTGGCTAGGCAGTGGGCACAGCCCACACAGAGTGAGCAGAAGCAGGGTGGGGTCTCACTACACCCAGAAAGTACACAAACCAGGGGCACTCCCTCTCCCAGCCAAGGGAACTGGTGAGGGACTGTGCTACCCACCAAGGATACCATGCTTTTCCCCAAATTTTTCCAATCCACGGATCAAGAGATTCCCTTGTGAGCCTACACCACCAGGACCCTGGGTCTCAAGCACAAAACTGAGCGGCTGTTCAGGCACTCACTGAGCTGAAGGAATTTTTTCATTCTCCAGTGGCACCTGGAACTCCAGTGAGACAGAAGAACCAACCATCCACTCCTGTGGAAAGGGGACTAAAGCCAGGGAGCCAAGTGGTCTCACTCAGTGGTCCCACTCTGATGGAGCCCAGCAAGCTAGGAACCACTGGCTTGAAATTCTCACTGCCAGCACAGCAGTCTGGAGTCAACCTGGGACTTGCTGAAATAAGGCAGGCAGACAAGATTAGAGAAAAAAGAATGAAAAGGAATAAATGAAACCTCTGAGAATTACAGGACTATGTAAAAAGACCAAACCTACAACTGATTAGAGTATCTGAAAAAGTTAGGGAGAAAGGAACCAAGTTGGAAAACATATTTCAGGATGTCATTCAGGAGAACTTCCCCAACCTAGCTAGACAGGCCAGTATTCAAATTCGGGAAATCCAAAGAACCCCAATAAGATACTCCATGAAAAGATCTACCCCAAGGCACATAATCATTGGATTTCCCAAGGTCAAAATGAAGAAAAAAATGTTAAGAGAGAGAAAGACCAGGTCACCTACAAACGGAAGCCCATCAGACTAACAGTGGACCTCTCACTAGAAACCCTGCAATCCAGAACAGATTGGGAGCCAATATTTAACATTTCTAAAGAAAAGAAATTCCAACCCAGAATTTCAAATCCGGCCAACTAAGCTTCGTAAGCGAATGAGAAATAAAATCTTTTTCAGACAAGCAAATGTTGAGGGATTTTGTCACCACCAGGCCTGCCTTGCAAGAGCTTCTGAAGGAAGCACTAAACATGGATAGGAAAAACCATTATCAGCCACTACTGAAACACACTAAAATACGGAGCAATGACACTGTGAAGCAACTACATTAACATGTCTGCAAAGGTAACCAGCCAGTATCGTGATGACAGCATCAAATTCACACATAACAATATTAACTTTAAATATAAATGGGCTAACTGCCCTAATTAAAAGACACAGAATGGCAAGCTAGATACAAAAAGAAGACCCCATTAGTGTGCTGTATTTAAGAGACATATCTCATCTGCAAAGACACACATAGACTGAAAGTAAAGGGATGGAGGAAAATTTACCAAGCAAATAAAAAGCAGAAAAAAGCAGAGGTTGCAATTCTAGTTTCTGATAAAATAGACTTTAAACCAACAAAGGTCAAAAAAGACAAAGGGCATTGCATAATGTTAAAGGGTTCAATTCAACAAGAAGAGCTAACTATCCTGAATATATATGTACCCAATACAGGAGCACCCAGATTCATAAAACAAATTCTTAGAGACCTACAAAGAGACTTAGACCCCTACATAGTAAGAGTGGAAGACTTTAATACCCCACTGTCAGCATTAGACAGATCATCGAGACAGAAAATTAACAAAGATATTTAGGACTTTACTCAGCTCTAGACCAAGTGGACCTCATAGATATCTACAGAACTCTCCACCCCAAAACAACAGAATATACTTTTTTTGGTGCCACATGGAACTTACTGTAAAATTGATCACATAATTGGAAATTAAACAACCCTCAGAAAATGCAAAAGAATGGAAATTATAACAAACAGTCTCTCAGTCACAGCACAAGCAAATTTGAACCCAAGACGAAAAAGCCCACTCAAAACCACACAACTACATGGAAGTTGAACAACGTGCTCCTGGGTAAATAATGAAATTAAGGCAGAAATCAAGAAGTTCTTTGAAACCAATGAGAACAGAGACAACCTATCAGAATCTCTGGGATGCAGCTAAAGTGGTGTTAAAAGAAAATTTTATAGCACTAAATGCCCACATCAAAAAGCTAGAAAGATCTAAAATTGACACTAACATCACATTAAAAGAACCAGAGAACCAAGAACAAATAAACCCCAAAGCTAGCAGAAGACAAGAAATAACCAAGCTCAGAGAAGAACTGAAGGAGATAGAGACACAAAAAACCCTTCAAAAAATAAATCCAGGAGCTGATTTTTTTTAAATCAGTGAAATAGACCACTAGCAAGACTAATAAAGAAGAAAAGAGAGAAGTTTCAAATAAACAGAATCAGAAATGATAAGGGGGATACCACCACTGACCCCACAGAAATACAAACAAGCATCAAAGAATACTATAAACACCTCTAAGCAGATAAACGGGGAAATCCAGATGAAATGGATAAATTTCTGGACATATAAACCCTCCCAAGACCGAACCAGGAAGAAGTTGAATCCCTGAAAAGACCAATAACAAGTTCTGAAATTGAGGCAGCAATAAATAGCCTACCAACCGAAAAAAACCCTGGTCCAGATGGATTTACAGCTAAATTCTACCAGAGGTACAAAGAGGAGCTGGTACCATTTCTTCTGAAACTATTCCAAACAATTGAAAAGTAGGAACTCCTCCTTAACTCATTTTAAGAGGCCAGCATCATTCTAATAACAACACCTGTCAGAAATACAACAAAAAAAGAAAACTTCAGGCCAATATCCCTGATGAACACTGATGCAAAAATCCTCAATAAAATACTGGCAAACCAAATCCAGCAGCACATCAAAAAGCTTATTCACCACTATCAAGTCCATTTTATCCCTGGGATGCAAGGCTGGTTCAACATACACAAATCAGTAAACATAATTCATCACATACACAGAACTAAAGACAAAAACCATGATTATCGTAATAGATCCAGAAAAGGCCTTAAATAAAATTCACCATCCCTTCATGTTAGAAACTAGGTACTAAACTAGGTACTAAAGACAAGAGCCATTTATGACAAATCCACCACCAATATCATACTGAATGGGCAAAAGCTGGAGGTATTCCCTTTGAAAACTGGCACAAGAATGCCCTCTCTTCCCACTCTTATTTAGCATAGTGTCGAAAGTTCTGGCCAGGGCAATCAGGCAAGAAAAAGAAATAAAGGGTATTCAAGTAGGAAGAGACGAAGTTGAATTGTCTTTGTTTGCAGATGACATGATCCCATATCTAGAAAACGTCATTGTCTCAGCCCAAAAGCTTCTTAAGCTGATAATCAACTTTAGCAAAGTCTCAGGATACAAAAATCAATATGCAGAAATTACAAGCATTCCTATACCCCAAGAACAGACAAGCAGAAACCCAAATCATGAATGAACTCTGATTGACAATTGCCACAAAGAGAATAAAATAGCTAGGAATACAAGTAACAAGGGGAGTGAAGGACCTCTTTAAGGAGAACTACAAACCACTGCTCAAGAAAATCAGAGAGGACATAAGCAGGTGGAAAAGCATTCCATGCTCATGGATAGAAAGAATCAATTTCATGAAAATAGCCATACTGCCCCAAAGCAATTTATGGATTCAATGCTATTCCCTTTAAGCTACCATTGACATTCTTCACAGAATTAGAAAAACACTATTTTAAAATTCATATGGAACCAAAAAGGAGCTCACATAGCCAAGACAATCCTAAGCAAAAAGAGCAAAGCTGGAGACAGCATGCTACCCGACTTCAAACTATGCTACAAGGCCACAGTAAGCAAAACCACATGGTACTGGTACAAAAAACAGGCACACGAGACCAATGGAACAGAAAAGAGAGCTCAAAAATTAAATCCCACATCTACAACCATCTGATCTTTGACAAACCCGACAAAGTCAAGCAGTGGGGAAAGGATTCGCTGTTTAACAAATGGTGCTGGAATAACTGGTTAGCCATATGCAGAGAATTGAAACTGGATTCCTTTCTTACACCTTACACAAAAATTTACTCAAGATGGATTAAAGACTTATATGTAAAACCTGAAACTATAAAAACCCTAGAAGAAAATCTAGGCAATATTATTCAGGACATGGGCATGGGCAAAACTTTGTGATTAAATTGCCAAAAGCAGTTGCATTGTAAGCAAAAATTGACAAATGGGATCTAGTTAAACTAAAGAGCTTCTGCACAGCAAATGAAACTATCACGAGAATGAACAGACAACCTACGGAATGGGTAAAAATTTTTGCAGTCTATCCATCTGTTAAAGGTCTAATATCCAGAGTCTACAAGGAACTCAAACACATTTACAAGAAAAAAATCCCATTAAAAAGTGGACAAAGGATATGAACAAACAAGTCTCAAAAAATGGCATACATGCGGCCAACAAACACATGAAAATGGCTCAACATTACTGACCATTAGAGATATGCAAATCAAAACCACATGAGATACCAACTCACACCAGTCAGAATGGCAATTATTAAAAAGTCAGGAAACAACAGATGCTGGCGAGGCTGCAGAGAAAAATGAATGCTTTTACACTGTTGGTGGGAATGTAAATTAGTTCAACCATTGTGGAAGACAATGTGGCAATTCCTCCAAGATTTAGAATCAGAAATACCATTTGATCCAGCAATTTCATTACAGGGTATATACCCAAAAGATTAGAAATCATTCTATTATAAAGATACATGCACACTTATGTTCATTACAGTACTATTACAATAGCAAAGACACGGAATCAACCCAAATGCTCATCAATGATAGACTGGATAAAGAAAATGTGATACATATACACCATAGAATACTATGCAGCCATAAAAAGGAGTGAGATCATGTCCTTTGCAGGGACATGAATGAAGCTGGAAGCCATTATCCTCAGCAAACTAATGCAGGAACAGAAAACCAAACACTGCACATTCTCACTTGTAAGTGGAAGCTGAACAATGAAAACAAATGGCAACAGGGAGGGGAACAACACCTACTGGGAGCTTTTCAGGGAGGGCAAGGGCAGGAGAGTCTTAAAGAAGAGCTGATATATGCTGGGCTTAATACCTAGGTAATGGGTTGATAGGTGCAGCAAACCACCATGGCACATGTTTACCTATGTAACAAACCTGCACATCCTACATATGTATCCCAAAACTTAATTTTAATAAAAGAAAAAAATTAACCAGTTACAGGCTGAGTGTGGTGGCTAACATCTGTAATCCCAGTACTTTGGGAGGCCAGAGTGGGAGGATCACCCGAGGCCAGGAGTTCAAGTCAAGCCTGGCCAACATAGCAAGACTTCTTCTTTATAAAGAAATTTAAAAATAAGCCAGATGTTGTGGTATGCACCTGCTACTTAGCAGGCTTGTGTGGGAAGATTGCTTGAGCCCAGAAGTTCGAGGCTGTAATGAATTATGATCACACCACCGCACTGCAGCCTGAGCAACAGAGCCTGTCTCTCAAAAAAAAAAAAAAAAGTTAACCATATATGATTAAGGAAAAAAACTCAGTAAACTATACCTAACATCATACTTATTGGTAAAAGACACAAGATTTTCACCTAAACTCAGATATAAAACAAGGATGTCAGCTGGGCAAGGTGGCTCATGCCTGTAATCCCAACTCTTTGGGAGGCCAAGGTAGGAGGATTGCTTGAAGCCAAGAGTTCAAGACCAGCCTGGGCAACACAGCAAGACTCTATCTCTATGCAATATTTAAAAATAAGCCAGGCATGATGGCATATGCCTGTAGTCCCAGCTATTTGGGAGGCCGAGGTGGGAGGAGCGGTTGGGCACAGGAGTTCGAGGTTGCAGGGAGCCATGATCATACCACTGCTCTCCAGCCTGGGCAACAGAACAAGATGACTCTGCTTCTAAAAAGTAAAAATCAAAGTAAACTTTTAAAAGGATGTTCACCAGTAAAATAAAGTAAGAAAAATGCATATGGAAACTTCTATAACTGAGTGTCTCAGCTTTAAAATGCATTTTTGAACTTTTTGCTCTAAACTCAGAACATGGCCTTGAAATGTACTTTGAAACTCCTTGTTTCTCTCCCCTTTCTACCAGACTCCCTTGCACCATACACACTTATCTAACCATATGCTTGTTTAAAAGTTCCAGGGGCTAATCTTGAAACAAACCAGGCATGGAGCACCTGCGGAATCCTCCTGTTTAGCGGAGTCCATAAACAATTATTCTACCACCATCAGGCTGAAGTCTAGAAAACACCAACAAGACCTCTGAATGGGTGATTATTCAAGAATGCCATCAGAATGAGGCATGCAGACCTGCACCCTGCAACATTCCTACATGATTCTCATAGCCAGTTTCTCTTTTTAAACCCCCTCAGCCAGCCCAAAAGTTTGAGATAATTTCTTTGTGACTTGAGCTCAGCTATCTCCCTAACTGTTGGAATTTGAAATAAAGGTTACTTTTCTTTTACCACATATCACTTCTTGTGTATTTGGCTTGATAGGTGGTGAGCAGCTGAATTTGAGTTTGGTTACACTTCTAGAACTAATAAGTAAATTTAGCTTTGTACAAGATACAACATCCACACACAAAAGTCAATTATGTTTCTATTCATTGACAACGAACAATGGGAAATGATATCAGAGATTGAAGATCAGTTCAATGAAATAAAGCAAGACAAGATTAGAGAAAAAAGAGTGAAAAGAAATGAACAAAGCCTTCAAGAAATATGAGATTACCTGAAAAGACCAAATCTACATGTGATCAGTATACCTAAAAGGCTTGGGGAGAATGAAACCAAGTTGGAAAACACTCTTCAGGATATTATCCAGGAGAACTTCCCCAACATAGCAAGGCAAGCCAACATTCAAATTCAGGAAATACAGAGAACATAGCAAAGATACTCCTCGAAAAGAGCAACCCCAAGTCACATAATCATCAGATTCACCAGGGTTGAAATGAAGGAAAATATGCTAAGGGCAGCCAGACAGAAAGGTCCGGTTACCCACAAAGGGAAGCCCATCAGACTCACAGTAGATCTCCCAGCAGAAACACTACAAGTAAGCAGAGACTGGGGGCCAATATTCAACATCCCTAAAGAAAAGAATTTTCAACCCAGAATTTCATATCCAGCCAAACTAAGCTTCATAAGCGAAGAAGAAATAAAATCCACATTCAGAATTTTTAAATCTTCTGAAAGTGAAACTGCAGATCTATTAAACAATAACTCTCCATTAAACAATAACTCCCCATTGACCCTTTTCCCAACCCCTGGCAAACACTACTCTCCTTTGTCTCTCTGAGTTTGACTGCTCATTTAAGTGGAACACACAATACGTATCCTTTTGTAACTGGCTCATTTCACTTAATATAATGTTATCAAAGTTTTTTTCATCTATGTTGAAGCATGTATCAGAATATTATTCCTTTTTAAAACTAAATACCATTCCACTGAATGCTTATAACATATTTAGAATGTATTTAAACCCACACAGTAAGCTCAACTTAATGGAACCAGTCTGCCACCGTGTGGAATTTTAATGCAACTTCAAATTTTACAAATTGAGAGGATGACTAATTTAGAAATGTTGCTACTAGTGTTCAATTATCAGCTTTGTGTGTGTGTGTGTGTGTGTGTGTGTGTGTGTGTGTGTGTGTGCGCGCGCGCGCCAATTTAAAGAACTAGTTTTATTTAACATATCTACGCAAATGTATGTGAAGAGAATTTCAAATGCTGATGATGGGTCAAAATATTTTAGTAAATGTAAAGATATTTTCTATTCTTGGATAGAAAAAATGGACTACAAACATGAATTAACTGGTCATGAAGAAAGAACAAATGGCTTTTTATCGGGCCGGGCGCGGTGGCTCAAGCCTGTAATCCCAGCACTTTGGGAGGCCGAGGCGGGTGGATCACGAGGTCAAGAGATCGAGACCATCCTGGTCAACATGGTGAAACCCCGTCTCTACTAAAAATACAAAAAATTAGCTGGGCATGGTGGTGCGTGCCTGTAATCCCAGCTACTCAGGAGGCTGAGGCAGGAGAATTGCCTGAACCCAGGAGGCGGAGGTTGCGGTGAGCCGAGATCACACCATTGCACTCCAGCCTGGGTAACATGAGTGAAACTCCGTCTCAAAAAAAAAAAAAAAAAATGGCTTTTTATCCATGTAAAAGCTTACATATGACAGGATTTCAATATCACTCATAGGAAAAAAGTGCAATTTAAAAGTTGTCTACAAAAATTGTAGACAAATAATTTATCTACAAAAAAGTTGTAGACAAAAAATTATCTACAACATGGATGAACGTTGAAAACATGCTAAATGGAAAAAGCGACACACAAAAGAATAGATATCATAGTTGTCCTTTATTTTATTTTATTTTGAGACAGAGTCTCTCTCTTGTTGCCCAGGCTGGAGCGCAATGGCGCAATCTCAGCCCATTGCAACATCCACCTCCTGGGTTCAGGCAATTCTCCTGCCTCAGCCTCCTGAGTAGCTGGGATTACAGGTGCATGCCACCATGCCCAGTTAATTTTTTGATTTTTAGTAAAGATGGGGTTTCACCATGTTGGCCAGGCTGGTCTTGAATGCCTGACCTCAGGTAATCTGCCCGCCTCGGCCTTTCAAAGTGCTGGGATTACAGGTGTGAGCCACTGCGCCCCCACCTTGTCCTTTTTTTTAAAAAAAAAGATATGGTGTCATCCTTTAAAAATAAACCCTTTACTTCCACTTCATCTTAGCTGAAAACATTTGGTAAATGGGAAGAGGTTACAAAGTAAGAAAAATAGCATTTACTAAGGTCCAGTATAGTCCTCTACATAATTCTCTCCAATCCTCATAAGAGCCCTGCTGTACAGGCCTTACTAGTTTCATAGTGCAGATGACAAAAATGAAGTTTGGAGAGGTTAATTGGTTTGGTAAAAGTCTCAGAGCTAGTTAATGCCACAGAAGAAAATTAAACTCCTGTTTATGAGTCTCCAAAGTTGAAAATTTGGGAGTTCAAGTTTGGCATCTTTTCTTTTCTTTTTTTTTTTCTGAAACAGGGTCTCACTCTGTTGTCCAGGATAGAATGTAGGTATCACAATCATAGCTCACTACAACCTCAAACTCCTGGGTTCAACTGATCCTCCCACATCAGCCTCCTGAGTAGCTGGGACTACACGTGCATGCCACCATGCCTGGTTTACTTACTTACTTATTTATTTATTTATATATTAGTAGAGATGAGATCTTGCTATGCTGCCCAAGCTGGGGCTTCCTTCCTTCCTTCTTCTTCTTTTTTTTTGTCATTTTTGTTGTTGTTGGGATATCCTTTCCTAAAAGAGATTTCCAATTGGATATCTGATGTCCTTTTTCTCCATTTCCTTTGAGATGTGTGATTCCATCATCAGAGGTACAGCACATATCCTGAGCTCTGAGGGGTTGGCTGACTGTGGATTTTCTTCTTTTCAGGAAAAGTACATGGTTCTGGATAGGGAGGCATGAAGCAGCTGATATGCCTGCCAAACAGGCTAGACTTGCTGGGCTGTACCACAAAATGCCAGGGTTTGAACAAAGGAGAAACATCCTACTATTCCAGAACTTGGCTGGAACATCCCCTAAACATTTTAGAGAAACACTGCCAAAGGAACATGCTCATGATGTGAGACCAATGTCACAATGGATCTGAAAATTGTTCATTCAACAAGTACTTATTGAGCTCCTACTATAACCAGACACTGTTCTGTATAGTGTCTGTTAATTAGAAAAATAGACCAAACTCCTCACTCTCATGGAACTGTCATTCTAGTAAGAATAGGCAGACAAGCTGGTGTCAGTGGCTCACTCCTATAATCCCAGCACTTTGGGGAGGCAGAGGTAGGAGGATTGCTTGAGGCCAGAAGTTCAAGACCAGTCTGGTCAACACAGTGAGACCCTGTCATTACAAAAAAATAAAAAGAATAGGCACATAAGAAATAAGTTAAATAGGTAAACAATGTAGTGTGCTAGAAAGAGATACTTTACCAAAAAAAAAAAAAAATTGGGCCGGGCACAGTGGCTCACGCCTATAATCCCAGCACTTTGGGAGGCTGAGGTGGGAGGATCACTTGACGTCAGGAGTTTGAGACCAACCTGGCCAACATGACAAAACACTGTCTCTACTAAAAATACAAAAATAAGCCAGGTGTGGTGGCACGTGTTGTAATCCCAGCTACTCAGGAGGCTGATGCACAAGAGTTGCTCAAACCTGGGAGGCGGAGGCTGCAGTGAGCTGAGATCGTGCCACTGAGTTCCAGCCTGGGTGACAGAGTGAGACTCTGTCTCAAAAAAAGAAAAAAGAAAGAGAAAAAGAAAGAAAAGGCAAAAATAAAGAAGAAACCATGTGATTTTTCTGTTCAACGCTTTCCAATAACTTCCCATCTTACTCAAAGTAAAAGCCAAAATCCTGGCAGCAGTTTACAAGGCCCTATTTGATCATTGTCCTCTCCTGACACTTCATCTTACTGTCTCCTCCTCCTCTCCTCTTTAATCACCCACTCCAGCTACAGGAGTTCTCCTTGCTACTCCTAAGCCATCCAGGCACCCTCCTGTCCCAGGGCCTTTTTATCGGCCATTCCCTCTTTGAACACCCCAAAATAGCTGCACAGCCCCCATGTCCCCTCCTTCAGATCTTAGAGTGGCACCTCAGTAAGGCTATTCTGAGTGAACCAAAATCCCAACAGCCATATCCCCTCCTCTATATTACTGTTCCCCATGGCACATAGCACAACTAACACATCATATGTTTTCACACGGTTCACTCTTCACTCCATGGAAGTTCTGACAGAGGCACAGATTTTTGTTTGTCTTATTCATTGCCCTATCCCTATTGCCTGGCTTGTATTAAGTGTTCAGTATGTCAGCTCCCTCCAGCCAAAGACTACCAGAAACATACCTGTAATTGAACAAGTTGAGTTTTTGGCTTCTTGTAATGAGAGAGAATGTACAAGAGGGGGAACTGGGGTGACTTGGTATGTCAGCAAGGATCGTTTGGGCTTAAGTTAGGTGATTTGGGGGAGCTTTCAAGGAAGTGAGGCTTTGCTCTGAATTGGTTGAGGCCAGGAAGCAGGAATAATTCTCTCATTGGGTATCTCAATAAACTTGTTTTTAGAAGAAGGGAAGAAGAGAGCAAGGCTAAGGATATAATTGGTAAAGAAGCAGCAGTTATATTAGCAGGAAGAGGGGGCTATTTTGTGGTTTACACAGTGACTTTATTTCTTCCTGTTCTTGGGTAAGATTTATGAAGTAGTCTTGTTTTTGTTTGGTTTTTGTCTCACTTTACCAAGATCAAGAGTGCCCTTATCTGATGTAGATGTTCTGTGAGATTATGTTCATCAGGAGAATACCATGACCTCATGACCTGTCTGCGATGCCAGATGAGCTCCTAATGCTACAGAGGGCCAGCTGATAGAGCCAGGCCAACTGCCCATGTCAGTGGTGATTTTTCTCTTTTTCCAGCATATATTTGTTAAATGATCGACTGAATGAATATAATGGTAGTCTTCATAAACCTAAAAGGCTGTCATGTGGAAGCAAAGTTAGGCTAACTTTATAAGAATTCTGAGAGTAGAACTGGACAATGGAGCCAGGCACTGGTGGCTCATGCCTGTAATCCCAGCACTTTGGGAGATGGAAGCAGGTGCATCATTTGATGCCAGGAGTTCAAGACCAGCCTGGCCAACATGGTGAAACCCCATCTCTACTAAAGATACAAAAATTAGCCAGTTGTGGTGGCACATATCTATAATCCCAGCTGCTCAGGAGGTTGAGGCATGAGAATCACTTGAACCCGGGAGGCAAAGGTTGCAGTGAGCCGAGATCGCACCACTGCACTCCAGCCTGGGCAACAGAGCAAGACTCTGTCTCAAAAAAAAAAAAAGAAAAAAAAAAAAAGAATTGAGACAGTGGGTAAAGTCAGAGAGTAGGCAACCTTCAACTTACCATAAAAACTTTAACGAAATGAGCCCTCCAACCCCTGAAGGGAGATGAGGGTCAATTACTTGAATTCTCAACAGAATCTGGGAAGGACACTGTAGAAGTGATTAAGGCACTGCATGGAGTGCTGGATGTGATGACCGCAGATTTCTTGAACATGATGAATATTTGCAAAGTTTAGTTGGCCTTTCAGGTTGCTTCCTATGAAGTTCCTAGCAAGAATCAGTCACTGGCTACCCTAAGATAAGGAAGAAATTGTCCAGGCCTTAAGGATTTCACAGAAGAAAAGTGAAGACAGGTGTAGAAGCAAATATCTGCAGTGCAGTTCATCAGGGCAATTTTGAAGAAGTATTTGTCACTGGGCCAATTTTGCTCACATAAGACATTTGGTGGTGTGTGGAGACATTTTGCGTTGTCACAAGGAGTGAGAAGTTTACTACTTACAAATAGTTAACAGAGGCCACGTTGCTGCCAAGCATCCTCTAATGCACAGGACCACTTTCCACATCAAAGAATGATCTCTCTCAAAATCAATACAGGTTGAGCATTCCTAATCCAAAACTCCAAAATCAAAAATATTCCAAAATCAGAAATGTTTTTGCTGACATGATGCCACAAGTGGACAATTCCATGCCTGACCTCATATGATGGGTTGCAGTCAAAATGCAGGTGCACCATACACAGTTTATTCAACATCCCCAAGGGAAAAAAGATTTTCCCAGCCCCCTTCAGTTTTGATACATCTTTTCCACACATGCCAGATGTGTGTGTCATGTTTCACTGTTAAGCACCTACGTGTGAGTAACTGTAAGAAAATGATAGCTTACTGGTAACATATAAATTCAGAGCCAAGAATGATGGTAATGACAAGCAATCACAAATTGTCCACATGAGTGGCTAAGATAACGTCACCTTTGCTTTCTGATGGTTCGCCTTGGTTTCATGCACAAAATCATTTAAAACATTGTATAAAATTATAGTACTTTCAGCGAATATAAAAAACATAAGTGAATTTTGTGTTCAGACTTGATCCCAACCCCAAGATCTCTCATTATGTATATGCAAATGTTCCCAAATCCACAAAAAATCCAAAATCTGAAATATTTCTGGTTCCATTCATTTTGTGGGTTTTTGTTTGTTTGCTTGCTTGTTTTTAGAGGCAGGGTTTTAACATAGTGGCCAGGCTGACCTCAAACTCCTGGTTTTGAGTCATTAGCCTACCTTGGCCTCCCAAACTGCTGGGATTACAGGCTGAGCCACTGTGCCTCAAGCATTTAGGATAAGGGGAACACTTGCAATGTCAAGGTCAAGAAACAACGGATCAGAGGGAGAAGTGAGAAGTTGTCAATACACATAGAGAGGAACGGGTATGCAGCTTCTAAGGGAAATAAGAAACGGTCTAACAGAGGAAGTGATATCCGAGCGGGGTTTTGAGGGAAGAATAAGAAATCCTTATTCTTATAAGGTAAAGAAACGCTTACTATGTCCAGACATGGTGGTTCAAGCCTGTAATTCCAGCACTTTGGGAGGCCAAGGCAGGCGGATCGCTTGAGGCCAGGAGTTCAAGACCAGCCTGGCCAACATTTTAGTAAGACCCCCGTCTCTACTAAAAATACAAAAATTAGCCAGGCCTGGTGGCACCTGCTTGTAATCCCAGCTATTTGGGTGGCTGAGGCAGGAGAATCACTTGCACCTGAGAGGCGGAGGGTGCGGTCAGCGGAGATCACACCACTATGCTCCAGCCTGAGTGACACAGTGAGACAGTCTCAAAAAACAAAAAAAGCTTAATTTATTTTGGAGAAACAATCTGAAATATTTGTAGATAATAAAATGTCTCAATATTGCTGCAAAACAATCCAGTAAGGAGGATGGTGTGTGAAAGAGCAGAATTTGGCGAGGAGTTGATAATTGTTGAAACTAGTGATTAATACATAGAAGTCCATTATACTTTTAACTTTGATATATGCTTGGAAATTTCCACAATACAGTTTCAAATTGAGGGTTTTTTTCTTTTTATTGTGCCAAAATATACTTCACATAAAATTTACCATTTAAACCTTTTTTTGTTAGTTTATTTTTTTCAGGTTTCTTAGGCTATGGGTGGGGTCATAAAGTTCCCAAGAGTTTGTCTTTTGTGATCAGCTACCAGGCAGGTAGAGAAATACTATCAGGGTGGGGGGGTCAGGGTTAAGTGGGTCTGAGCTCAAACTCTCCTTGGGTAGGGCTTGCTGCAGCCACTGTGGCAGACAGGGGTGCTGGTACTTAGGCCAATGGGGTAACTTTCCAGAGGGGTTTATGGCTGCCTGTCACCAGGGAAGTGGGGGAAAGCTGGCAGCAACAGGCCACACCCAGCTCCCATGCAGTTGGCAAGGCTGGTCTCACTCTCAACGTACCCCATTAACAATGTAAGTTTATCTCCAGGCAGCCTGTGCACAGGACCCAGACCTAACTCCAAGCTTTAAGTTTCACCTGCTAAGAAAGCAAGCATGGCTTTCGGCCATGCCCCTCCCCATCTGTCCTCACTGTTGGCTGCGACTCCTGCTCTCCTTTCTGCAGAAGTTCCCACTTGCCCCTGAATTCTGCTCAAGAGAGTTTGTGCTCTGTTAAAGTTATTACAAAATTCAGTTGGAAGCTACTTTCACCCTGTGACCCCTTGCAAATTCCACTTGCTGCCTTTCCCAAGGGCCTCTGTGAGATATAATCAGGGATGGCTTCCATGGGCTCAAGCTGGAGAATGAGAGTGCCTACAAGGCTCTTCTCACTGTTGCTTCTACTTATATTTCACACTAAATCTGTTTCAGGTCTAAGTAAGGCTAAATCCTTCTCCCGTATACTGGACTTTCAGGTTTCCCAGTGGAGATGTGTGTTCAGAGGTAGGTTCCCCCACCTCACACCCTGAGAAATTCACAGTTTTTCACCTGTCTCATAGAGTTTGCAGCAGCCAACCACCTCTTTCAAGTGATCTATGAATTCTTTTGGTTTTCCTGATACATTCCGTAGTGGTTCCTAGTGCAAAAGTCCATGGTATAAGTTTCCACAAACTGTTCTGTCTGTCCAAGTGGGAGCTGCACATCAGCCTTGTCTGCTACCTGCCATCTTGAATTCTTATCTCTTTCTTAACTATTTTGTAATAATACTTAGATTAAAACACAAACACATTGTACACCTGTGTGAAAGAAAAGAAAACAAAGAAAGAAGAAAAGGAAAGAAAGAAAGAAAGAAAGAAAGAAAGAAAGAAAGAAAGAAAGGAAGGAAGGAAGGAGAAAGAATACATACATACACTGGAAAGAAGAAATTATCTGTATTCTTACCCATAGAGCTAATCAAAAGTTTGATGTATGTTATGTATCAAAGCCCGTGGGCTGGGTGCCATAGCTCACATCTGTAACCACAGCACTTTGGGAGGTTGAGGCTGGACGATTGCTTGAGCCCAGGAGTTGGAGACTATTCTGGGAAACACAGTTAGACCCTGTTTCTACAAAAAATTTAAGTTAGCGTAATGCACTGCCATGCACCTCTAGTCCCAGCTACTCTGGAGGCTGAGGTGGGAGGATGGCTTGAGCCCAGGAGGTCAAGGCTGCAGTGAACTATGACTGTGCCGCTGCATTCCAGCCAGGGTGACAGAGCAAGACCCTATCTTAAAAATACCAACCAACCAAACAAAAAACAAAGCCCACAAGCCAAAGACCTTAAGAACCATATAATGTTAAAGAAAATTTACTTAGTTTGCTGCAGCAAACAAGAATGAGAACGCACCACAGAAACTAAGGGGTGTGTTATTATGAAGGAATTGGGAAGGCCTTATTTGAACATTTAAGCTTGTGTTGGGTGATTCTAAGGAGACCTTAGAAACAGTAGTCAGTTCTGGATTGGGTGCTGTCAGAAGCAGAAGTAATTGGGTGACTGGGTAGATCTTTGATCATTTTTATGTAGGAGGCCAGAGGGCTAAGATGGGGATAGAGATGTCACTAGCAAAGAAGCTGTAATTATTCATATTAGTGATAAGAAGGAGATTCTATCAATTTTCATGACTGCAGGGTGGCCTTGACTCTGTCTTGCTCCACTACAGTCACAGAATGGACTTGCCTAATTATTGTTTATATCCTGTGAGAACAGTTTATGTTTCATTGACAAGATTGCAGTCTAGCTGTCAGTAACCACTGTTATCTTTTTACTTTCTCGGTACTTCATTTTACTGTAATTTGAAGTCAGCCTGCAGGAATATGTTATTCCGTGAAATTCAGACTCATTGCCAAGATTCTATTGATCAGAAGATTATAGAGAGAACATGATGTTTTGTTCAACTAAAGTCAGTATTTCATATTCCTTTTGTTGGAAGATGGGCTGTTGACTTATCTGACATGACAATGGCTCTAAGATATTTACACGTATGGGAGTATCAGCAGAGTCTGCTAAGAGTACCTATTCTCCTAATTTGTTTATTTCCTGGAACTTTTTAGGAATATTAAATATTCCAGAGAAGTCTGAAGAGATGTAAGTACATGATTTTTTTTTTTTAAGATAGCACATGTTCCATCTCATGACATCAATATTACATAAGTACTCTGGAATTTATGTTGTTTAAATTGGTAACAGTACCTGTTAAAGCCCTTTCCTTTAGGGTCTGATCTCCTCCAGGACCTAAAATCTCCTGGTCTAAGATCATGTAGAAGCTGATTAGGTGGCTGGTAAGACAGTGGCAGTTCACATCTATTGGTGATGAGACTGAATGGCTTCTCCTGTATTATGATTATATTGAACAGCATTATCAGAATAGATACTGAGAGTATTAACATATTATGGATAGTAAGAGTATTTTTAAAACTCTAAAGCCTTTTTTTCTTTTCTTTTCTTTTTTTTGAGTCAGAGTCTCACTGTGTCATCCAGGCTGGAGTGCAGTGGTGGGATCACAGCTCACTGCAGCCTGGATCTCCTGAGCTCAGAGATCCTCCCACCTCAGCCTCCCAAGTAGCTGGGACCACCAGTGTGCACCACCATGCCTGGTTAACTTTTCTGCTTTTTGTACAGATAGGGTTTTGCCATGCTGCCCAGGTTGGTCTTGAATGCCTGGCCTCAAGCAATGCACATGGCTCGGCCTCCCAAAATGCTGAAATTTCAGGCATGAACCACTGTGCCTGGCCTTAAAGCCTTTAATTTAGTTCATAAAATATATTATGCTAGAAGTGGTGGCTCACACTGTAATCCCAGAAGTTTGGGAGGCCGAGATGGGTGGATCACATGAGGTCAGGAGTTCGAGACCAGCTTGGCCAACATGGTGAAATCCCGTCCATCCTAAAAATATAAAAATTAGCAAAGCATGGTGGTAGGCACCTGTAGTCCCAGCTACTTGGGAGACTGAGGCACGAAAATCACTTGAACCTGGGAGGCGGAGGTTATAGTGAGCCAAGACTGTACCACTGCACTCCAGCCTGGGTGACAGAGTGAGACTATGTCACACACACACACGCACACACACACACACACACACACACACACACACTACATATCATCAGTTGATAAGAATATTTAAGCCTGGAAATATCCAACTAAAGTCCAACTAAAATCTTCTGTGGGCTGTTATTATGCCACCTTTGTTTTATGAATATTTATTTATAATTTTTGTCTCTGCTGCTTAAATCACAATATTGTACAGCCTTTGTACATGAGTATTTGTATGCTTCTTTTAACCTGAGAAGTTCATCACTGAAACATATGTATATAAATACAGTTTACAAAGCTGGGCGTGGTGGTGCATGACTATAATCCTAGAGCTTTGGGGTGCCAAGGTGGGCGGATCACCTGAAGTCAGGAGTTACGAGACCAGCCTGGCCAACATGGTGAAACCCCATCTCTACTATAAGTACAAAAATTAGCCAGGTGTGCTGGCATATGCCTGTAATCCTACCTACTTGGGAGGCTGAGACAGGAGACTCACTTAAACCTGGAAGTGGAGGTTGCAGTGAGCCGAGATCATGCCACTGTATTCCAGCTTGGGTGACAGAGCAAGACTCCATCTCTAAATAAATAAATAAATAAATACTGTTTACTTATATATTATTTAACTTAGACTGAGCTTCTTTTTTAGTTTGTCAGTTTTTTTTTTTTTTTAATTCTAAATATGGTAAACATAAGGGATCTTGGAGTTATACTGTTCATCAAGAAGAGTTTGTCAGTCAAATTGCCTTTGAGAAGCAGGTTGCAGAGTAAGAGTTTGAACCCTGGGGCTGAAAAGGAGAAAGTTGACCTACATTGTCTCCAGGCCTCATTCTAGCTCAATGAAGCTATGACTATGGCTACATCTATAAGACATGAAGAAAGGTTAAAACCCATGGAAAACACATTCCTAAATTCTGGAACTTTAAAATGAAAACATCCAGGGTATTTTAGTTCCAACCTCTTGATTTTGAATTACCAAAAGTGTGATCCTGAGCAAGTTATCCTTTTTTGTTGGCTCTCTGAGACAGAGTTTTGCTCTGCCACCCAGGCTGGGGTGCAGTGGTATGATCTCAGCTCACTGCAACCTCAGCCTCCCTGTTCAAACAATTCTCCTGCCTCAGCCTCCCAGGTAGCTGGGATTATAGGTGTGCATTCCCACACCAGTTAATTTTTGTATTTTTAGTAGAGACTGGGTTTCACCACGTTAGCCAGGCTGGTCTTGAACTCCTGACCTCAGGTGATCCGTCTGCCTTGGCCTCCCAAAGTGCTGAGATTACAGGCTTGAGCCACCATGCCCAGCCATTTTTTTCTTTTTTTTTTTTTTTGAGATGGAGTCTCACTCTGTCACCCAGGCTGGAGTGCAGGGGCATGATCTCAGCTCACTGCAACCTCCACCTCCTGGGTTCAAGTGATTCTCCTGCCTCAGACTCTCTAGTAGCTGGAACTACAAGTATGCGTTACCTTGCCAGACTAATTTTTGTATATTTAGTAGAAATGGGTTTTTGCCACGTTGGCCAGGCTGGTCTCAAACCCGTTATTTAGCTTTTTAAAGCTTCATAGGGGCCAATGCGGTGGCTCATGCCTGTAATCCCAGCACTTTGGGAGGCTGAGGCAAGCTGATCACTTGAAGTCAGGAGTTCGAGACCAGGCTGGACAACATGGTGAAACCCTTTCTCTACTAAAAATACAAAAATCAGCCAGGTGTGGTGGCGTGTGCTTGTAATCCCAGCTACTCGGAAGGGTGAGGCAGAAGAATTGCTTGAACTCAGGAGGCATGGTGAGCTAAGATTGCGCCATTGCACTCCAGCCTGGGTGACAGAGTGAGACTCTGTCTCAATAAATAAATAAGCTTTATAGGGTTGCAAAGATTAACATAACATCTGTAACATAACATCTGTAAATTATCTGGCATACAGTAAGTGGTGATTACTATGTTAATTACTTTCCCTCTCTTTCTAAACTGCTAAAATTTTATGCTCTACCTAGAAGTATTCCAACTACATCTCAGTCACTCATGATCTCACTAATTGTTTACTTAAGATCCTCTTATACAAATTTGTTTCATTTAAATGTACTTATATCTTTTTCGCATTTCCTATTTTATTCAGCAAAAATTGATTAAACACTTACGTGCTTCCAGGTACTATGCTATACTCTAACCTACATATATTTACAAATTCTAATTTAAATTCCAGCCAGGCTTAATGGCTTATGCTTATAATCCCAGCACTTTGGGAGGCTGAGGTGGGAGGATTTATTGAGTCCAAGAGTTCAAAGTTCTAGGATTGCAGGTGTCAGCCACCACTCCTGGGCTTAAAAATTTTTTTTTATAGAGATGGAGTCTCACTATGTTGTCCAGGATAGTCTTGAACTCTTGACCTCAAGGGTTCACTTCTGCTTCAGCCTCCCAAATTGTTGGCACTACAGGCATGAGCCACTGTGCCAGCTATTATAATATTTTTGAGGTCCATTTGTCTTGTAGCATGCATTATTATTTCATCTCTGTTTATGGCTGAATAATATATTGCAATTTTTTTTTGTTTGAGATGGAGTTTCACTTTGTCACTCAGGCTGGAGTGCACTGGTGCAATCTTGGCTCACTGCAACCTCCCCCTCACTGGTCCAGACAATTCTCCTGCCTCAGCCTCCCGAGTAGCAGGGATTACAGGTGCCTGCCGCCATGCCTGACCAATTTTTTTTTTTGTATTTTTAGTGGAGATGGGATTTTACCATATTGTCCAGCTGGTTTTGAACTCTTGACCTCAAGTAATCCTCCCGCCTAGGCCTCTCAAAGTGCTAGGATTACAGGCATGACCACTGCACGTGACCCACACTGTTCTGGTGTATATTTTGATATAATTGTAGCTTTGAAGTAATTTTTGAAATAAGAAACTGTGAATTCTTCAACTTTTTTCTTTTTCAAGATTGTTTTGATTGTGCATGGTTTCTTTCAATTCCATATGAATATTAACGTCAGATTTTCCATTTCTGCATAAGAGGCCATTGGTATTTTAATACGAATTGCATTGAATCTGAAGATTGCTTTGGATAGCACTACCATCTTAAGTATATTAAATCCTCCAATCCATGAACACAGGATATCTTTCTATTTATCTAGATCTTTAATTTATTTCACCAATATTTTGTAATTTTCAGTATGCAAGTCTTACATTGCCTTGGTTAAATTTATTCCTCAGTATTTCAGCCTTTTTTTGATGTTATTGTAAATATTATTTTTTTCCTAATGTCATTTTCAAATTGTTTATCAGTGTATCTAAATATAACTTATTTTTGTGTGTTGATCTTCTATTCCACAACTTTGCTGAATTTGTTTATTATCTCTAATTTTTGCGTGTGGATTCTTTAAAATCTGTATCTAAGATCATATCTTCTGTGAATGGAGATCATTTTACCTCCTCCTTTCCAATTTAGACACAAGATATAAAAACAAGTCATAATAAAAAAAAACAAGTCATAAGTATCTAAAGGTATAAACAGTCAATATTTTGAAAATATAGTTATAAGTAACAATGTCAATAAATGTAGATCTAACAGCCTAGTGCCAAAAGACATGGTACATTCATACACAGAATGTTCTGAGAGCCTGGGGCAGGGACAGCCAAATCAGACTGTGGACCAAGGAAGACAGAAGAGTTGGTGCTATGGCTGAGTTACAGAGTGCTAAATCTAGCTGGGGAGAGAGAATACATATATTAAAATGTAAATAACATAAACTAGTAGTGTAAGTGCTAAATAAGGTCTTTAAGTTAGTAAATAACACAAGGAAGGAATCTAACATTGGACTGGGTGGTAAGAAAAGAAAGCTGAAATTTAAGGCAGAATTAAGCTGAAATTTTAGGTAGAACTGAGATACAGAGGAAGACAAAGGTAGAGAATGAGAAGAGTGGAAATCTCAGGTGAAGACACTGGGAGATGGGAAGTAGTCTTTGGTGGCTACAGGGCCCATGGAATGGAGTAGTGTTGAAGATATTTTTAAAGTCTCAGAATATAGACAGGTTTGACCAGGCTCAGTAGCTCACCTCTGTAATCCCATCACTTTGGGAGGCAGGGACAGGAGGATGGCCGAGCCTGAGAGTTCAAGACCAGCCTGAACAACATGGTGAGGTCCCATCTCTACAAAATAAAATATAAGCTGAGTGTGGTGGCAAGCCTGTAGTCCTAGCTACTTGGCAGGCTGACGTGGGGGAATCACCTGAGTCTGGGAGGTCGAGGCCACAGTGAGCTGTGATGGTGCCACTGCATTCCAGCCTGGGCAACAGAGTAAGATCTTGTCTCTTAAAAAAAAAAAAACCTAACTTTAACTAAATTAAAGTTAAAAACTAGGCTAAGTAGATTGAATAAACAAGAAGATGTACAATGGAGAAAGGAATGTAGAGATAGGAATAGATATTGGAGTGAAAGGGGAAGGAAGAATGAACTTCCCCTCTACAACAGTATTTCTGAACCTCAAGCACAAATATAAATATTTGGTTCCAATTTGCTACAAGTTCTTATTCTTTTTCTTTTTTTGAGAGGGGGTCTTTCTCTGTTGTCCAGGCTGGAGTACAGTGGCACCATCACGGCTCACTGCAGTCTCTGCCTCCCAGGCTCAGATGATCCTCCCACCTCAGCTTCCTGGGACCATAGGCACATGCCACCATGCCTGGCTAATTTTTAAACTTTTAGTAAAGACGGTGTCTCACCATGTTGCCCAGGTTGGTGTCCAACTCCTGGGCTCAAGGAAACTCCTACCTCGGCCTCCCAGAGTTGCTGGGATTATAGACAAGAGCCATGCATCTGGCCACAAAGTTCCTGAATGGTGCTTCTCAAAAGATAGTTTAGGAATTTCTATAGTTTCTTATGTATTTTTCTGGAATTTTCTTGTATTAATATTTAGGGCCAGGCATGGTGGCTCACAACTGTATTCCCAGAACTTTGGGAGGCTGACACAGAGAAGGATTGTTTGATCCCAGGAGATAAACACTGCAGTGAGCATGATTGAGCCACATACTCCATCAAGGGCACAAGAGTAAGACCCTGTCTCAAAAAAAAAAAAATTTAGAATATGACAGTGTATGCATTAGATTAATAATGAGATTTCTGTAATTAATTTTTAACTATATAAGTATTACATGCACATATTCTTCTTGTAAAAATGAAAATAATATGGACACAATTTAAGGGCTCCAATTCTGATCCTCTCCCTGAGACCAGTATTAATGTGTTATGTATTCCTCCAAATCTTTGTCATGTGTTTACTTACTTGTGAATCCATATAAACTATATATCTTTTAACAAGAAGTGGTATACTATACTTTTGATTCTGTAATTAAAAAAAAAAAATCCAGTTGGGTAAGACGGCTCACACCTGTAATCCCAGCATTTTGAGAGGTGAAGGTGGCAGGAACTCTTAAGCCCAGGAATTCGAGGCTGCAGTAAGCTGTGATCATGCCACTTAACTCCAGCCCAGGTGAGAGTGAGACCTTGTCTAAAAAAACCCCCCAAAACCCACCCAAACCCCTCCAAATCCACCATATCTTGAATTAATCCATATTTTAAATTGCTGCATGTATTCTGGAATACAGATGTATCTGTGTAGATTGCAACAGTGAATGTTCCAGTTTTTCACTGTTACTGTGTTAGACTGAACATCTAGAATAAGCCTCCTGGTGCAAACATGCTGGTGTTTTTCCAGCACCGACAGCTATTAGTGAAATTGCTAGAAAGGTGTATTTTTATAATTTTTAAGTTTTTATTCATTTTTAATTTTTGTGGGTATATAGGTGTATATGTTTATGGGGTACATGAGATATTTTGGTACAGGCATGGCAATGCCTAATAAACATATTATGCAAAATTGGGTATCTATCCCCTTAAGCATTTACCCTTTGTTGCAAACAATCCAACTGTACTTTTAGTTATTTTAAAACGTACAATTAAATTATTATTGACTATAGTCCCTCCGTTATGCTATCAAGTACTAGGTCCTATTTATATTTAGTCATTTTACTGTTTTTTTGTGTGTGCCCCCCTCCCCAACTACCCTTCCGAGCCTCTGGTAACCATCCTATATTCTACCTAGGAAAGTGTATTTTTAAATGTAATTGGTCATGCAAGTAGTCTCTAAAGTGCCTGACCCAATTTATACCAATTTACACGCCTATGTAGAGATTTGTACTCACTGCTTCCCTGACAGAGAGTTTCCTTTGAGGAGGGCTCAGGACTGGCAAACTCCCACCACACCTCTCAAACTGACCCATGCGTCACGCCCCTGCCCACCTTCCCGGCACTTGTTTCGGCTCCGCCCCTTCCGCTTGGCGGTTCCGCTTCTGGGCCGCGCCTTCTCCCAGGGCTTGCAGCGGGAGGGGCGGGACATGGATCCCTGTGACGTCACTGCCGGCTGGACGCCATCTTGCTGGTTTGCGGCCGGACTTGGATGTAGCGGCGGCCTTGGTGAGAGCGTAAGGAAGGGTGGGGTGAGGGGGCGAGGCCGCGGCTAGGGCGGCGAAACTCTCCTCCCCTCGGCCCCACGGCTTGGGACAGCGTGAACGTGGTGTTGGAGGGATGTCAGCCTTCTCTGAGGCAGCGCTGGAGAAGAAGCTGTCGGAGTTGAGCAACTCGCAGCAGAGCGTGCAGACCTTGTCCCTGTGGCTCATTCACCACCGCAAACACTCGCGGCCCATCGTCACCGTGTGGGAGCGGGAGCTGCGGAAAGGTGAGTCGCCCGGGCCTCTCGGCCGCTCCCCACCACTCGGCCGGTTTACAGGCGCCCAAGGGAACCCCGCTTCTCCAGCGCCCCCGGCTTCCCGGCCTCGGGATGCCAGCGCGTGGTGGTCTGCGGGCTTGGAGAAGCTGCGTGCACCGCGCTTCTGCAAAGTCTGGGCTTAGATATTTATTGAATAAAGGAATGAATAATTTTTTTAACTCAGATTAACTTAACACAGAAACATAGCAGGGGCTTGGGACTCCACACACAATTAGGGCCAGAAATTCAAGTGGTCAGTTATTTATTTATTTTTTTATTCTGTAAATGATAATGGAGGATACGGGAGGGAAAGGTAGGGAAATGGAAAGAAAAAGATTGGTGTGGGTTTGGGAGTTACTTCCGTCATTTCTACAACGCAGGAACTTATTGTAAAATTAATGGAGGAATAGTTTTAGAAATCTAATGTAAGAAGATGGGTGATTCAGTGGAAAGGACTCATAATTTTTGTAGACTTTAGAGGATTTCGATAGGGTAAATTTCTTATAAGTTCTGGATTTGCAGATGCCTTACCTGAAAATGAGAGGTTTAGATTAAGTGACCTAAAGTCTTTTCCTGTTCTATGATTATATGCCCTAAGGCAGTGTCTTTATTTTGCAAAACATTTGATAGTGTTCTTGTGAATGAAGTAAACTTTTTGAGATGTCTGTCACTAAAATATTCAGAATCAGTTGACGTATGCAGAGCAACTTTATCTGTAAAAAATTGACTATGCTAGTGTGACTGAAAATAAAAAATTGCATTTGCTTAGTCTGAGTTTGCACTTTAATTCTTAATTCATTGGGTAAAGTGGGCACTCTTCATTATTGTTGTAAACATCCTGATGGATATAATGGTTATTTATCAAGTGTTAAAGGTTTTAACAAACTGTTGTTAATCAAAATAGACTCTTGCTTACTGAACCTTGTGAAAGCTGTATGATGTATTTACATAACAACCAAAATGTGAGCCAAAATGTTGGCTGTACAGAATGGAGATATCTATCCTTTTCTTGTATATTTGCTTGTGGTTATGAAAACGTCACCCATCCTTTAGAAGAAATTTATTTACAGCCCTGTTTTTCAGTTTATGTGTAAGTGTATGTGTATTGGCCCTGAATGAGGAATTCATCTTCTGTGAGTGGACAGAAAGGTTTGAGAAACACTGATATAAAGGTCTGGAAAGTAGCTGAACTTTGAAAAGTCAGGAATTAACTTTGCTTCTACATTTTACTACATTTCAGAATCAGTAACAGGTTTATCTTGTTTTTTTTTGGTTTTGCAAAGTGCATTTAGAAACACATGTAATTAACATAGGGTTGATACCCAGACTCGCTAAAGAACTATTACAAATCAGTAGAAAAATGGCAATACTCTTTATGGGCATTTCACATGACAAAACCTGAAAGGCCAATAAATGATAATCTTACAAATTAGGAAAAGTAAGCCAGTGAGATACCACTTTATGTTCATCAGTTTGGCAAAATAAAAAGTATGACCCTATCAATAATTGTTGCGGACAAAGAGAAACGGGAACTCTTATACCACTTGGTGGGAATGTAAAACTTTTAACTATTTTGTAGATCTACTAGCAACCTCTGATGAAGCTGGAGGTATATATTAAATATATCCTTTGACCTAGCAGTTTTCTTTCTAGGAATATATTCTAGAAATAAGTATTGTGCTCAAGGAATATGTTTATTGCAGCTTCATAACAACAAAATTGAAAATGAGTTAAACATTCCAGCCTGGGCAACATAGTGAGACCCTATCTCTACCAAAAAAAAAAACAAAAACTAAAAAAAAAAAAAAAAAAAGAAAAGAAACCAAAAAACCATTCCATTAACCTCCTGAGAATGGACAAATAAATTGCGATGTTGATAAAATGTAATACTGTCTAGAAGTTCTCATGAATGAACTAGAGCTGCATGAAACAACATGACTGAATTGAAAAACAAAATCTTGAGCTAAGAAAACAAGGTACAGACCAATAATGCTATGTGGTCAAGTTTGAAAACATGAATAGTAATAATTAACATCATATTGACTCCTAACATAATAGGAGAAAGCTATCTGATACTTAATGTATTTAAGAAAATGTTGGTACAAATGTGGGAAAATAAGATGTGCTTTTAGCAGAGTTTGTAATGTTTCCATATGTTTAAGTAGAAAAAGTTAAAGGCACATAGAAAGATGCTTTAGGAGGAGGGGGTTAGTGATGATAGTGTTGACAGTAATAGTGATGCTGATGAACACACGGCCGCTGCTGCTGCTGCTGCTGCTGCAATTCTCATGTTAGCCTGGGCTACTCTGCCACGGGTTTCCTTTTCTTGTCAGATGACTGCCTTTGCAGGGTGTAGCCTTTGTGCCTGCAGTTTTGCTCATCAACTTCAGGATTCTCGGCTCCTGTAGTTTAAAGATAATGGCAATCACTTACTGAGTACCAGGCATTCTTTTAGTTATTTTACCTTATCTTGAATCACATTTTCTCTGCAGAATAATTATAAAAGGAATTGATCAAACTTGAAAATATACTACAACAAACTAAGGAAAATTAGTTGAACATTTTGTGTTAAGCTAGGCATTCTTTAGTTTCTCAAAGTGAGTAAAGACAAAAATGTGAAAGTGGTAGAGGTTACTGTTCAAAATATAAGAATGAGCTGGGTGCTGTGGCTCATGCCTGTACTCCCAGCCCTTTGGGAGGCTCAGGGAGGTGGATCACCAGAACTCAGGAGTTTGAGACCAGCCTGGCCAACATGGCAAAACCCTATCTCTACAAAAAATACCAAAATTAGCTGATGTGATGGCGTGGCCCTAAGCTACTAAAGAGGCTGAGGTGGGAGGATCACTTGAGCCCAAGACGTTTAGGCTGCAGTGAGCCAGTTGCACCACTGTACTCCAGCCTGGGTGACAGAGCAAGACCCTGTCTCAGAAAACAAACAAAACAAAAAAAGTACAAGAATGAATAGGTAAAATTATATATGTTAGATATGATAGCCATTCAGTTATGAAGGTTTCCCTTCTTTTCCTACTTTCCCTATCTTTATCTCCTTTAAATAAAGAATTTCTGTTTGGAAGGATAAAGCTCAAGGCCTTTATGAAGACCAAAATGACATACAATTTTCCTGATAAATGCAGTAAATTGTAACCAAAAATGTAAGTGACCATTTTGTTTTTTCTTTATTAAGATGTAATTCACATACCACACCATTCATTCATTCAAAGTTTACTTTTAGTGGTTTTTAATATGTTTATAGAATTGTAGAGCTATCACCAGTTTTAGAACATTTTTATTACCCAAAAAGAAACTCCATACCGTTGAGCTGTTGTCCCCAGTCCTCCATCTCTCTCCCAGCCGTAGGCAACTGCTAATTTGCTTTGCTTCTATAGATTGGACTATTTTTACCATTTCATATAAATAGAATTATACAGTATTTGGTCTTTTATATGTTTTCATTCATGCTGTAACATGGATGAGCCTAGAAAACATGCTAACTAAAAGAAGCCAGTTGCAAAAGACCACATACTGTTCTTCAGCCCTTTTTGTGGCCATAACATATTCTGTTATATGGATTTACCCATTTATCAGTTGGTAAACATTTGAGTTGTTTCCACTTTTTGGCTATTAAAAATAATGCTGCGGTGAGCACTCTTGTACAAGTTTTTTTGTGGATATGTTTTCGTCTTTCTTGGATATTTACTGAGGAGTGGAATTTCTGGGTCATATGGGAATCCTGTGTTCCACCTTTTGAGGATCCACCACATTATTTTCCACTGTGGCTACATGTTTTTAAAATACATTCCTACCAGCAGTGTAATGAGGGTCTAATTTCTCTACATCCTTGCTAATATTTGTTATTTGTCTTTTTGATTATAGCTGGCCTAGTGGGTGTGAAGTGGTATCTCATGGTTTTGAAATGCATTTCCCTGATGACTAATGATGCTGAACCTGTTTTCATGTATTTATTGGCCATTTGGATGTTGTCTAGAGAAATATCTATTCTGCCCAATTTAAAATTTATCTTTTATTATTGAGTTGTAAGTGTTCCCAATGTATTGTAGGTAAAAGTATTGTGTTAGGCCGGGCGCGGTGGCTCACGCCTGTAATCCCAGTACTTTGGGAGGCCTAGGCGGGCAGATCACGAGGTCAAGAGATGGAGACCATCCTGGCCAACATGGTGAAACCCCGTCTCTACTAAAAATACAAAAAATAGCCGGGCATGGTGACACGTGCCTGTGGTACAAGCTACTCGGGCGGCTGAGGCGGAAGAATTGCTTGAACCCAGGAGGCAAAGGTTCCAGTGAGCCGAGATTGCGCCACTGCACTCCAGCCTGGCGACAGAGCAAGACTCTGTCTCAAAAAAAAAAAAAAAAAATATTGTGTTAGATTCACGCTGCACATACTTTCTTCCATTCAGTGGGTCATCTTTTTACTTTCTTAATAGTGTCCTTTGAAGGTGACTCTTTTAAACTGAATGTCTCAGTCACTATGAGGCTAAATTATAAAACTTAATGTACGCCATTCATTTATATTCATTTCTGTAGAAATCTTGACCGTGAGCATGCCTGAACTTAGAAACCAACACTAACATTTGGGCTCTTTTCTATGCACACTGACTGAAAGATCTCTAGAAGAGTTGTAGTAAACAAGGTAGATAGAAGGAATTGTTTGCAGTTGGTGAAGGTCACTGCCCTCCCTAGTCTAGTGATTGTATCCTTTGTACCAGCCTCTTATGTTATATTCGTGTCTTAACAAAACTATAAGTGCCTCAACCCCTTCAAGTATATTAATTCACCCTGTATTTATCAACTGTCTATTACAATGGAAAAGAAAACAAAGTTTATTCCTGCCTTTGGAATGTATAGTCTCGTGGTAAGGGCAACCAGTAACAAAAAAATTGTAAATACAAATTTTGTGTTCTTTGAAGGAGGAAATCTTTAGTTAGAGGGAAATCATCTCTGCAAGATGATGTTTAATAAAAGACCTCTTTGAACAAGTTAGGGGGGGCATGGGCCAGCAGCCACTGGGAATTTGTGAAAGTGCTGAGGTGATAAATAGCTTTGGATGCAAAGAGCCAAACCTGGAAAATGGTTGGCCTTTGCATGCCTGTTAATTATTTTTCCTAATTTTTTTTTTTTTTTTTTAATGAGACAGTGTCTCACTGTGTTACTGAGGCTGCTCTTGAACTCTTGGGCTCAAGTGATATTCTTGCCTCAGCCTCCTGAGTAGCTGGGACTACAGGTGCACATTACCATGCTGGGCTTATTTTTCCTGGAGTTGGCAACAATTAAAATAATACATTATTTAAAGTTTAGATTTTCCTCCTATTTGTAATCATTTGTTGAAATCAGCACTTTTTCATCAACAAGCTATGTTATCTTTCAGGGAACGAATTACCATTTTATATTGCGTCATAGGTTGGGGGGTGACATTGGTTGTGACGTAGATAGAGGGCTCCTTCAGGTTGTTTTCCTATTTCAGTTTTTAGCCTCCATAGCCCCAGCATACTGCCTTTGATGAAAGTTCTTAAATATTTGTTGAATTAACATTTGTATTCACTAATATGGCTTTAAATTTGTAAGATGTGCTAAAATAAGTACTTTAAATTCTTAGCTCTTCTAATTAATTTGGTTTTAGAAAAATGGAGAAGTAAAAGAACATTTTTTATTTGCTTTAAAAATACATAGCAATATAAATCCTAAAAATGAAGAGATTCTATTTTAAATTGACAATTCAGTGGCTTTTATATTGTCTAATACTCTTACCTATTTCTCTTTCAGAGTTAGAATTGAAAAAGTAAGTAGAGAATGTTTGTGCTTTCTAGTTCTTATATTTAAAAGGATTAATGTTGTGAAACTGACATGATGACTTCCATGTAGTCAGTCCTCTTGCAGCTTCAATAGTTATGGTCTTTTTTTTTTTTTTTTATAGTTATAGTCTTTCTTAACACCTAAAAACGTTTCTTAAAATATCATCAAATATTGAGCCAATATTTATTTCCATGATCAATTTACTTTTTAAGCCATTTGTTTGAATCAGGATCCAAGTACATTTATTGCAATTGATTACTATGTAAATAAAGTTCCTTTATATCTGTGGGTTCTGTCTGTCTTTTATTTTAAATGTATTCTTTGAAAAAATCTAATTGGTTGTTCCAAAAAGATTCTTACATTCTAGACCAGGGATTTCTCCTGCTTTTTGGTTTGAGGATCTCTTTACTCTTTTTTTTTTTTTTTTGGGAGACGGAGTTTCGCTCTTGTTACCCAGGCTGGAGTGCAATGGCGCAATCTCGGCTCACCACAACCTCCGCCTCCCGGGTTCAGGCAATTCTCCTGCCTCAGCCTCCTGAGTAGCTGGGATTACAGGCACGCGCCACCATGCCCAGCTAATTTTTTGTATTTTTAGTAGAGACGGAGTTTCACCATGTTGACCAGGATGGTCTCGATCTCTTGACCTCGTGATCCACCCGCCTCGGCCTCCCAAAGTGCTGGGATTACAAGCGTGAGCCACCGCGCCCGGCCTCTTTACTCTTAAAAATTGAAGATTTCAGATCTTTTGTTTATGTGGCTTAAATCTATCGGTAGTTACTACATTGGAAATTAAAACATTTTAAAATTTATTTAATAATTATTTGTTTTAAAACTAATGCTAAATTGATTCATGTTAACAAATAATATTTAAACAATTTTTAATTAAGGCTGTGCATGGTGGCACATGCCTGTAGTCCCAGCACTTTGGGAGGCTGAGGCAGGCAGATCACGTGAGGCCAGGAGTTTGAGACCAGCCTGACCAACATGGCAAAACCCTGTTTCTACTACAAACTTAAAAATTAGCTGGGCGTGATGGTGCACATTTGTAATCGCAGCTACTTGGGAAGCTGAGGCCCAAGAATCACTTGAACCTGGGAGGTGGAGGTTGCAGTGAGCCGAGATCGCTCCAAAAAAAAAAAAAATTTTTTTTTTAATTACAAATGGACATGTTTTAATTATACATATTTATGGGATACAGTTTGATGTTTTGATAGATGTGTATGTTGCTCTAATGATCAAATAAGGGTAGTTAGTATCCATTACCTCATGCATTTATAACATAAATAACATTTTAAATGAAAACCAATTATATTTGCTAAAAAATACCAAGGAAAGGAGTGATTATTTTACATTTTTGCAATTTTTTTCTTTTAATTTTATGTCAGATAGTCTTCCAAGCAATTTTTTCTTTTTTTAAATTTTATTTACTTTTATTTCAGATAGTCTCATTTCTACAAATCTTTATAAGATCTCTCTTAAAAGAAGCCTGCTGAATTCTCATGTCTTTGTCTGCATTTAGTCTTGCTGTATCACATGACCTCTGCAAAACAACACTGTACACTTGTGAGAGAATGAAAGTGAAAAAAGGCAAATAATAGATGAGCATTCTTGTGAAAGTAGTTCTGACTTCATTGACCCCATTGACCCTGGGATCCACAGACTATTGGCTGTGGACCATTTTCTGTAAATTGATAGTTAGATCAAGAGATTAGGATACATTGCTTTGCTGATATATCCCTCCAAAGCAGATATATCCCTCTAAAATATTAATTCACCAGAAAACAGAAACTGAATTTATAAAATTTCCATGTGGCCCATAACATAATTTAATTTAGATTCTTTTTCCTGTGTCTTTTTTTTTTTTAATGTGGATGTTTTTGCAGCTGATTAAACAAATTTTCTCTAAATTTCTTATAAAAATAGCAGTGTGTTCCTACATTAAACAAATATCTGTAATTTTACAGGCTTCTTTTTTTTTTCTTGATAAATTTTTCATCCAAATTGTATAAAAAGAAGTTTCTTCTGTTGGTTTTCTGGCCAGGTGCAGTGAATCATGCCTGTCCCAGCCAGCACTTTGGGAGGCTGAGGCGGGTGAATTATTTGAGCCCAGGATTTCAAGACCAGCCTGGACAACATGACGAAACCCTGTCTCTACTAAAAATATAAAAATCAGCGGGGTGTGGTGGTGCACGTCTGTAGTCCCAGCTGCTCAGGAGGCTGAGGTAGGAGGATTGCTTGAGCCTGGAGGCAGAGGTTACAATAAGCCATGATCTGGCCACTGCATTCCAGCCTGGATAACAGAGCGAGACCCTGTCACCAAAAATAAAAGAAGTTTCTTCTATAAGTTTTCTTTATTCAAGAAATATTTATTGACTTCCTTACTCTTTTAGTGAACAAGAATGGTTGAGCAGATAAAAAGAGCTGTCTTCATGAAGCTTACATATCAGCCAGGCAAGTGGACTCTGCTAAACTAGTAACTGCACAGTAATGAATACAAAGGAGAAATGTAACTGATAACCTGTCCTAGTTTAAGGAATCAGGGAAGGGTCCTTTGATTTAAGATTTGAAGTATATACAGAATTTACTAGGAGCTGTACCAAGAATATAGATAAAAGTTTTAGCTGTTGCTGTAATATTTGAATGTGGTCTTATGGAGAACAACATTATTTGACATTTCAAATAGAACAATTCAGTTTATAAGTCCTTTTTGGAATTAGACAGAATAGTATACATTTAGATAAACTTTAATTAAAAAAAATTTTTTTTTGAGACAGGATTTTACTCTGTCACCCAGCCTAGAGTGTAGTGGCATGATCTTGACTCACAGTAACCTCTCACTCCTGAGCTTAAGTGATCCTCCCACTCCAGCCCCTTGAGCACTAGGACTGTAGGTACGCACCACTATGCCTGGCTGATAATTTTTTTCTATTTTTGTAGAGACCGTGTTTGCCATATTACCCAGGCTGGTCTCAAACTCCTGGGCTCAAGAGATCCTCCCATTTTTGCCTCCCAAAGTGCTGGGATTACAGGCATGAGCCGTGGAGCCTGGGCTAGATAAACTTTTAATGTTTTTTTTTCTTTTTTGAGACAGAGTTTCACTCATGTTACCCAGGCTGTAGTGCAATGGCCCGATCTCGGCTCACCGCAACTTCCGCCCCCTGGGTTCAGGCAATTCTCCTGCCTCAGCCTCCTGAGTAGCTGGGACTACAGGCACGCGCCACCATGCCCAGCTAATTTTTTGTATTTTTAGTAGAGACGGGGTTTCACCATGTTGACCAGGATGGTCTTGATCTCTTGACCTCGTGATCCACCCGCCTCAGCCTCCCAAAGTGCTGGGATTACAGGCTTGAGCCACCGCGCCCGGCACTTTTAATGTTTTATATCTGAAAATAAGTGACTTAAGATGTGTGTGAAATAAATTTATTTGTTTGTTTGTTTGTTTGTTTGTTTGTTTGCTTGAGAGAAAGGGTTTGGTGCTGTTGCCCAGGCTGGAGTGTAGTGGCAGATCAGGGTCCACTGCAGGCTCAACCTGCCAGGCTCAAGCAATCTTCTTGAGTAGCTAGGACCACAGGTGCATGCTACCATGCCCAGCCGATTGCTTTTACTTTTTATTTTTGTAGAAACAGGGTCTTGCCATGTTTCTGAGGCTGGTCTCAAACTCCTGGGCTCTGATGATCCTCCTATCTTAGCCTCCCAAAGTGCTGGGATTATAGGTGTCAGCATTGCACCTTGCATGTTTTGATTTTTTTGTTTGTAAAAATGCATTAAGAGGATTATATAGAAAAAAAAAAAAAGGATTATAATGATGGATTATTTATTTAGTCCCCTTGCTATCATCTAAGCTTTTTGGTCATTTTGGTTCTCTTGCATAACTCTTGGCTGTTCTATTAGTCTTGTTATCCTTTCTGTAGCTTTTTCTTTCTCCTTTCTATCTGTAATAACATAATTTTTTTCTTAACAGAATGGTTTACTATGCTTATGTTGAATGCTTGGATTTTCCAGATGTATTTTTAAAAACCCTCGTTTTAGTAGGTGAGATATACATAATATGAAATTTGAAAGGCAAAAAGGCTGGGCGTGGTGACTCACACCTGTAATCCCAGCATTTTGGAGGCCGAGGTGGGCAGATCACTTGAGGTCAGGGGTTCAAGACCAGCCTAGCCAACATTATGAAACCCGTCTCTACTAAAAATACAAAAATTAGCTGGGGGTGGTGGCAAGCATCTGTAATCCCAGCTGCTTGGGAGCCTGAGGCAGGAGAATTGCTTGAACGTGGGGGTTGGAGGTTGCAGTGAACCGAGATTGTGCCACTGCATTCTAGCTTGGGAGACAAAGCAAGACTCCTGTCTCAAAAAAAAAAAAAAAAAAGACAAAAAGGCTGTAAAGAATGATATATATGGCTTCTTTTCATTCCTATTCCCTCCTTACCCATTTCTCTACCCAGAATAAGTCTGTTAACAGTTTAATGACATTGCTTCATTAAAAAAAAAGGCTGCATTGTATTTCATTTTATGAATGTGCCAAAATTTACGTAATTGTTATTCTGTTGATGAACATTTAGGATGTTAGTTTTTTCTATTAAAATTTGTAAATTTGTTTGTTAGTAAATATTCTAGTATATTCTTAATGGTTTCAGGTGATGATTTAAGAAACCTTGATAGGAGTGCTAGACATTAGTGTATCACACCATTTTGTGAAAAGTTCACTTTTACCTCTACCCATTTGAAATGCTACTTTAAGTTTTTCTGTGTATTCGAACGTATTTTCAGTCTAATTCTGTTCCATTGATCTGTTCACTCATGTAGCACTGTTATGCTCTTTAGTATGATTTCATGTCTGATAGGACATCCACTCTCTCGGACATGCTTTTTTCCCTTCAGCAATTACGCTTCTCTGTTTCAGCATTTTTTTGTGTATTCTTTCTTTGTTTTTCTGTATAAACTCTAGAGTCAACTTGTTATTTACAAGAACAAATTTTTTGATATTTCTGGAATTATCACTTTGTTACGGTACCTAGAAGACCGTATACATCTTTATGATGGCAAATCTTAGGCTGAGAACTATGCAATCTTGTTTTAAATGAGTGTTTAATTGTTTAAGTGATTTTCAAACTTATTCAGATG
Source organism: Sapajus apella (assembly GCF_009761245.1). Lineage (NCBI taxonomy): Eukaryota > Metazoa > Chordata > Mammalia > Primates > Cebidae > Sapajus > Sapajus apella. The sequence goes on from NW_022436997.1 coordinate 10,636,948, forward strand.
TCACTTCATGATGCTTTATAAAAAAACTAAAAAGTATCATGAAATGCACATTTAAGTTTAAAATAATTGTCTAACTTTGTGCTGAATGTATCTTAAGTTGATTCTAGTACATACTAATAGAAGGAAGTATTGAAGGATTAAGTTGCATTATGAAAAAAAGACTTAAAACTGAAAATATCAATTAGTTTTTCTCTAAGTTGGATAGTTTGTATTGATTGATTTTTGTGATGGCACACTTTGGTCCAGTTAAAGGAACATCATTTTGCTTTAGAGTATGGTTTAAAAATACCTTATTAATAGCAAATTATTTTTGTCAAGGACCATATTTTTGCCAAACTATAAAAAAATTCACTTTTCTTAGTTGAATATCATGACATATTATCTTGAATAACACTTGTGATGGTTAATTTTCTGCGTCAACTTGACTGGGCAACAGAATGCCCAGACATTGAGCCAGCCATTTCTGGGTATGTGTGTGGATGAGATGAACATTTGAATCGGACAGAGTAAAGCACATGCCCTCCCTAATGTAAGTAGGCTCTATCCAGTCAGTTGAAGAGGTAAATAGAACAAAAAGGTTGACTCTTCTGTGAATAAGAGAGACAATCTGCTGACTGCTTTTGAGCTGGGACATTTTTTTTTTCTCCTGCCTTTGGACTCAAACTGAAATACTGGCTGCTCCTCCAGGTCTTCAGTTTGCCAGTCTTCAGACTAGAACTACACCATTGGCAGTCCTGGTTCTTAGGCCTTTGAACTTGAACTGGAACTACTCCATTAGCTCCCCTGGGTCTCCAGGCTCTCCTACAGTCTGAACTGCAGATCTTGGGACTTGTCAGCCTCCAGATTCCCATGTCCAATTTCTTAGAGTCAATCAATCAATCAATATTTCTCTTTCTCTGTCCTATTGTTTCTATTTCTTTGGAAAACCCTGAGTGAAAGTAATCTGAGCACTTCATCTAGACTTACTAACATTTTGTTTATTTACTTATTTATTTATTTATTTATTTATTTTGAGATGGTGTCTCGCTCTCTTGCCCAGGCTGGAGTGCAGTGGCACGATTTTGGCTCAGTGGAGCATCTGCCTGCTGGGTTGAAGTGATTCTCCTGCCTCAGCCTCCTGAGTAGCTGGGATTATAGGCACCTGCCACCACACCTGGCTAATTTTTTTCTATTTTTAGTACAGACAGGGTTTCATCATCTTGGCCTCCCAGAGTTCTGGGATTACATGGGCTACCATGCCCGGCCATAGATTTTCTAGCATCTAATCAGTCAATCAACTAGTATGGGTTTGTAATTTGATGGTTTAGATGGTATTTTTACTTTCTGTCATTAATACGCTAATGATTTGATGATGTTTTTCTGTAGTCCCAGTCCCAGTGTCACTGAACGGCATTTCCTAAAACATCTTAAACTCAGTGTGCACAAAGCAGCCCTTTTATGTCATCTTCTCCCATTCCCATTCCTCTTCCCTGTTGCTCTGCCTTTCGTATTTCAGTGAAAAGCATTACTAATCTACTAGTTGCCTAAGCTTAGAATTTCAAGATTGTCTCAACTCCTTTCTTCATACTTTTGTTACCTTCAGCTATTTTTGGCGACATCTCCCTTGCTTTTCCTTTTTCACCCCACTGCCCAGGTTCTCAACTTTTACTAACATTCTTGCAGTAGCCTCCCAGCGGATTTCTTTCTGTCTAATCTCATTCACCTACCAATTGTCCTCCTAAGTCATGTTGACATAGAATTACTGTATGACCCAGTAATTTCATTACTAGGTATATGTTTAAGAGAACTGAAAACAGATATTGAAACAAATACTTTATAAGAATGCTCATAATAGGACTATTCATAGTGACCAAAAGATGGAAACAACCTGCATATCCATCAGCAGATGAATGGATAAAGAAATATGGTATATCCATACACTGGTATATATTCAGCCATAAAAAGGAATGAAGTACTGATACATTCTACAGTGTAGAGGAACCTCAAAGCAAAAGGAGGCAGACACAAAGTCACACATTGTATAATTCCATAATATATGAAATATTTAGAATGGGTAAATTCGTAATACTCCAGGAGAATAGAGTGAAGAGAGGAATGGAAATAACTACTTTATGGGTATGGGGTTGTCTTTGGAGGGGCTGAAAATATTTTGGAACTAGTTGGAGGTAATGGTTGTACAACCTTAACAAATGCACTAAAACCCCCTGAATCATATGCTTTAATGTGGTTAAGTTTATGTTATGTGAGATTCACTTCAGTTTTTAAAATGATGTATCTTGTACTTTAATGTATCTGTGTGCTTTTATATATTTTTTCTTCTATTTTTCCTCTATTCCCTAGTCTCCACATTCTCATGCTAACTCCTCTCTACGGGTTTTTATAGGCTCTCCTGGGAAGAATTAATTGTTTACCCACCCATCATCTAGTTCTATTTTTTGAAATGGGTTCTTTAAAAAAAAAAAGTTCAACTTTTAAAATTTAAAATTTCAGTTAATGTCTTAAATTTGAATCGATACCAACTTATCTTTAAGAGCATACAAAAACTCTGTTCCTCTATACCTTGTCTTTCCTTTATGTTACACAAATTACATCTTTATATGTTGTGTGCCTTTTGATAAACTTATGTTTTATGCATTTGATTTTTAAATTACATAGGAAGCAAAAAGAACTGACTAAAAATACAACAATATTGGCTTTTATATTTACCTAGGGAGTTACCTTTACTGTTATTCATTATTTTTTATGGCTCCTGGTTACCATCTAGTATTCTTTAATTTCATCCTGAAGGACTCTCTTTAGGATTTCTTGTAGGTCAGGTTTACTAGAAACAAACTGTCAGCTTTTGTTTAGTTTAAAATGTCTTAATTTCTACTTTAGTTTTGAAGAATTGTTTTGCCAAGTATAAAATCTTGGTTGACAGTTTGCTTTTTCCTGTAAGATGTTAAATACGTTGTTTCACTGTTTTCTGGCCTTGTGGTTTCTGATGAGAAATTGGCTTTTAATTTTACGAGGCTCCCTCTTGCTAGTTTCAAGATTCCCATTGTCTTTGTTTTTGATTGTTTGATTATAATGCATCTTAGTGTGGGTTTCTTTGAGTTTATCTTGCTTGAAGTTTGTTAAGCTTTTTGAATTTGTAGATTCATGTCTTTCTTCAGGTTTTGGAGTTTTCACCCATTACTTAATCATATATGGTTTCTTCATCCTTCTCTCTTGCTTTTCTTCTTGTAACTTCATAATGTGCTTGTTAATTGACAGATCCCTTAGGCTTTGTTTATTTTTCTTCATTCTTTTTCTTTCTGCTCCCCAACTCAATAATTGTAATTGTATTCAAATTAGCTAATTTTCCTTACTCTTGATATTTTCCATGGTGTCATGTACTTTTAACTGTTTTTATAGCATTTATCCATAATAATGTGTTGAGTTTCTTATTACTGGAGGACTGAACTTGTTTCTTTATTCCTTCAGAACCTAGCATACAATGGACATAGCTGTGTCAAATGAGTCAATGAATGTTGGAAAGTATAAGGAATCTGAGGGTCTTAGAATTAGAAGGGGTATTAGAGGATATCTGGCTGTTTCTTTTAGAACTGGTGTATGATTTAGGAACTTCTGATATCTTGTGCCAAATAATGAACCCTGAGTTAGTTATTCTTGTTTGAGAAAGACCTGAAAGTTTTCCAGCCTTTTTAGTCTATTATATTGTTCTACTCTTTCCATGCTTAACCATTTTTAGAGCAGTAGTCCTTAGAGTGTGGTCAGCAGACCACTGTGGATCACCAAGACCGTTTTAGGGGATTATATAGGTCCAAAAGGTCAAAATGGTTTTCATAATACTACCAGAGCTCTTTTGTCATTACTTGCTATGTTGACACACTTCTTGATGATATAAAAGCAAAGGTGAATGAAAACCAGTAGCACCTAATCATTAGTTAAGGCAAACTCATTGCACAATTGTCCATTGCACAACATAGGTCTGACCTTTGTGGGTCCATGAATACATGAATTTTCCTCCTGAAGCAGCAAGACCACCAACTCCCTAAGTTTGGGGGGGGGGTCAAAAATTATATGCAGGTTTTTTATTGTGCAGTGGGTTGGTGCCTGTAATGCCTGTGTTATTCAAAGGTCAACTGTACTTTTAACACCACACACTCCTAGTTTTAAAAAAAAAATCAGTTCTACCTAATGTGCACATTAAAAACAGTAAAAATGGCCAATTGTGTTAAATCCTGAGTACATTTTTTGTGTGTGTGCATTTTTTCACTGTGGTAAAACAACAAAAAACATAGCAGGACACAGTGACTTATGCCTGTAATCCCAGCACTGTGGGAGGCCGAGATGGGTGGATCACCTGAGGTTAGGAGTTTGAGACCAGCTCGGCCAACATGGCAAAACCCCATCTCTGCTAAAAATACAAAAATTAGCCTGGTGTGGTGGCCCATGCCTGTAATCCCAGCTACTCTGGAAGCGAAGGCAGGAGAATTGCTTGAACCTGGGAGGTGGAGGTTGCATGAGCCAAGATCATGCCACTGCACTCCAGCCTGCATGATGGAGCAAGACTCCATCTCAAAAAATAAATAACTAAAAAATAAGTTTGGGTGTGGTGGCTCATGCCTGTAATCCCCACAGTTTTGGAAGCTGAAGTGGGTGGATTACATGAGCCCAGGAGTTTGAGAGCAGCCTGGGCAACATGGTGAAACCCTGTCTCTACAAAAAAAATACAAGATTAGCTGGGTGCTGGTACATGCCTGTAGTCTCAGCTACTCAAGAGGCTGAGGTTGGAGGATCCTCGACTCAGGAGGTTGTGGCTGTGGTGAGCCATGATTGTCCCACTGGACTCCAGCCTAGGTGACAAAGACCCTGTTTTATTACATATAACAAGATTTACAATTTTAATCTTTTTTATTGTACAGTCCTTGGCATTAAATGCATTCGGTTATTGTGTAGCACTCATCATTATCTCCAGAACTTTTTAAATTTTCCCATACTGAAACTTTGTATCCATTAAACATTAACTTCCCATTTTCTTCTCCCCCAACAACCCTTTTACTTTCTGTCTCTGTGAATTTGACTATTCTAGGTGTCTCATATAAGTGGAATCATACAGTTTGTTCTTTTGTGACTGGTTTAATTCACTTAGCATAATGTTTTTGAAGTACATCTGAGTTGTAGCATGTGTCAGAATATTTTTCCTTTTTAAGACTGAATGATTCTGCTGTATGTATGTACTACATTATATTCATTCATCTGTTGTTGGACACTTGGATTGCTTTCAGCTTTTGGCTATTGTGAATAATGCTGCTGTTGAACATTGGAATTATGGGTATGCATATATCTGTTTGAGTCGCTGCCTTATTCTTTAGGAGTTTATACTCAGAAGTGGAACTGCTGAATCATGTGATAATTGTATGTATAAATTTTTTAGAAACTGTCATACAGTTTTCTATAGCAGCTGTACCATTTTATATTCTGGCCAGCAATGTGCCAAGGTTCTTACTTGTTTTGACATCCTCGCTAACATTTGTTATTTTCCGTTTTGTTTTTTGATAATAGCTATTCTAATGAATGTGAAGTGGTATCTGCTTGTGCTTTTGATGTACAAATCCCTCATGACTAATGATGTTGATCATTGCTTCATGTGCTTATTGACCATCTATATATCTTTTTTGGATAAATGTCTGTTCAAGCACTTTGCCTGTTTTTGAATTGAATTGCTTTTTTGTTGTTGATTTGTAGTTTTTTTTTTTTTTTTTTTAAATATATGTATTCTGGCTACTAATCTCTTAGAATTTTAATGATTTGCCAGCCATATATGATTTTCTCCCATTCTTTGGGTTGTCTTTCTACTATGTTGATAGTGTCCTTCAATATACTGAAGACTTAAATTTTGTCAAAGTCCAGTTTATCCTTTTTTTTGTTGTGCCTGTACTTTTAATATCTTAGCCAAGACATCATTGCCCAATCTGACATCGTGACATTTTTCTCTGAGGTTTTTTTCTAAGAGCTTTATAGTTTTAGCTCTTACATTTAGTTTTTTGTTCATTTTGAGTTAATTTTTGTATAAGATACGAACTGTAGGTCAAGGTTCATTTTTTTGCCTGTGGATGTTCAGTTACTTCGGTACCAATTTTTGGAAGGACTATCCCTTTATGATCATTCACTGAATTTCCAGTGTACTTTTGTCAAAAATGGCTTGGGCATATTTGTATTGGTCTGTTTCTGAGTTCTCTATTTCATTGATTTCTGTACGTGTCTCTCCCTCTCCTCTGCCATTACCACACGTCTTCATTACCATAACTATATAGTAAGTCTTGAAGTGAAGTAAACTGATTTCCTCTCACTGTATTATTTTTCGAAATTGTTTTAACTACAGATAATAAGCCACCATGCCTGCCTTGTTTTTTTAATTTTTATTTTTGTAGAGATGGGGTCTCACTGTGTTGCCCAGCTTTGGTGGCTGCTTTAAAGTCTTTGTAAGATCATTTTAACATCTCTACTTTGTGTTGGCATCTATTGATTTTTTTTTTCCCCCATTCTGTTTCAGATCTTCTGGTTCTTGATATGGGGTGATTTTTTAAAAAAGATTGATACATGGATGTTGGGGGGTTATGTTATGAGACTCTAGGTTGTTTTGTTTTGTTTTGTTTTTGAGATGGGCTCTCACTCTGTCATGCAGGCTGGAGTGCAGTAGTACCATCAAGGCTCATTGCAGCCTTGACCTCTCAGGCTCAGCAGCCCTTCCACTTCAGCCTCCTGAGTTGCTGGGATTACAGGCATGCGTCGCTATGCCCAGCTTTTTGTGTTTTTTGTGAAGATGGCGTTTCACCATGTTGCCCTGGGCTGGTCTTGAACTCCTGAGCTCTATTAATCCACCCATCCTGGCCTCCCATAGCGCTAGGATTACAGGCACGTACCACTGTGCTTAGCCAAGATGGTAGATCTTATTTAATCTTAATTTAAATGGGTATCTCTGACACTGCCCCATCAGGAGATGGAGGTACTCTTCGGTACTGTTGGATGTGAGTGGAAGGAAGTTCTGGCTTTCCAGTAGGTCTCCACAGACACCATAGGGAGGGGAGAAGGAGTATATGGTCCCATTACTGCCGTGCCATGATCAAAGTCCTGTTGTTCCAGTAGGCCTTCTGTGATACAGCCCACTGGGGAGTGTCTCCTTATTGCTGAGTGGGGCTGGAAGTCCAGGTTCCCTACTTTGCCTTCTATGACACTATTCGGGTAGGGATGTTGGGCTCCATATTACAGTATGTGAGGATGGAAGTCTAGGCTTACCGTTTTCTTTGCTGGTATGGGTGTAAGTCCCCCCCTTTTTTTCCATGCAGTTTATTTGTTGAAAAGACTGTGTATGTGGATTTTATTCTGTCTCATTATTCATTTGGCTAATTCAGTCCTCATGATGTGATTCCTAAGGAATATTTTCTTGGTTATGTTGTGCATTTCTGTTGCATCACATTAGGAGACACATAATGTCAGGTTATTGACTAATAATAGTTGCTTAGACCCATCATTTCCTCAGGGGTTGCAAAGTTGCAAATGTCTAATTCTTTCAGTCTTTCTTAATTTATTAGGTGTGGTAGAGCTTTCAGTCTTTCTGGAAGAATTAGAAATTCTGCATTTACTATTTAGAATTCTTTAATAGTGGTTCTTAGAAGTATTGTTCCCAGGCTGCCAGCATCAGTATCACCTGAGAACTTTCTGAAAATGCAAATTCATGAGTCCTTCTTCAGACAGCAGCCATGTTAACAGTCACCAGTACTCTGTTTTAACAAGCTCTCTTGGTGATTCTGAACCACACTGGAATTTGAATACCTTTTCAACAAGAGCTTGCTTTCATCAGCCTTTGGTTATTCTGAAATACAGTGCATATAGGAAAAGCAGGATAATTTTTCCCTTTGTCAATTGAGTTTTTTGGTGACCTCTATTTCTTAATATACATATTTATTTTTATATTTTTGAGACAGAGTATCCATCTGCCACCCAGGCTGGAGTGCAGTGGTGCGATCTTGGCTCACTGCAACGTCCACCCCCAGGGTTCAAGTGATTTTCATGTCTCAGCTTTCTGAGTAGGTGGAATTACAGGTGTACACCACTATGTCAGGCTAATTTTTATATTTTTAGTAGAGACAGGGTTTCTTCATGTTGCCCAGGCTCATCTTGAACTCATGGCCTCAAGCGATCCACCCACCTCAGCCTCCCAAAGTGCTGTGATTATAGGCATGAGCCACCATGCCTGGCCTATTTTTTTTTTTTTTTTTTTTAAGTATCATTGTGAGTTTGTGGATTTTTGTATGTTTGTGTTTCAGACTATTGTTATTATTTTTGATGCCCTTTTGTCAGTGGCAGCCTCTTGGAAGATTGCTTGTGTCATTTGGATACAATTGAAATAGTTTTTAAATCACTTTTATCTTTTCTAGCATGAAAAGATGCCCTAGGTACATTTTGTGTGTTTCCTGCTTTTATTTTATTTTTTTGATTTGCCAGAGGGTGTGAGACTTGACCTGCTTTTATTTATTTATTTAATTATTTTATTTTTTATATATTTTTTGATATGGAGTCTCGCTCTGTTGTCCAGGATGGAGTGCAGTGCTGTGATCTCAGCTCGCTGTAATCTCCACTTCCTGGGTTCAGGCGATTCTTGTGCCTCATCCTCCTGAGTAGTTGGGATTACAGGTGTGTACCAGCATGTCTGGCTAGTTTTTGTATTTTTAGTAGAGATGGGGTTTCACCATGTTGGCGAGGTTGGTCTCGAACTCCTGTCCTCTGGTGATCCACCCACCTCAGCCTCCCAAAATGCTGGGATTACAGGTGTGAGATGTGGTGCCTGGCCTTGATCTGCTTTTATTAATGAAATGTTTTTTAGGGACCACAGTATGGGGCTTGGAACTGCTGATTGATTTCAATGTAATTTACATTTAATTACAGTTTACCTTTGAACAATATGGGTTTGAACTTCCCAGGCCACTTCTATGCAAAATTTTTTTTTCAGTAAAAGTTAAATGAGTGTGCTTGCCTTCCCTCCCACCTCCTTCACCCCTCGTCTGCCTCTGATGCTTCTGAGACGGGAAGACCAACCCCTGCTCTTCTCCCTCTTTCTCCTTAGCCTATTCAACGTTAAGATGACGAAGATGAAAACCTTTTTGATGGAAATACTCCATTTAATGAATAATAAATGTTTTCTTTCTATGATTTTCTTAATAACATTTTCTTTTCTCTAGCTTACTTTATTGTCAGATTGCAATATATAGTATATATAACATAGAAAATGTGTTTTATTTATGTTATCAGTAAAGCTTCTGATCAGTGATAATAAAGTTTTCTGGGAGTCAGAAGTCACATGGGTTTTTTACTGCACCAGGGGTTTAGCTCCCTTTACCCCCCCCATTGTTGAAGGGTCAGCTGTGCTTTAATAATTGTTTCATTGGTAAAATGAGGATTGTTTTGAAGATTAAATGAGATAGAAGTATGATGTGAATACATGGGCATGGTGTGTATTCTTCCAGAACTGTTTCAGTTGACAGTGTATTTAATAGTGGTCTGATGGTCCAGGATGATGTTTATTCTCAGAATTTTTATAATTAATTTGTTGCATATAGCGAAATCAAGTTTTTAAAATTATTTTATTTACAAAAATTTCTCAGGAATTTGAATTTCCTTTGGCCTTTTAGAATGGAAAAGATGTTTCTTTGCTTGGACTTAAGCGTTCTTTTGTTCTTTTTTTTTTTTTTTTTAATTCTTACAAAATTTTTCTTTTTTCTTTTTTCCTTCCTTATACAAAAATTAACTCAAGATCTTTTGCTCCTCTTAACAAAGCATAGAAACAGGAGAAGCCATGGATAAATGTACCCGCAGGACAAAGTCAGTTGGTGGAGTACCAGACCAGCACTGTGCAGAATCCCTTTACAGCATGTAGGCTCAGATTAATCATTTAATGTATAATTTATATGTTTCTCTTTTATAATGTATAATTTATATGCTTCTCTTTTATAACTTAATTCTTTGTTGGTAACTCCCCCTACCTACCCCCCGATTCTTAATCTTTCCCCAAGATATAGTTATTGTTACTGTGTGTGTGTGTGTATAACTTAATACTATGTCTTTGATATTTTCCATGTCAGTACATCAACCTCTACTTCAGTTTTAAACAGCTGCAGAGTATTATGTGGATGGACTGTGTAGATGTGCCATGGTTTATTCAATTATTTCTTGATGCTGTCATGAATATCCTTAATGATTTCTTTGTGCATTTATGAGAAACATATCCATAGAATAAACTTTTAGAAGCAAAGTTTGAAGGTCAAAAAGTTATGTGCATTTATGTTTTTTAGTAGATATTACCAAGTTGTTTTTCTGAGAGGTTGCACTAATTTGTGATTTAACCACCAGTGTCTGAAGGTATCTAAATTTGGTCATCTCGCTCATACTTTTATCAATTTTAGGTAGTGTCAGACTAATTGGTTACTCTAATTTAATTATTTAACATTTGTGTTTGTTTGTACTTCCTATGCACATGTCTTGACTGTTTTTTTTATAGGTTATTGCTTTGTAAGAATTGTAGAGTGAAGGAAGGAAAATGAAAGTAGTTGAACTCAATACATTGGAAAAACATGTGAGTAGTTAGAGTGCTAAGGAAGTTTGTCTTTCATAATCTGAATTAAAAGTTGTGGTTTCTTACAGCAGTGTAATTTTACATGTGTTTCTGTCTCTGCTGTGTTGGCTGAGGTTAATGATCAGAAACTAAGTTACTGGGACAAGTAATTGAAGCCACAGGTCTCGACCAAAATGTATTCAGTCAGCATTGATCAAATTAGGAGCTAGCTGTTGCGTTTGATTCTGGTAGATTTGACAGACAATCATTGCTCTCAGTGGAACTTAGTTTAGTTGGGAAGCACTGCACGAAATAAAAATAATTATACTTAGGGTAAGTGTACCATAGGAATAGTATGGAGTGCTGTGAAAGCATCTCAGAGCTGCCTAACCTATGTGGGCTCGTTGGTCAGGGAAAACTGGAGGAACTCAATAACTGAGGTCTGAAGTGTGGTAGGAGTTGGGGAAGTTGGAGGATAATGTTGGAAGTCAAGAGTAGTGTAGATGGTTGAGACCTCTTTGTGTAAGGCCTTTGGTTCATATTAAGGATTTTAAAATGTTGTCTGGAGAACAATAGAAAATCTTCAAAGGCTTGTAAGAATTGACAGGATCAATCCCTGCCGTGTAATTTTAAATGTGAACCTGAACTCGTCCAAGGAGTAGGCTGCCAAAAATCTGAGGCGGCCTGCCAGTAGTACAGGAGCATATCACCTATACCCACTTTTCACCCACCTCCACTGTGGAGAAGCAGCCAGCTGTGTCTGAGTGAACTCTTTGTCCTGTCTGGGACAGATAGAATTTATTGAAGAATTATCTATTGATAATATACTTTCTGCGGCAAAGATGATGACTAACTTAAAGCAGTTTTTGCCTTACAGTCATCTATCCATCCATAGGAACATGTCTTCCCTACAACGCCACAAGCAGAAGGAAAAGTCTTGAAGTTGTTAGAATCTGTAGGGTTTGGAAACAGGTTCAGAGAACACACTCTCAGGATACAAGTTTATACAGCACAGACCTTTCTTCTTTGCCTCAGAAAATGCTGATTTCCACAAATGTGTGTTTTCAATTTGCTTATTTATTTATTTATTTACTTACTTACTTACTTATTTTTTATAGAGACGGTGTTTCACCATGTTGGCCAGGCTGGTCTCAATCTCCTGAACTTGTGATCTGCCCACCTCACCCTTCCAAAGTAGGGAGCGGGGATTATAGGTGTGACCCACCGCACCCAGCTGTTGCACTACATTTTTTAAATGAATGCCTACATATAAAATTATCTTAGGGTTAAGGAACTGAATTAGATCCATCTCCATGCTTTCCTGAGCTACAAGAAATGGGTTAGTTGGGAGAGAACATAGTAAGTTGATGAGGTGCCTACTGTGGGGACAGTGATTACTCTAGTAGGACTTAAGACAGCATGAAGATACCAAAGATTCCAGAGAAAAGGCTTCTATGTGATGGAAGGGAAATTTAGGGCCTTTTAAAGCCAGAGTGTTATTCATACATAAGAGGAAATGCTATATAATTAACTCCTTGATATCAGGAGAGATACATTGGGATTATTAGTGAAAAATATTTAAAAAATTTTTATAAATGGAGCTGGTAGAGGTGATAATTGAGAAAACCTGAAGATCATCCAGCAAGTTAGGAACAGGGTCTTTTTGATTAATTGTTCTACTATATTTGAGATTATGCAGGAAACCATTGTTCAATTCTCATTTGAATTTCACTCAGCTTCAAGAATACTTCATGTAGTTGTATTCTGCATTAAACTCTCATGTGGAATTCTTTTTTCACCTGAAATAGAGCAGTGTTTCTGGTTTACTCTGAAAGACAATTACTATAAAGAATTATTTAACTCTAGAAGGTGTAGTAAATTATTTTTTTGTTAATTGCTTTCTGTTAGAGTAGAGGTACAACAAATAAGAAATTCCAATTGGAGATTTTGTCAAACAGGGATTTACCGTAAGTGAATAAAAACACTTTTCTTCTGTGTAAGTGCCACTCTCCTAAAAAGCTTAGAAATTTTTAGGAGTGATTAGATGTGGGCAAGGAGGTACCATAGAAAAAAATGAAAGGCAAAATTCCAGTTATCACAACTCTTGTTTTGAATTCTTCTTTCCTTGCCTATTGCAGTATTCTTAGTGTTTAGTGTTACCTGCTTCTAGTTTTCCTAATGCACCTGAGGGTTTTTCATTCGCCCCTGCTCCCAAATCTAAAACTTCAATACTTCCCTTTCTGTTTACAAAATGAAGCTGAAACACTTGTTAGCTTGGTATTAGATTAAGTCTTCCCTTCTTTCAAGCTTTACACTTAATTTTTCTCTCATACATAATGAACAGTGCATTCATTAGTTCACGAATGGAGCTTCTTTCTGCCAAGGATATTCTTTTCACTAATGCTTCATTGCACATTTACACATATGGCTTAAGTAGGCTTTTATCAACCTGACTGTTGAGTCATTTTTTATTCCTAGTAGCTAATGCAGTGTCTGTGAATATAGTAGATACAAAATAATTATTTGTTGAATCAATGAGTGACATGAGAGCTTAATCATTTATAATTATCCTTTAGTTAAATGCATGTATAGTTCCATCCCACTCAAACTTAGAGAATATAATTGTTACACTTAAAATTTGAGGATTTAATGTGTATATACTATACAAGCAGAATATACATACAAGCAGAATACATATACAAGCAGAATATATGTAAGCAGAATGACTAGCCTGTAGTCATTCACTTTACCAGGGAAATAAATGAGGATGTCCAGTAATTGTTAATAAATCTTTAATAAATTTTTGTTTCAAAATGACTTTTCCCCTGATTTTCTTCTACAAGATCTGCGGTAATACTCATTCCTCCCATTGATATGTATGTGTACGTATATGTACATGTGCATATATTCATGTGTATATGTGCATGTGTGTGTGCTTGTGTGTGTGTGTGTGTTTCTTTAATCAATTTCCTGCTGCTGCTTTCCATGTAGAAGATTTCCCCTGAAAAGATGGTTCTTATGTTTATAGATAACACAACAGGATTTTAGCTGTTTATCAGCATTGTCATCTACTGTAGTTTTAAATTCAGTCTTCATAAACACGTGGATGATTTAGATTATATTGTTCAGCATGTAAAAATGAGTAGACATATGGTATGTACAGTGTAAGAAAATAGGTAACACTTATCCTACCACTTCCTTTGTGTGTGTGTGTGTGTGTGTGTGTGTGTGTGTGTTTAGAGATCAATATCTCCTACCACTTTCTACCATTATGAACAACTAAAACTAAATTATGAACTGATTATGAATTAGTGAAACTAGAGATGACATTTTAATCCTTTTACTGACTAAGTCTGTTTCATATTGTTTACCTTATTTACCTAATAGTCCAGACTCTGACTGCTTTTTGAAGCTTGGTGATTATCTTTTAGTGGAATTACTTGTGATATATAACAAATTATATATATATAACAATATTATATATATATACATATGTGTATATATATATGTATATATATATGCATATATATATATAATTTGTTATATGTCACAAGTAATTCCATTAAAAGATAATTACCAAGCTTCAAAGAACGTTTATTACCATACCCTTTCTGGCAGATGTGCTCAACGTTTTAGGTTATTGTATTAGTCCATTCTCACATTGCTATATAGAACTGAGACTGAGTAATTTAGGAAGAAAAGAAATTTAATTGACTCACAGCTCTGCATGGCTGGGGAGGCCTCAGGAAACTTACAGTAATGGCAGAAGGTGAAGGGGAAGCAAGCATGTCTTACCACAGTAAAGCAGGAAGTAGGAAACGGAGAGAGCGCACAGGCACACAAGCGCAGGGAAGTGCCACTTTTAAACCCTCAGATCTCCTGAGAGCTCACTCATTATCATGAGAACAGCAAGGGGGAAACCATCCTCCATGGTTCAGTCACCTCCCACTAGGCCCCTGCCCAGACATGTGGGGATTACAGTTTGACATGAGATTTGGGTGGGGACACAGTCAACCCATATCATTCCACCCTTGGCCCTTCCCAAATCTCATGTCCTCACATTTCAAAACCAATCACGCTTTCCCAGCAGTCCCCCACAGTCTCAACTCATTCAACTCAAAAGTTCCAGTTCAAAGTTTCATCTGAGACAAGACATGTCCCTCCTGCCTATGAGCCTGTATAATAAAAAACAAATTAGTTATTTCCAAGATACAGTGGGGATATAGGCATTGGGTAAATGCTCCTGTTTCAAAAGGGGAGAAATTGGCCAAAACAAAGAGGGTATAGGCCTCATGCAAGTCTGAAACCCAGCAGGGCAGCCATTAAATCTTAAAGCTCCAAAATCTCCTTTGACTCCATGTCTCACATCCAGGGCACACTGATGCAAGGGGTGGGCTCCCACCACCTTGGGCAGCTCCTTCACTGGCTGGTGTTGACTGCCTGTGGCTTTTCCAGGCATGAATGCAAGCTGTCAGTGGATCTACCATTCTAGTGTATGGAGGCCAGTAGCCCTCTTCTTGAACTTCACTAGGCAGTGCCCCATAGTGGACTGTGTGTGGGAGCTCTAACCCCACATTTCCTCTACACACCTACCTAGTAGAGGTTCTCCATGAGGGCTCCGCCCCTGCAGCAGACTTTTGCCTGGACATTCAGGTGTTTCCGTATGTCCTCTGAAATCTAGGTGGAGGTTCCCAAACCTCAGTTACTATCTTCTTTGCATCCATAGGCCCAACACCACATGACACCACCAAGGCTGGGGACTTGCACCCTCTGAAGCAATGGCCCAAGCTGTACCCTGGCCCTTTTTAGCCATGGCTAGAGCTGGAGTTGCTGGGATGCAGGGCACCAAGATCTGAGATTGCACAAAGCAGCAAGGCCCTGGGCCTGGCTCAGGAAACTTATTTTTTCCTATTAGGCCTTTGGGCCTGTGATGGGAGGGGCTGCCATGAAGGTCTCTGACATGTCCTAGAGACATTTTCCCCATTGTCTTGAGGATAAACATTTGGCTCTCTGTTACTTGCAAATTTCTGCAGCCCTCCTGAGTTTCTCCTCAGAAAATGGGTCTTCTTTTCTATTGAATCCTCAGGCTGCAAATTTTCTAAACTTTTATGCTCTGTTTGCCTTTTAAACATAAGTTCCAATTCCAAACCATATCTTTGTGAATGCACAAAACTGAATACTTTTAAGAGCACCCAAGTCACTTCTTGAATGCTTTGCTGCCTAGAAATTTCTTCCACCAGATACCCTAAATCATCTCTTTCAAGTTCAAAGTTCCGCAGATGTCTAGGGCAGGGGCAAAATGCCACCAGTCTTGTTGATAAAGCATAGTGAGAGTCACCTTTATTCCAGTTTCCAACAAGTCCCTCATCTCCATCTGAGACCACTTCAGCGTGGACTTTGTTCAGTCTACATCACTATCAGCATTTTGGTCAAAGACATTCAACAAGTCTCTAGGAAGTTCCAAACTTTCCCACATCTTCCTGCTGTCTTCTGAGCCCTCCATACTGTTCCAGTCTCTGCCTGTTACTCAGTTCCAGAGTGCCTTCCACATATTCAGGTATCTTTACAGCAGTGCCCCCCTAGCTGGTACCAATTTACTGTATTAGTCTGTTCTGATGCTGCTATGAAGGAATACCTGAGACTGGGTAATTTATGAAGGAAAGAGGTTTAATTGACTCACAGTTCTGCAGGGCTGGGGAAGCCTCAGGAATCTTACAGTCATGGCAGAAGGGAAAGCAAACAGGCGCTTCTTCATATGGCGGCAGCAAGGAGAAGCACAGAGTGAAGTGGGGGAAGGCCTTTTTTTATAAAACCATCAGATCTTATGAGAACTCACTAATGTGAAAACAACATGGAGGTAACTGCCCTCCATGATTCAATTATCTCCCACCTGGTCCCTTTAATGACATGGGGATTCTGGGAACTACAATTTAAGATGAGATTTAGGTGGGGACACAGCCAAACCATGTCACAAGTATATGTTATTTATGATTGTTTCTGTGTTGGTGTAATATATTCATGGAGAGAAGAAATAAATAAAAAAATGAACATTTTAGCAATGTGACCCATCATCTGCCAATTTGTATGGAACTTGCAAACTTCTGATTGAACAGGAAAGGTTAATTTACTCTGTACTTAGTATGGTTCCTGGTACATGACAAACATTAGATATAATAAATGCTATTTAAATTGAAGGTTTGGAAACAAGTGTTTTTGGAAGGAACCCCATGAGCAACAGAAACAGGAATAAACTAGGTCAGACCTGTCATTTAGTCTTATATTCTTTGTTGCCAACAATGGCATTTCTTTGAGGACTTATGAAATGGTTTATTTTCCCTTTCTGTTAACTTTCTGTTTTCCTTTTAATAACAATTTGTAGCTCTGTTATTTTTAAAAATATCAAAATTCATTTGAAATTTTTTTTTGTGATTTTCTTCTGGCATCGCTCACTGTGATTACTGCCACTAAGTATTTGTTGTACATATAGGGATGCATAATTTTAAATGGAAGTAAATTTCTTTCCCTAAAAATTTAGGGAAGGACATAATTTGTGATGAGAATCCTAGGTATTTTTCATACTTTAGCTTGGTTCTACAAGGATAAAAGTGAAAATAGTATCTTGGTATTTGGACCCCATGCTCAATCACCTAATACAGAATTTGTCCTTTGAAAAACACTGAAAAAAATATTTTTAAATCTTATAAATTTTTATTTTAGTGTATATTATGAATTCTTTGAAAGATATAACCTATGAATTTAAAAAGTATTTTAGGGCCAGGCTCAGTGGCTCACAGGGAGGCCTAGGTGAGAGGGTCACTTGAGCCCAGGAGTTCAAGACCACCCTGGGCTACAAAGTGAGACCTTCTGTCTACAAAAATTTAAAAAAGAATCAGCCAGTCATGGTGGCGTGCACCTGTGGTTCCAGCTACTTGGAAAGCTGAGGCAGAAAGATTGCTTGAGTCCAGTCTGTTGAGGCTGCAGTAAGCCTCTAGTCTGGGAGACAGAGAGACCTTGTCTCAAAAGCAAAAAACAAACAAACAAAAAACTAAAGTTTTTTTTTTTTTTTTTTTTGGAGACGGAGTTTCGCTCTTGTTACCCAGGCTGGAGTGCAATGGTGCGATCTCGGCTCACCGCAACCTT